>NC_044578.1:26773181-27075921 GCF_901933205.1 Camarhynchus parvulus | reverse complement strand
GCCAAAACCTGAACGCCACTTCCAACAACTTAAACAGAGCTAAAAATAGTGCATTAAAGAAATTAATTAAAATCAATCTTGCTGTAGCCACAGCAAACAACCCCTGCTGTCAGCCTTTCCAAAAACTAGTTGAGGTACCTCAAGCATTTATGCAATTTATAAAAAAATTCATAGCTGGAACATTCAAACTTTGCCCACCCAGGACAACTGCTCTAGCTGAAAAGGGCTTATTAAAAGGGACAGATGCTGTAAAAAATAGATGGTTTTGTGTTCCAAAGGAAAAAAGAAAATTTTGAAGGATAAACTGACTGTCCAACAGTGCACCAGCTCAGGCTATAATTCCTGGGATGTCAGCCCTGCCCAAGTGCAGCACATAGTCAGGGCCAGAAGAAAAACAGCTCTTTAGGAGGCCCTGGCACCACGTGCCCAGAGAAGCTGTGGCTGCCCCAGCCCTGGAAGTGTCCAAGGCCAGGCTGGATGGGCCTTGGAACAGGAGGATCTTTAAGGTCCCTTCCAACCCCAGTCATTCTGGGATTCTCTGAAGAGAGATGGGAAGCACATGGGTTTTTCTCTTGCTCTGCTGAAACCCCAAGTGCAGTTTGCTGATCTGGAGGTGAGGCTGGAGGCAGAGGCAGCTGCAGGGACCTGCACAGCCCTAGAGCTGATGGGAGGATGCTCAGATTGTCACTCACAGCTGGTTATTCCAGGCAGTCAGTCCTGGTCAGCAGCAAGCTCCTGATTAAGGCTCCACCACTTTGGCTCAGCTCAGCTCAGTTGCCATCTGAAGAGAAAACAGCACCACAAGAAATGGTTATTCCTGGCTTATTCCACACCCCAGTGCAGCTTGGGACAAGCAAACACTCAGAGGGAACCTCACAGTCCAGAATTTCATTTACAGCTCTCCAGGAAAATGCCAAGCACCCATCTTTTAGGTTTTTCCCCATTTCCATACAGCAATTTCTTCTGCATTCTAACTGAAGGAGGGGAAGAAGAACCTCTCCCCAGAGCTCAGTTATGGATTAGATCACTAAATAAAAGAAAGATCTAGAATAAAGGGTATGAGAGGAGTCCTTTTCCCTCCTTCCTTTTTCCCCCACAAAGTCCTATCTATCACCAGTCTCTTAAAAATATTGAGATTCTACAAAGAACCAATCACCAGTCCCACATTTGGGATATATGAGCTAAGGACTTCTTTTCCTAATTTTCAGGTTCATTAAAAAAAATTGTAGGGAAAGGATTTGAGGACTTCAGGGAAAGTGCTTATTTTCAACCCCCTTTGGTTCTCCATTGGCTCAAAGTTGTTTGTGTTCATTCTTTTGTAAAAGTACATTCATTACATAATCAGAAACATTAAAATCTCCCAGTTATACAAATTCTCACTCTGTTACTATGGCAAACCACTCCAAAAATACAGAGCAGCAGCACAACAAAGTGCTTGGAACAACAGCTCTCAACTGCCAGTTTCTGCCTGTCAGAACTTAAAAGCATCTGTAGCTGTTGAACTGTTCATACACAAGCAAGAATCCTGTCCCACTCCCTGAGCAAACTGGCACCTCAAAAATAGAGATGGAGGAAAGGAAAAGTTACTGTCAGCACACAATGCTAGGAAACAAAAAATCCGAGAACATCCTCCCCCAGAAAACCCTCAAAATAAACCCCAGAAAGCAGTTCTTACAGAATCCAACAATGCTGAAATCTGAAGTTTCAGTGAGAAACTCTGGTTTAAAGAAAAACAGGTTTCACACCACCAGTTGATGCTACAGGGCAGGTCGAAGATCCCTGACTTCAGAAGTACCTCACCTGCTGCCTCTGGAACACTCCCTGTTGGGGCATTAGGAAAA
Source organism: Camarhynchus parvulus (assembly GCF_901933205.1). Classification (NCBI taxonomy): domain Eukaryota; kingdom Metazoa; phylum Chordata; class Aves; order Passeriformes; family Thraupidae; genus Camarhynchus; species Camarhynchus parvulus. The sequence goes on along the minus strand of NC_044578.1, from coordinate 27,074,080 downwards.
GCTCTGCTGCAGCCTCAGTACAGCTCTGCTCTGGGGGAGCAGTGACCTGCCCATCCCAATAAAAGCTCAGCAAAGGCAACCACGAGCACCTGCAGCTCTACAGACACCCCTGACAACCCAGGATTCACCCCTGGCTCCTGGAACCAGCTCCTGGGGCACTGCCAAGGGCTCAGCCCACCTGCCCAGCAGATGGAGGGCCATGGGATGCATGGGCAAAACCACACCTCAGTCTAGGTGTGTTTTATTTCTGTTCCCTTTGGGACACTCTTCCTTACCAACAAGGCTCTGGCAAACAAGCTGCATTTTTTGGATATACATGACTGGAGTAAATGCCATTGACAGCCATTAGCAGAGGAGGAACTGGCAGACAGCAGCAGCAGAACACTTCACACATTCAGCCCACCACATGTTGGAACTCCAGAGAGACAGACAGGGGAGGGTGAGAGACACTTAGGCAATCCATCAGTGTTGCTTTATTAAAATCTTTATTCACACAATGTTGCTTTATGTGGGATCTGACCCCGGGGGATAGGAGCAGAAAGTCATGATTGCTTTCTGTTTGCTTATTAGCAACTCCATTTGTGCAGCAGCTCCCAGGGGCCTCCTCTGGCACATCTGAGAAGGGGGTCTGCTTCCAGCATCCTGCTCCAGCTGCTGCACTAAATAAATTACCTTCTTAATAAATTAGTACTTTTGAGTTGAAGTTTGTTTGGCAAGACACACTCCAGTTCATCAGCTGCTGGAAGGAGAGCTGACTCGAGGGTCTCCTCCCCCTGATGGCTGACTTGGGAAGGAGGAGGAGGTAAATAGCAGATGGCTGATGAGGCTCTTTAATCAGTTCTTGATTTCTGTGCTTCCAGTGCTCTGATATCATTGATAGCACAACACAACCAGTGTGTAACATCTGGGGCCAGTGGGTGACATGTGCACAGTGAACAAGAATCAGAATGTGTCTGGAAAACCTCCTCCCCAGAGCACCTGCCTTGCAAACAATGCTATTTTTCAGAGATTCAAGCAGACCCTGTTGGCACGTGGATGCTGCTCCTCACTTCCTTTGCAATGGTTACAATTTAAAATCTCCCAGGGTTCTGTATTTGAGCAAAACCACCATCACTGCCAAAAGAGCAGAAATTGTCACAAGGCCAAAACCAGATCTTCCTGATTTTGGTTTAAGAGAGGAATTTATTTTTCTTTCCTGCTGCAGAACACCAACTTCCAGTAGTGTTTACAGCAACCAAAAGCATCAATATTACAAATAAAAAAACAATCCCAAAAAACAACCATTTCTTGCTTCATTCAACTGATAATGCTGGACTTCACGCCCTTTGTCCACAAGTAAACCAAAATAAACCAATACCCTGCTTTAAATCTTTAACATTTATACTGGGGACAAACTCATCCCCAGGTTCCATCTGACAGCAAAAGCTTTAGCTTAGAACAATATGTAAATCCTCAACACTAATTTAATTTCAAAGACTGAAAGACCTTTTTTTGAGCCCATTATTAAATGAAATGTAAATATCAAGAGTGATCATATAGAAATCAAAAATTAAATTTTGGTAGATCCCTCCCAGAATATTAAGAGCTCATGTTAAAGCTCAAAAAGAAGAATGCTTTTAGAAATGCTACAAGCCACCAATCATGTGCTTCACTATCTCCCCTTTGGGTAAATCATCTGAAATTTCCTGGGAAACAGCTTAAACCAGCACTTGCTCCTGCCCCACAGGCACCACCCAAAGTGTGTTCTGTTATCAGGGGATAGAGGCAAGAGCTTCACAGCGTCCTCAGAGCTGGCTGTGTGTCACCAACCTGACTAAGAACTCCAGTAAATAACTCCAGATCCCATCCCATCATCTCCTTGCTCTGTGGCATCTATGGTTGTGGCCAAGTCCAGAAGACAGCAAGAATAACAGAGAATTCAATCCCAGGTAAACAGTCACATTCTACTTTCAAGATACTCTGCTCATGCAGTGAGAAAAAGACTTCAACAAAATAAACCAATGCCTGCATTTTTCAGATAAACTCTCTCCCTGACACCTCCTGGACCAGGTGTGGCCAAGGTGCAAGAACAGAAAACAGCTCTTTACCTGCCTGCCACACTGCAGTTAGAGAAGGAGCTAGATTTTCCTGACAAGAAAATCATGGAAAAGAGCTCAAACTGACATTTTGGAGCTCTTGCTCTCAGGTTCAGTAACCTGTAATCACTTGGGGAAGGGAGCTCCTTCCTTACATCAAGGACCATGCTGGCTGAACGCTGATGCAAAGCTGCTCAATTTGGAAACAGTGATGAAGCTGCTTCCCTTCTGGAGACACAAACTGAGACCTGCCCCAAGGTGATCAGTTTTATGACACAAACTCAGCACAGGCTGCAGTGCTGAAGGACAACAGGACTAGCACAAGGTGAGTGCTGCAAGCCTGCCCTGAAAAGCCAACTTTTCTCTATCTATGGCAAAACCATTAGTGAGGACTCCTGGATGACCATCCCAGGCAGAAGATTGCAGAGGGGGTTGCAGGAAGCAACTGGGGAAGGCAGAAAACCTCCTGGAAGTGGTCACAGCTTCTGAGCTCAGCCACAGCCAAAGCAGGTGAATGTGGGACCCCAGCACTGGTGTCCCCAGAACAGCAGGGCTGAGCTGTGGTCAGGGGAGCAGCAGAAAGCTCTCTCAGGTAAGATGAAGAAGACAGACCACAGCTCAGGGATGTCTGCACACCTCAGATGACTGCTGGTGACTGAGGAAGTCCAGCAAACACCTCTTCCCCCAGTCTCACATGCCCAGGGGCTGCACAGCACTCAGGGCTCACAGTAAAGCAGCCTGACCTCGCTACACAGAACTGCTGCCAAGGACAGATTCTGTCCTCCTCAGCTACAAGAGAATGAACATTTGGTTATAATGGACACAGAACTGCAAGGATATTTTCTCTACTCAGACCTTGCCAGATTAATTGAAAAAAAGAGGGACAAGACACATGGAAACTTACTATAACCCCTTAATTATCAAGTGCTGTATAACCACCCTGTCCTCTCCTAAATCTCCAACCCTGTGGATAAACTTTTGATAGGACTTCAGCAAAAAACACTGAAGCATTATCACATATGAAGCAGCACCCTTTCCCAGCCTTTTATCAAGGAAAAGCCAAGTGAGCAACAGAGGTCCCCTCTCCCACCCCTCAGACAACCAGAAGAACATCCCACCCCAGGGGGTGGCACAACTCTTCAGTCCAACAGTTATTTTATTCACCCCTGCTCGTTCTCTAGAGAAGCAGTAAAATGCCCAACCAGCTCAGAGCTGATTGTGTACAACCCTGAATGAACAAACTCGCCAGAGTAAAGGGGGAAGAGAAGGGGAGGGGACTGTTCTGTCCATCTCTGAGGGTCCCCTCCAATCCAGTCCACAGAGGAGTTCAGTGTTCCACACTCTGCACAGCACCCAGAGCCGTGTTCATCCAGCGCGGTGCCCACTGCCGGCAATGGACACGGCACAGTGGCCACCACGGGGCTGAGCCATCCCAGGCTCCTTCCCACCTCTCTCTGCTGCCAGCCCAAGGAAACAGCCAGTGGCACCTCCCTTCCTCTGGCTCGGGAGCTGTCCTGTTCATGTCAGTCCATCTTGGCCACAGCCCTTCTGAACTGATTGTGCTGTTTTTCTATCGCTTGTTTGTTTGTTTGTTTTTAAAAAAAGGAGTTTCATCTCATGTTCCCGCTAGGATTACAGGTGAGACAGAGTCATCCTGTCTTCCACCAGCACAGCATCTGGCCCAAACTGGTCTGTGCACTGCTTCACTGTAGCCAGGATGCTGAGGAGCCGCTGGTCCAGGGCATCCAGGTGAGGGGTGGAGAGCACAGGTGAGATGGGGTCATGAGACATGGCAGTTTTTAAGGCAGACTTCAGGACTCCGTTCTTCAGGTAATTCAGCCTGTTCCAGGTAGAAACACGGATGCTGCAAAATAAACAAACACACATCACCACACCAGGCTCCTGCTGCATCCCACTGGGAATACTGGCTCATCAAGAATGGAGACTCAGTGCAGAAGTGGGTTTGGGATGGCAGGGTCCAGGCAGAACTGCATCACAGACAGGATCTAATGGAATCTGAAAATTAAAGGTGATGAAGAATCAGTCTGGTGTGACATAACTCTGATGTTACACAGGAACACCTCCAGCTGAGAGCACAGAAGGTCTTCAGTCATGTGGCCTCCCGGACACAGTTTGGAAAGGAAAGAAAAGGAAGGAAAATCAACAAATTCAAACAAAGGTCGCCTCAGAAAGAGCATCACTGACCAATAATGAATCACAAAGGACAAAAGGCAGTTGACTAAACTTCAAGAAAGGGAACACAGCAGTGACCTTTCCTCTTCACTGGCCACCGAGCTCATTTGTGTCAGCCCATCTCAGCTCTCATGCTCTGTGAAGTCTCTTGGGATTCTCCCCCAAACCTTTCAGGGCCAAATCTTTAGCATCCCTGGTCTAAACTCTTGGGTTTGATGGCTTCCAATAAATCCAGCAAAATAAGAAAGTGTTGTAACAAACCTATATTTAAAACAATTATGCAAATTAATTATCATATGGCACTTGCCCAGTACCAGAAAGAAGGAAAATCTGAAAAGCAGGAAATTGCAAAGTCTCACAGAGATAAACTTCTCCTCTGGTTGCATTTGGGGGAATCAAGATGACAAAGACTCCAGAAGAATCTCAATAAAGCACGAAATTAAACATACATTTGAAACTAATGCAGGAAAACTAAAGAATTTAAAAGTTCTTTAACTGTTCTGCATGTGACTTTTAAAAGGATCTTGCAGAGCATGGGCCAGGTGTACTGCAGCATGCAGGGAGCTGTGCTTAGTGCAAGATGAGAGTTCAGGCTTTCTGCAAAGATCCCAGAGAATTTGGAAGACAGAACCTTTCAAGGACCAGCTTCACAGACAAGCTCCATTTGGAAGGCTTGAAGGAGTTCACGTTGAAGTAAGAGAGTCAGGAAATTGATATCTCAGTGTTTTTCTTCCTGGAAATTGTCACAAAATCCCAGAATGGCTTGGACTGGAAGGGTCCTTAAAGAACATCTCATTCCACCTTCCACACCCTCCACTAGATCAGATTGTTCCAAGCCCTGTCCTACCTGGCCTTGGGCATTTCCAGGGATCCAGGGGCAGCCACAGCTTCTCTGGGCAACCTGTGCCAGGGCCTCCTCAGAGGGAAGAATTTCTTCCCAATATCCCATCTAACCCTGCCCTCCGTCAGTGTGAAGCCATTCCCCCTTGTCCTGTCACTGCAGGCCCTTGTCCCAAGTCCCTCTCCAGCTCTCTTGGAGCCCCTTTAGACACTGGAAGGGGCTCTGAAGTCTCTTCAGGGCCTTTTCTTCTCCAGGTTGAACACCCCAGCTCTCTCAGGCTGTTCCAGAGGAGAGCCACTCAAGCCCTTGGAGCATCTAATTCCTAATGAGAAGTAGGAATGGCCTGGTAAGAGACTGGACATAGAACAGAAGTCAAAAAGCAACAGCCTCTGAAAATAAAAACACAGCTCACAAGGCCAAAGCAGAAACAAAACTCTGCAAAGAAACTACACATTTTACTTGAGAGGAGCCGCCTGAGCAGGGCTGCAGGCTTTTTTTAGAAACCATGTATGAAATTATTAAATTGCCTTTATTAAATTGCCATCCTTCACTACTGTCAGGGAGAACTCAAGCAGGGATGTGAATGTTGATTTGCCAGGAGCTGGGTGGGACAGCTGCACATGCAAAGTGCCTGTCACATGACTGTGGGTAGAGTTGAACCAGTGACCTGGAGGTGAGAACACTTTCTGCAGCCAATCCTCTGCCTTCATGAAAATGGATTCCCCAGCTTCTTGGGCAGGGCCCATCCATCAAACAGACAATGTCTCAAAAAGTACAGCACTGTGGACCTGAGCAAATCTTTTCAGGCTGCCAGAAGGCTCCCAAGTTAATGAAATTGCAAACCTAAGGACAGAATTACATAAGTAAAGTGAACAGCACCCCTGTGTTTCACTTACATGCAGCACTGATAGAGAGGAGCCAGGATGCTTCTTTCATCTAGGGCAGGGTTTCCAAAGCTGAAAAGCAAAATGAAAACCAAGTGAACCAGCTGAACTCTTAAGGTTGTTCTCAACATAAAGGGCTTTGTAAAGAATTCAGAGAAATCAATACTAGGCAATTTCATGCTCCAAGAGATCAAATAATTTAAATTAAAATATAAACAGTCCAAGACCAGTTGCAGATATAACTTTCATCAGCATCAGCTAAGCAGGTAAACAGAAGCAGCACAGTATACCCAGTTCTTTATCAGACCAAGGCACCTTAGAAAGGCATTTCAGAGGAGTTCAGAAATGATGCAGGGGTAAGGAATAACTGCTATTCTGGGCATGCAGAATGGGAGCTTTGCCTGTCTGACACAGCTGGGCAGGGAAGGAACCCAACAGCAGCAACCATTAGAGCCACAGTTCACTAACAAGGCGATCAACTTAAACACTTCAAGCCAGAAGGCTTCCATAGTATTTCAAGCTTCTTCCAAACACATGCTGGATTTATTTTTCATAGTTTCACCTTCCTCATAATACTGTTTTCAACGAAGAACTTTCCCTTCAATAAAGATAAGTTGCTGCAGGGGCCCGGCCTTATGCTGCCCAAATAATTCTGTTATTCATAGCTTTAAAACTTAATAAACTCCCAGGGAAGTGGTCATGGCACCAAGGAGCATCTGCTCTTACTCACATGGTTTAGTTTTAGGTAGCTCTGTAAGAAACAAGGAGTTGGGATCAATGATCCTTATGGGTCCCTTCCAAATTGAGATCTACCATGGTTCTATGAAAAACTGTCCCCTACCCATTATTTCAAAGGAGCTGAAAGCAATTTAAAATTTCATTATACATAAATCACTTACATTTTCAAGAAAACAATTTACTGTCAGCCTGCAAAGCCCCACCAAAAATATTTTCATAATGCCATAGGAAAAGGACCATAACAAAAGGACTTGACCTTCAAATCCCTATTCACTTCCAGTGACTAATCCCTTACCTTCCTTCCTCCAGCACATTGTCAGTGAGGAACAGAAAGAGCATTTTTGCCAAATTCACCTAAAGCAGCAGTAATTAAGCAGTCCCAATTAAGCAGTGGAATGCATCCTGCTGTCATACTGGAGTATTACTGAACAAGCTGATGACAGGAAGGATGGATGGAAAGCTGGAAGGAATCCACTACACAGAAGAGAAATGGGAAAAGAAAGGTAACTCCAAACCTTGCAAGGATCTCCAAGGTCTCAAGTGCTGTGTACACTTGGTACAAGTGTTGTGCAAAGCCAGAGCAGAGCCTGCTACAGGAACTGCTGGTCCTTCACAGAAGGGAAACTCACTGCCCCTGCACATGGGAGTGCCCACCAGAAAAATAAATAATCCAGAATTGCTGGACTGAATTATGAGAAAGGCAAATAGATGACCTTTATGTTTTTAAGAAAAATTAATCAAATTGTTATGATTTAAACAAGGCTGTGTTTTCAGTATGATTTTTAACCTAAACTATAGTGGACAATATACAAAAAAACTATAGCAGGGACAGAAGAACTCACATTCTAAACATATTTTTAAAACATTTTTGTTCGGGTAAGAGTTAATGTCCACATATAGAACATCATCATTTTTGTGTTTGGTATCACTTCTACCTCCATTCTAAACTTCTAACCTTTCAAAGCCAGAGTAGGCATATCCAGAAGGCAGGGAATGCCAAATTATTCAGAAACACATCTTAGAAAGATCTGCTTTTATTACAGCACTCACTTATACTGACTGGTGATAAATAAAAAAGCCAAAGTTTTCAATCTTCCCTTAATTAAAAGCCTAAAAGGAAAGGGCATTTCTGGGGATAGGAGGAGAGACTTGAGCAAACCTTTGAAAGTTGCTTTGGGAAATACTGTGTTAATTGGGGAGTTTCTGTAGCTTGAGTAGAACTTTGCCAAGACAGAGGAGTATCTAGAGCACAGAGCAGAATCACAGAGTCCTAAAATGGTTTGGGTTGGAAGAGCTGGGCTAAAGCTCATCTTGTTCCATCCCCCTGCCATGGGCAGGGACACTTCCCACTAGACCAAGGTGCTCCAAGCCCTGTCCAACCTGGCCTTGGACACTTCTAGGGATAGGGCAACCTGTGCCAGGGCCTCCCCACCCCCAGAGGGAAGAATTTCTTCCTACTATCTGATCTAAACCCATTTTCTTTCAGCTGGAATCCATTCCCCTTTGTCCTGTCAGCACCACAGCCTTGGAAGGACCCTAAGATTTAGTGATTAATTTCTGATAAAAAGGCAAGAGTATTACAAAAGATACAAAATAATAAAGAGAGAAAACAGAGAGAGAGACAGAGCAGATAAACGTGTGCCCTTGCAGCCAGCAGTGCCAGGCCAGCAGGAGTGTGGGCAGGCTCACCTTTTGGCATTGTCCAGCAGGATGAGCATGCTGGCTCCCTCATCATCCTGGAAGCTCTCGTAGTGGTGCCGGTCGGCGTTGCCGATCAGGTAGTCAAAGATGGCCGTGTCGATGATGTCGAGCAGCCGCGGGCCCGAGTCGTACGGCGACGTTTTCTTCACGGCGTCGCAGTAGCTCTCGTCATACTCCCACCTGCAGCCAGAGGGAACCAAGCAGCCTTCAGGGAACACCCCTGCTCAGCAGCAGCAGCTACAGCTGCTCCGGCTCACTTCGAGTGCACCAAGAAAGGGCAGCAGCTCAGGCTAGACCAAGAAGGGAGAGCTGGACAACAGTGTTTATGAGAGGAGTAAAGCCTGCATTGACATCCCAGCCTATGGAGCAAACTTCAGTTCAAAGATACACAAAGATCATCTTCCTATGGAAAACAGTCAGAGTTTGCTTCCTCACAACCCCACAGTGGCCAGGCTGTGTTATGGGAAGATTACTGCCATGCCTTGCCTCCCTCAACTTCCCAAGGAACACTTCAGTTCTGTGCGTGTTTCCATTGCCTTGAGCTGTTTCCATCCTCTTCCTTTTTTCTTTTTAATGAGCCCCTCTGCCCCCAGGAGAAGGGCTTTACAGTGGACACTGTCCCTAAATCACAGCTGTCTCTTCCCTCCCCTCTTCCTTTGCAGAGTATCTCACCTTCTTCTCCACTGACATGATTTCAAGCTTCCCTCTTATCTCCTTCTCCACGTAATCTCGTAACACACGTCCTGTCTCAATTCTCCAAAGCTAGGATTTTAAATTTCCTCATTTTCTTCTTTACAGCTTTCAAAGCTGTTCAACACCACCAGCAAAAGTGCCAAATTTCTGGTGTATATCCTTTCCATCTGTCCACCTAAATAACAAGGACATCTTCCACGTAAGGACTGAAACAAGCCTTCACAAAATAGCAGTTAAATTGGAAATGCCTCAAACCATCTGTGATTTGGAAACAGAGATGGAAGAAACACAAGCTGGAGAGACTTGCTGACATGCTCAAAACTGCAGATAGTCATAAAAGTAGGAAGATCAGAATTTATTGACTACAAAAGCCACACATCTCACTTCATCTTCTAGTGGTCTGGAACCAGAGATCCCAATATCCCACCTTTCTTCCAGGTATCCAGATCAGAGAGCTTAAAAATTTATCTTCTCAATGTTTCTAACAATAGATCACCATGTTCCTCAAACACTGTGCCTAAATCCCCTAGGAAGAGGGATCTTTGCACCAAGGTCCAACTCACACTCAAGGTGTAGCACAAATCCACACAGCAACAGTCTCAGAACCTCTTCTCCTTGTTCTGGATACATTTCTTATGCTGCATCCCACTCTCCCTCAAGTGTTTCTTTTTCTCTCCTTTTACTTCAGAGCAGTACTTAATCTCCTCGCCACAATTTTTCACACATGCTATGCTCTCTCATTTTCCATGCAGTCTTTCAAGAGACACTTTTATCCAACACTCATTTCTGATAATTTATATTGTATTAGCATAGGCCTTGGAAGGTCAGGGATTTTGTCCATTACACCTCCATTAAAAATTACATACACTAATGTGCCTGTGTGAATTATGTTCTAAAGGTCAACTCAAAACAGCAGCTAGAGCAAGAAAAAATCTTACAGAGTTATTTTTTCACAATTACCAGGCACAGAAAAAGGAGAGCATGACACCAAGAACCTTTAATTCTGATCTCTCAAAGTGAAATGTGCAGCATGACATGGTGAAAAACACCAGAACCTTGTAACCTCATCTGAAGGAGGCAAGTGTGAGTTTAAATACACCAAATATCAAATCAGCACAGGAATCAAGGTAAACCTCTGTGTGAGCAGGCAGGATGTGATGAAAAGGAGCCTCTCAACAGGAGGAACACCTCCAAGAAATTCATCCTGTTCATCACTGCAAGTTATCATGTACTGAACACAGCTGATTTTGACCTGCTGGGAAAGAAAAAACATTTGCTGCTCAAAATTCAATCTGTGCATTTTATACCCTAAAACAATTCAACAGAGCCTTTGGATGAGATTCTTTCTGAGAACAATCACATCGTTGGGAATCAATGGATACTTTAGATAAAGGACTGAAAATCTCTTCTAATCACTTTCAAGTGCAAGACAGATTCAGAAAATTACTAAGCTCAAACCCATTTGTTCAGGTCATGGCAAAAACATCCCTACCTCAGGAACTCAGATGTGTTACATATATTGCAGAATGCTGTTTAAAGAAGGACAAATGTGGAATTTAGCACATTTGTCCTTCACATGCTGAGCATGGTCACCAAATACTGATGGCATTCAAAGCAAAGGACTTTCCAGGGTGTGTTGATGTGGCACTGACTGATTTTTGGTAACAGGGGAAGGCTACAGGTTTGGCTTCTGTGAGAAGCTGCTGGAAGCTTCCACCATGTCTGATAGAGCTAATCTCTGATGGCCAGCAGTGGAAGCAAGACAAGTGACTCCCAACACAGAACCTAGATGGGATTGCCCTCTGGGCACTGTGGGATCTTGCAACAATCTTTGAATTGGTGGAAGCTGACAATGGTACCTACAAGCAGCAGTTTTTCTTCTAGGCAGAGAAGAGGAGGAAGTGAGGACATGTGAGGGAAAACAACATGGAGACACCAAGGTCAGTGGAAAAGGAAGAAAGGGAGGAGGTGCTCCAGATGTCTCCAGGAGCCAAGATTCCTCTGCAAGCCATGGTGAGGACTTGATAAAACAAACTGTCCCCTTGGAATGCATGAAGTCCATGGGGGATGCAGAGATCCATGCACAGCCCATGGCAAAAGTGCTCATGGCTGAGTGGGTGGATGCCAGAGAAAGCTGTGATCCAGTGAGAGACCTGAAGAGAGAAAGAGGGCTCCTGCTTCCAGAGAAAGAAAAAGCTTGCTTGCTCTCTCCTTGCTCCCAAACTGGAGCAGCCTATCCTTAAAAGACTGCACCGCATGGACAAGTAACCCACACCACAACAGTTTTATGACAACTGTTTGCCTGTGGGAGGGACCCCATGGCATAGCAGAGAAAAGGCTCCTCTCTCTGAGTGAACAGGAAAAGATCTCCAATGATGAACTCACCAAAACTCCTACCCCCTGTCTTCCTGCACTGTTGCCAGGAAGGAAGGAGGGGTTGGGGGGAAAAAAGGTGTTTTAAAGGCTTATTTTACTCCTCATTATCCTCCTCTGACTCTGTTAATAACAAATCTACTTTATACCTTAGTTTTGGGCCTGTTTTGCCCTTAGAGTGTTTTTTTTCTCCTAGTTGTTATCTGAACTCATGAGCCCTTTGTTAATTTTCTTCTGTCTCCTCTGCCCAACTGTAACAGAAGAGGGTAAACGAACAACTTTTGTGAGTGCCTGGTGTTTGGCCAGTGTCAAACCATGACACAGGGCCTAGCCTAAGTTAAACCAGTTCCACAACTCTGAAAACTAACTACAAGGATCATGAAATTAGGTATGGCACAGTGCTACCAGATTTCAGGGGCCATAGCATCAACAGAAGGTCCAGTGGCACAAGAGAAGAACCTTAGCTTGCCCACAGACAAGATTTTCAGGGCTTGGAGTGACTGCACTGTGGAGTTCTGCTCCAGCCAAGATACAGGAAAAGGACAGAGCTTAGTATGTGGAAAACAATGAAAATTTTTTTTCCTTCCTCATTTTAATTTAAATTTTATTCTGGACTTCTCGGCTTCTACGGTTGTGCTAAGAAAGCTGTCAACACAACTAGTTTTGTGTTGTGTAGGTTTTGAAACTACTTAAGAGCTCTTTAATTAACCAAGGGCCATTTCAGTGCTAATTATCATCTATAAGGAATGACACTGCCACGTTCTCTCTCATACCTGGCAAGTTTGCCCTCGCGGTAGGTCCTGCCCCAGGGGTGCCGGTGCTTCTGGAGGGGCCAAACGTCCGGCAGCCACAGGGTCACTGAGCCCTCCATGATGTCCCCATCTGCACAGGCTGGCTCTGTCTCCCGACAGTAGTAGCACTTCCCATAGAAGCAGGTGTTATTGCCTTAAAAAGAAAAATTAAGAGGTATCAAATGAAGAGGTATTAATCCAAGGAATCCAACTGAAATTCAGGAGCATGTTGTTGGAGTAAGGCTTCCCCACTACAAGATTTCACTGCACTTGTCTTCGTGGTTCCTGTCTCTGAGAGGCTCAAAAGAGATTACACAGACATCCATTCCTTCAGAGCAATTAAAGAATAATATGAAAAGGAGAGAGCAATTAAATTATATTTTCTAATGACTTTATCACTCTGAGAATTAATACATCACACTCTCAACAAGTTTTTGTGATCCTTTCCTAGTCCTGAGGACCCTGACTTTGCAATGTTAACACTGCTTGTTTTTCACATTTCATACTTCATGTGTCAGATTTCCCACTTACTTGAAAAAGCTGACCAAAAAGAGGTAAGTGAAAAGAGACACAGCAGAAGTCGAAGGGATTTGGTGCCCTGAGACCTGCCACACATCTCAGCTACTTGAGCTGACTCAGCAGAAGAGACAGAACCAAGTATCATTCTCACATGACCAAGCAATGCAGATCTGTCAAAGCTTCATCAGTGTCTTCTGGCAGGAGAGGAGCAACAAAACACAGCAGCCTTTAGTCACTAACACTGATGCATCCTGTATCTGTAATCTGTAATCAAATAATCTGTAATCCTGTATATGTAATCTGTAATCAAGTAATCTGCAGCAGCCTGCATTAGTAGTTTTAGTTTAACCTTTTCTATCTTCCCCTTCTTAACCCACCTTCTTCCTTGCCAAGTTAAATCCAGTTCCATGCTCACAGATGTTCTTCCAAAATATTTTTCAGCTACGTCTTGGTTGTGATTACCCTCTGTCCCTTCTGCCTTTGGTTCTACATCCAATACCCTCCCCAGAGCAGGCTCAGCTCTCCAAATGCCATTCCCTTTCCACCCTCACACATCCCTGCCTCTCAGCCCTCCATCCAGACCCTGTGCTCCCAGAATCCTGTCAGACAACCTGAGGATGTCACAGATCATCACCAACACAGAGCTTGCAGACCAGATCTCTTATTTATGGAAAGCCTGCAAGTCTCTGTTCCCATCCAGGGGCTGCAGCAGGTCTAGCAAGAGACAGAATTCTTTGAGATTCTAGCTGTAACTCCAGTAAACCTGCACTGAGTACGAATGAAGTCTCTCTTCTTCAAAACCTCAGGATTTTGGTCAAATTTGGCCTGACAAAAGATCATAACCTCCTCCACAGATCCACCCATTTCTTTAGTTCCTGCTTTGCAGAATAGCAGTTCCAAGGAATCTAAGGAGGAGCAATGAACATTTCTGGAGCTTTAATTCTCAAGTCAGCACTGCTGCTAGCAAACAGCTTGGTTATCTTGGCTGAAATTGGAAAATGGAAAGCCTGCCTGAGGCAGGAACCCCATGTGAATGCCAGGAGAGGCTGATGAGGCTGAGCTGAAACTTTCATCTGGAAGTTGTACCTTGTAAGTGGCAGTGTCAGGCAGCAGGTGAGACTGCCAGTAGTGCTGCTAACAGGAACGTTACCAGCAGTAAGGAACAATCATCTCTGGAGCCTTCTGATTAGGAAATGAAACAAACAAATAAAAGAGTAATAATTGGATGGTTTATGAAAGCCTCAGGGAGTTAAGGCTGCAGCATAAGTAATTTCTTGGTGCTTAATGACCACCTGGTAGGAGTTCACATTAATAGCTTCTATTATGTGTCCTTCACAGCATTATTACTGTAAACAACACAGGGAAGTTCTATCATTGGTTGTAAATGCTCTGCAGGCTCTGATGCAACACCAACAATATCTAACACCAACCAGTGTGTCAGCTCTATAAATTATCCCAAATCACCACTCTCTTCACATTAAATACAACTTTATTCTTTTCTTTTCAGGTCTAATCACAGACTTTTCTAACCATTTTGGACAGCAGAAAGAAAATTATTACTCAAAAAATAAAAATCCCATCTGTAACAGCAGCATGAGGGAACATTACTTAAAGGAAACCAAGTCCTCCATGGGGTTATCCAAGATTTCTCCTGGCACAGAAAGAACCTTCCTGCATCATGGTTAACTGCTCTGTAGCTGTGTCAGGCTCCCACAGCTCTTTTTTCCCATGAAGGATTTTCCCTTCCCTGGGCAGCACAGCCCATGGAATGCACTCACCCACAGTCATGAAGGTGCCCAGGAGCTGCTCCGTGGCCACGGGTTTGATCTCCGTGCGCAGATTCACAAACCTGCCAACCACCAGCGGGGCTCGGCGGAAACCCAGGATTCTGATTTGGGGTGAAAAAACACAGCCTGAGAATTGGCAACATAGGCAGCAGTTCAAAACTAAAACAAAAAACCCTCACAGTCTCTGTCAGAGATGACAGAGACCAAAGAGTAAAGCTGAAGCCCTGCAGCAACCTCCTCTTTTCTCTGAGGCAAAGTAAGGAAATTAATATTTCTTATGTGCCTGGATGTTAAACTTACTTTATAGGCCATCAGTGACACTCCTTTATTAAAGCATTTGCAGCAGAGCAACAGAGGATGCACCATGCTCCAACCCTCAGAACTCAGACCTCACAGCAGAAATATCCATCATGTGTCTGAAGCAGGCTGAAGTAGTAAAACCATATGGCCTGTGGGCTGGTCACCTGGAAAGATCATTTCTAATGTGTGGGAACCACTATCTATTAAAATATTATGCTTAAGCCCAATTCAATTACACTTGAAAGCAACCAATCCAAGAGTTGTTTTGTTTGGCACAAGGAAGGAGAAGGGAAGAGAGAATGGTAGAACAAAAGTGAATGCCTGAGAAGGGCCTGGAAAAACAGAGGTGGGAAGAACAACCATAAAACTTGCAGTTACAAGATCCAGGTTCCACTCCCATGCCTGCCACAGCCTTTGCTCTGTGACCACAAATGACTTGGGTGTTTGTAATGGAATTTTAAAAGTGCTTAAAGTACAAATATCAAAGGAGTGTCAGCCCCAACTCTCTTAATGCACTTTTGACACTCTCTGGATAGTCTTTGCACCTCGGAAAAAGATCCTGAAAAGGTATTCCTGAAGAATAAAGAGGTGCATAGCCACAGACAAAGACCAGAGAAAAGAAGCACAAAATCATGACCAAATGGACAGCAAAGAAGAGTTAAGTGAGATTTGGACACTTGAAAGAGGCTTTGATTGAATGTTCAGTCACTACTTTTTCAGGGGACCTGAAGCCTGTATGCTCCTTGAAAGCACAAATGGACTGATATCTGGCTCCGTTATCTTTTTATTCTCTTAATATACCCTGATTTTGGCCCAGCAGCACAAGCTGGCTGTAGCAGCAATGGGTGTTACTCAACTAGTTATCATCCTAGATATTCTAATTCTTCCTAGAATTACTGATTTCTACTGCCTGTGCAGTGAGTTCCACAGGTGAATCAGGACTAACAGACATCTCTGTCACCACCTGTGAGCTTAGTCACAGTGATAAGGCTCTTATCTATGTATTGAGAAACCTCAGTTTTGGTTTTTCCATCCTTTGTTATATTTGTCCCTCCTTATTCCTTTTCTCAAGATTTTATGTGTTTTCACCTCCAAATCTTCCTATGAGGAAACAGAGACTGTGCTCATTTACGTTATATGAAATTGCAGCACTAACAGCATTTCATAACTATTGACATTCAGTGTCTGCTGTTTTCTGTCCCATTCTTTCAACATCCTGTAATTTTCATTTTTTCCTGTAATTGCACCTCCAGCACAGGTCTACAAAACCACCTGGGTATTCCAAGCACAATTAGGATATGAATAACTGGACTTCCTCTAGGATGCACTGATTCATATTTACTCTAGACTAAATTGTTAGTCTAGACATTAGTCTTGACTTTTTAGTGAACTGGACATGAACTTAGCACACACATTTAGTATTTCAGACTCTTCCACAGCATTTAGTTAACCTCTTTCTCCCCTGTAATAATAACTAGAGTGGCTTCAGGGCTCATTCTCCTTTCCAAACTTTTCACAAATATCTAAAATGTTACACTCTTGAACAGATCTTAAAAACGAAGTTTCACAGAATAAGCTAATCCTTATTTTGGCTTCAGTGTGGTAAATTGTCAGGTTAGAGGTAGCTCCCATCTGAGGTGTATTCTTCAAAGAACCCCTTTTTTCTGGTGTTTTCCAAAGACAGTAAAACCAGATAAAGCAGTAATTCCATACCTATCCAAGTGAAAGGCTGCCACTTCTGCGTTGTGTCTGTCGTAGCCAGCGTAGGGTTCTCCTTCCACTATATAATCCCTGGCATATCTGGAATTGCAATAAATCAAATTAAGTGAATCTATGTAGAATCCCTGTCAATTCTGCTGTTTAAAGTAACAATTTAATAATAGTTAAAGAGTCTTTGGGTCACTTTGCAAGTGACTGCCAATGGGAGAGTGGAAAAACATCAGTGAGATTAAAGTGTCCAGACTGTTGAAGTGGTAAATAAGGAGGAAAGGTCAGTGATGTACAGTGGTGTCCAGAGCTTGGGAAGCAGCTCACATTCCAACTAATAAATTTTAATCCAACCATATGCCAAGTCACATCTTAGAACAAAGAGCACAGACCCTGCTATGGAACAGGGGGCTATTTATACTGGAAAGCAGCAACTCCACAGATGATTTTGGGGTTAGAAAGAATTGTACATTAACAATTCTCATTAACACATACAATCTTGTATTGTGGAAGAGATGGCAAATGCAATCTTTAGTAGATAGAAAATCAGCAAGTGTGAATCTGAGGACAATAGTGGGTATAAACAGAGCTTTTAATTTGGCAGAGAAAAGACATCATGAACAGCAAAAATAGAAATCAGGCACTCATTGCAACAATAATGGTGCATTTTGGTGAAGTGCAAGGCTTTTTGCTCCCCTTTTTATCTTTTAGTAGATGGTACATAGTCAAGGCAAACACCAATTTCTCAGTTGCTTGACATTGGATCAGTGTAGATACTGCTCTAGCACCACACTGCAGCTGAGTGTGACACACCACAATCAATACCGAGCAAATGGGTGAAATGCAACATGTTTTCAAAAGGCCAAATTAGGTAACTTATTTTCTTATTTCCATCTATGTCTCAAATTGTGTAAACTGGATTCTTTCCAGCAGAATTTGTGTTCAAGCAGTAGCAACAAGAGTGTAAGAAGAGGCAGAGAGCTGGACCTCAATGTCTTAGCCTTGCTCAGGGAGGATGTGGGAGGAGAAGACAATCCACTTCCCCAGCCTGAGCAACGCTTCAGCTTCTCTGCAAGGCAGCTCAAAAGAGAATTCACCAGTGCAGGATTCCTGCCAAATGGGAGCCTTCACCAAACCAGCATCTTCTCTTACATATACCACCAGGTGTGATGACAGCAAGTATTATTTGTTAGTAAATAGGGCTGAATTTCAAGTAAATTTGAAGTGAGACAGCAAATCCTCAGAACAAATCCTCAAAGGCTGGTCTTTGGTAGGTACTTACAGCTGGCTTTTGGAAACATGGTCACATTTTGAAAGCTGCAGAGCTAAAATTTATTAGTAAATCCTGACCAAACTCTTTGTTTCCATCCACAGTAGGCACCTAGTCCTTTCCAGAACAAAAGTAATGACGGAATCCTTCTTCCCCTGCTGCTAAGTTTGCTCAGAACTGTTTTTTTCAGGTCCAAAGCTGGTTAAATAGACTCTCTTGCAGTGCCAAAACAGGACTCTGCCCACAAGCCTGGCTATTCAGCAGTCACAAACAAAACATGGGTCTACCAGGATGGCCAAGCCACCCTCTCCAGTGCTCCTATAAACATTCCCAGCTGCATGTGTCCTTGCTGGAGCTCAGTGCCTGTGTTTGCCTGCACAGACAGGGCGTTACAGAATGCAGTTTAACTCTCAGTGAAACACCTGACTGCACTCCCTGACACAGAAAGCCCTATGGGAATGCTGTGAATCCCCAGTTCTTTCACTGGAGGAGATGCTTCTTGTACCACCAGGACTTTGTGTGCAAGGCTGACACTGCCTGGGCCTGCAGGGGAGCTCCAGCCAGAGTAGGAATTGGCTGTACAGAGATTTTTTTCTCATTCTCTAATCATAGAATCACAGATTGGTTTGGGCTGGAAAAACATTTCATTCCAATTCCACTGCCATGGGACACCTTCCACTAGACCAGGCTGCTCCAAGCCCTGTCCAGCCTGGACTTTGAACACTTCCAGGGATCTTCTTCTGGACAACCTGTGCCAGGGCCTCACCACCCTCACAGGGAAGAATTTCTTCCCAATATCCTATCTATCCCTGCCCTCTGTCAGTGTGAAACCATTCCCCTTGGTCCTGTCACTGCAGGCCCCTGTCCCAAGTCCCTCTCCATCTCCCTTGAGCCCCTTTAGGCACAGGAAGGGGCTCTAAAGTCTCCCTGGAGTCTTCTATTTTCCAGGTGAACATCCCTAGCTCTCTCAGCCTGATTCCAAGCAGAGGTGCTCTCACCCTCAGGGCATCTTTGTGGCCTCTGCACTCACTCATTACCAGGAAACCTTAATGCCTGCTTAACCCAAAATCTTTTTCTGTGATGACACTTCTGATTTGCAGTGAAATTTCTTAAAACACACCCAGCCCTACTTTTTAACATCTTTCTTCTGCTTTTTCCCAAAGACAAACAGTTCAAAAAGCTTTACAGCCAAGACTCTTCAGAAACATTCAATCCTGTCAGTTATTTTCTGAGGATCATTGTAAACTGAGGCCATACCAAGGAAGTATCACTACCCTCCATTCTCCAGTACTCACTGCTGGCAGACAGGAGGCTCAGGGGCCCTCACTCTGACCTACCCAACCATTTTTACAGCCTACATTCAACTACACCAGACACACAGATGTATTTTAAGACCATTGCCAAGTTTCCTTCCTTCCCTGCTCCTGAACTGCACCCTCTCCTGACAGTCTGACACAACAAGGAGGTAAAGCTTGTCTCCAAACTGCCAGAAGCTGCACTTCCACAGTCAGGAAGATACAGCTCAGAAACATCAGGTGTAACCAACATCCCCTCAGGATTGAACACAGTGATTATTCTTTTAGTCTAAAGACAGGCTGTACAGCCTGAGAGATGGCTAATGTTACTAGAGCACCAGCAAGGTTCTATTCTGGGGATGCCATGGGACAGAGAGAGAGAAACAGCAAGCGTTTCTCACAGTGGCTTTGCGAGAAATTTTAGGGAGCTGGAAAGATGCGATAACATGTTGACTATAAACAATTTGCAGGTGCTGTTTTTCTACTTTATTTTTCTGTTCCTCTCAAGGACAGTGTGTGAGAAAGATGTTTGTGTTAGTTAGCCAATAGAATAGAATTTATCATACTACTGTATAAAAACCGTGCAGTTCTTTTGAATAAAGCCTTCTTTGCCTTTGCTAGGATCCTGCCTCTTGCCTGTTCCTGCCCTGACCCCGGCGCACGAGTGACACTATTCTGTCTCAAAAATAACAGGATGGTCTTTCAAAATTCGTAACTTAAACACTAATGTGACGACTTGGAGAAGAATAGTATATGTAAATGAAGCAGTTGTTAACGCAGACATTGAAAGCAGTATTTACCTCTTGGGCTTGAAGACAACCTTCTGTCCTCCTTCAAGTATCAGCAAAGCTTTCAGCTGCGTCCCTTTGTAGCCCACATCAGCTTTGATGATCTTCTTGGTGCTCATGGCGTGCATGACAGCGCCCAGCTCGGGGGTGTCCTCGGGGTACACCTCGCGGGGCACCACCCACTGCGCGGCGATCTCCCAGGGTGACTGCAGCGTGTGCTCCAGGCGCGGCTCCAGCGCCACGCGCAGCCCCGACAGCATCCGCTGGAACGCGCGCTGGTCCTCGCGGTGGGCGGCCGACGTGTCCAGGTTGTCGATGAGGAAAACCTTGGTGAAGATGAAGATGACGAGGAGGATGGCCAAGAGCACGACTCGCTGCTTCAGCTTCATGGTGCCTTTCAGCCCTTCTCCCCTGACACTTTCTTCTGAGCGTTACGGGAAGTCTGTTGGAGATCAGGGTGAGGAAGGGGGTGTTAGTTGATGAATTTCATGCCTAACTTGCATTGTAAAAGATGTCTCAGCACTGAAGCATCTCCTGGTACCCCTAAAAATAAACAAAACACAAACTTACAATCCCGCAGATCCCACCAAACTCAAAATCAAGTTTATGCTTGGAGCATAAGCCTGCATTTGTGGAAACCTGTAACCTAAAGCCTGAACACTTGTGTTAAAACACACTGGCTTTGCTGCCCTCCTGCAGCCTGTCTGTGATCTGCACGGAAGGGGAAATTGCCAGAGAGCATCTCTGCACAGCTGAAATCATAGCAGCTGCAACCACCACAGGCAAGATTTTTGCAGGGAACTGTAGTTTAACGTGATTGCTCCAATTTCACATGCACTCTTCCATTAGTGCAAGATCCCATGATTGCTGGTGTCCTAAAGACCAACCCCGCAGAAAAGCTCCCAGGTAGATTTTAAGACACCTCACAACAGTGAGAACACCTGCTCAACCTTCTTTCTTGAAGGTACAAGGCATAAGGACAGAATAGACTTAATTGTTTATTGTCTTTCATTTGCTGCCACTATAATTTACTCAGCTTTTTTTCCATTCTTAAAAAATATGAGCTGGGGTAGGGGATGACATCTTTACTTCCTCACAGTTAACTAAGTTCCTTCTGTGCTCAACTGTAAAACCCATAACCACAGAAAATACACAAAGTGTCTGCAATCTCAACCAAATTAACTAGAAAAAATATCCCAGACCACTTGCCTGTTCTCACATCCTCACCTACAACAGTTAAAACCACATCTGTTTCTATATTTACAGTGGGCTCCAAGACACATCTGGCCCCTCAAGAAGCCTTGGCCAGATGCAGTGTTTGCATCTAAGGACCAGCGAACACACCATCAACTCTATTGGGTTATAAAGACAGAATTACCTTCCTAGTATTAGCTGAATGCAGTCAAAAGCCAAAGAGAAAGGGGACATAAAGCACACACCTCTGAGGGGCACTGGAGCCAGCAGCAATTTCTCTTCACCAGCCACACTGATCATGCAAACCCCAAAGAGCACCCTGAGCTGGGGGAGGACTGACACAGGAAAGCCTTTTCATGCAATTTAACAGTAAGGGTATAAATCAGCCATAATTAATCATGGCACTGGAAAAAATGAGCTGCCACAGGCTCCTTCACCAGCAGCAACCACAGGACAGCCAGGCCATGCCTGGTGAGGCACACACAGGTCACAGCCATCAGTACAGAATCAGGTAGGCATGGTGTAAGAGTATAGTATAAAAGTATAAAAGGACATGTAGAAAAGGACATGCAAAGCCACAGAGCAGAACAAATTTACATGAGGTCTAGAGCAGATCCACCCAGCCACACAGTTCTCCCAAATCCCTGTTAGCACTCATAGCAGGACAGAGACCCCAGCAAGGGCAGAGGGTAGAAGTCTCTGGGATGCTTCAAACTAGAGCCACAGTCTCCTGTTAACTATGTAATACTGATTTTAATCTGCTGGAAAATAAGTGCTTGTGCTCATACTGAAAGAGAACAAACCACATGTTTATATGGAAATTACAGCATATTATTATTCTTCATCTAGTTTTGTTTTGGCAGCCTGTTCTTCTCCAGACAGCACTGCCACCTGCACATTACCCACTGCAAGCACAAGAATGTGAAGCACAGACAAGGAAGATGCACCTGACCCAAAAGCTCTCACTCCTGCAGATACAGACTCACCCAGGAAGAGATCCTTAAATAATAATCACATTATTCTAAAACTTAAGCAGACAAGCAAAGCGGATTGGCTGCACCTGCACCCTCTCACTTTAACTGCCTAATTCACCTCTTTAAAGCTACTAATTCTGAATCATTTTGAGCACTGCTTACACTCATTTTTAAAATCCATTAGTTTGTAAGGAGTTAGGCAGAAGAACAGAGGTCATTTCAGAACAGTTACTCCTGGCTATGGGATATGTGGATGTGTACACTCACATTTAAAGAAAGCCTCACAGCGCAGTGCTGCCTGATTAAAGCACTAAAGCTCAGGGCAGGATGTTCCACACCTCTGGAGCTCAAGATGAGCACTCACTTTTCTACCTTGATTTCCAGGAATGCTGAGTTTCTCTAGCGATATTCTTCCTGGGACTTGGGGGGAGAATACAACTACAGTCACTGAAATTAAAGGTAATTTACTTAGTTAATCTTTTGTGACGGCTTTGAAACTAATTTTGAACTGAAACTCTCCAATGAGGTAAACAATTTACAAAAATAAATAAAATTCAATATTTAACTATTTGCTGGTGAGCTGGCTCTCACTTTTTAGTGACATCTGAGGACATGAGTCATCGGCTGCTTTCCTCCAACAAACACCAAAGCCCCCTGAGGTTGCCATGCAATCAATTTCCCAGGCCTCCAAGCACAGCCTGCACTTTTCTCCTTGGTGCCAACATTACACTCTCTGCTCTGCAAGCCAAGGGAACTGAATCCTTTTATGAACAAGTTTACCATGGACAGCAAGAACTTGAGTTTACTGTTCTAAATTGAAGATGGCAAGGGTGACAGCGTCAAGGCAATGTAAGAAAATATTTATGCCATTTTGGAAGAAAGTAATTTAAAAAAGACAAATCTTTGGCAAAGTCTTGGATTGGAAAGGAAGATTATGAGAACTCCAGAAGTGTCAAGCTGGCCCTGGAATGAGGTCACAGATGAGAAAAGTGAAATAACAATACACCACCAAAATTTTAAAAAGGAGTAAGTAAGGTGATCGTGAGCAGAACTCTGGAATGAACAGCAAAAGGGTCTTGGACAATGACAAAAGTAAACCCAGCCAAAAAGAGAAAACAGCCAGAAATAAACAGCCCTAGCAGCTTTTTAATGCTGTAGTCAACTGCAAGGTCTGCCTAAGAAATGGTTCTTGTTTTTCACTACCTCTTTGGGAAATTTCCTGATCAATTCTTTCTCTTATTACAACCAGGTCTGTATTCTCAGCAAGTAGGAGTCTTCCAACTCAATACACAAATAACAGCATCCCCTCAGTATCATGGTGGGGTCACTGTACACACAAACACACAAATTAAAGCATGTCTTCTGGCATTAAATACCAACATCAGACCACTTCACTCTCCATTCAAAAAACAACATGCAATTTGCCTGTTACAAAAATTACAGCTACTATAAGCAGCCTGCAAAGTTACCAGAAAAATCCCACAAGACATTTTTTATTGGAGTCACAAAATCAATGGCGTGCCTCATATCACAATCTTATTTTTATATCATAAAGCTTTTTAGCTGCTATGTCAAAAATACTTGTGTGTACAATTTGCCAGGATTTCATTATGCTCCAAGTCACAAATCAGGTCTGGGGGCAGGCAAAGGTTTAGTTTGGCAGCATAAGCACACAAAAAATCATAGCTCAAACAGACATTGATCTGAAATGGATATGGTGGAAGTAGAGTTTAATTCCTGTTTAATGCATGGGGCTTTTCTTATATACACTATACCTTTTTTGGATCACCTATCAAAAGGCCTTTAGAAGTTCTCCAGTAAATCCTGGAAAATGCCTTGAGGGAACATCGTACACAGTAGTGACATTTTCCTCTTCCCAAAACATCCTTCAGTCTCACCAGATCAATCTTCCTTCCCATCCTCCCCTCTCTGGCCAGCTCCTTGGTGGCTCATGCCTCCCTTCTCTGTGTGAGCCTTGTTATTCCAGTTTCCACAGGCAGGTTCCCACAGACCTTTCCTTGGATTTCTCAGACTCATTCTGTCACTTCCACTCTGTGTGCTGCCTGCCCTGTGTACAAGTTTAGTCATCTAGTGCTCAAGGCTTCCCACGTATTTACTTGTCTGCTGTTTCTCCATCTCCTTTCCTCTTAAAACCCTTGTTATCTACAGGCAAAATCTGTGACAATCTACACTCAAACTTTCCACAAACACAACTGCACCCCTGGTTGAGAGCTACAATACTGATAAATATGAAAGACCACGAGCATTTTAACCACTGCAATATCTCTGCCTGCAGCTGCAACAATCAGTAACTGCCTGAAATATTCTCACACAGCTTTGGAAAGAAACAAAATCATTTTGTCCATCTGTCTGCCCACCTTGGCCTGTTATACCCCTTAGTAACTAAAGAATCTGTCACCTGCATTTCTGCCAAATTTGTCAGAGGACTATTTGCATGAGTTTTACAAAACCACAGGCCAGATAGAGGACAGAAGCCTTGAGAAGCCAAGGACAACAGGGTAAATATCCTGAATCTCTCCCAGCTGCCGGCACAGCAAACAGGAACACCTGACTCAGCTGGCTGCACAAATAAGGACAGGGTGGCTTGGGATCCAAGCAGCTCCTGGCTGCAGCCCTGGGTAAGGAGAAGCCACCAGGCACTGAGGCCCGTGGGAGCCAGGCAGGAGCTGCTGGGGTAGGATGTGGCAAACAACTCCTCAGGAAACCAGGCTGCATGAATCCTCCTTGCAGAATGACTTTCCACCAAGCACCGTTTCCTATGGAAACAAAGTTTATATAATCACACTTTTCACTTAGATCCACCAGCTAATTCCAAACGCATCTGAGAGGACAGTAGATGTTTTGAAGACAGGGTTTATGTGTTTATTGGAAGCTGGCAGCCAGGGGTGCTGCAGGAAGGGCTGCAGCATTGGCTCAACAGTTGTCTGCTTGCCTTGGCCATGTGGGCAACCCACGGGCAGGGAGCTGGGAATGCCACGTGGGCAGGGAGGGATTGGGAACACTGAAATGGGGAATGCAACAGACAGGGGCTGGAGCCAAGGGCACTGATACAGAGGGTGCTGGGACCTGGTCAGAAGACGGCCAGAACAACCCTCCCTTGTTCCCATCCCAGTTACTGACATTCCCCCTGACCACTACAGGTCAATAAAGCCAGCTGGAAATCCTTTAGGGAGCCTTGTTCCACTTGGAAATGAAGCCAAGGCAGTGAGAAAATTCTGCAGTTTCACTTCTCCACTTGACATGTTTATTCATCTCCTACATAAGACTGACATTAAAAATTTAGCGAGGGTCCATGTACCCATCTGGATTTTAGCAGTGATGAGCCTGTCTCTGCTGTAGGACGGTGCCAATCAGCCTCCCCCACTCCTGAGGAGAGGCAGTGGGATTCTGCTGTCAGAACCAAGCTGACAACTTTGTACCACGAAGCAAAATAAACTTTCTACCTCAAATGGAGGCAAATCTTGTAGTGACTAAGTAGGTCAGACTTAAGGACACGATGGGTGCATGGAGTCATTTTCAAATTAAAACAAGACACAAGAACATCTGTTCTGTAATAAATACTAGGTGGGATCCACTCACTGCAAACCTAGGATCTACATTTTACAGTTTACTCTGTTTGCTCAGCCCCTAAAGCACTATGATGTTGCAGGGCCCCAGAAGGTACAACAAAACAGCTGCAGTGCTTATGCACATCTGTATCCAGAAAGGATCCAAAGAGAGATATCCTTTAAGAAAGGTTAAACCCATGACTTTGACAACCACAGTCAGCACTCTCCTGTGGACATGCACACTGTATTTTTCCACCAGTGGACAATGACCTTCGCCAAGCTGCGCCTGGCACTGGGTGAGAGCCCACGGTGCAGACGGCTGTTCCCAAGGGTTAACAGATGGCCAGAGAGGCTTCACAGCTGTACGGGGCTCCGTCCCCAGCTCAAAGCGAGCATCCAGAAGAGGAACGAACCGCAGGAGTGCAGATACAAGCTCCCATCTGCCAGAGCCGCGTCCGTGCAGCCCCCGCCGACCGGGGCTGTCCGGGGGCCGGAGCCGCGGCTCAGGCCGGACCTGTCAGGAAGGACGGGGAGGGGCTGGAGCGAGTCCAGAGAAGGGAACAGGGCTGGGAAAGGGTCTGGAGCACAAGCCTGATGCTGAGGGAGCTGGGAGGCTCAGCCTGCAGGAAAGGAGGCTCAGGGGACCTTACTGCTCTCCACAACTCCCTGACAGGAGGATGCGGCCAGGTGAGGGTGGGCTCTTCCCTCAGGTAAAAAGCGACAGGACAAGAGTATGGAGCGTCACCCTGCGCCAGAGGAGGTTCGGGTTGGTCACAGGGAGGAATTTTTTCAAGGTAAGGGTGATTAGACATTGGAACGGGCTGCCCAGGGAGGCGGCGGAGTCACCGTCCCCGGAGGTGGGTAAGGAAAACCTGGACGTGGCACTTGGTGCCATGGGCTGCTTGACAAGGTGCTGCTGGGTCACCGCCTGGACTGGAAATCTCAGAGGTCTTTTCCAGCCTCACTAACTCCCGGATCCTGCGATTCTCCCGCCGCCGCTCCGGCCGCAGGGGCCCCTCCGGCGTTCTGCGGGGCGCAGCCGCCCCTCCGCCCCCTCCCTCCCGCCGCCAGGCCCGGGAGCCCCTGCTGTGCCCGCCCCGGGCCGCAGCAGCGCCGCGCCGCCTCCCGTCCCGCTCCCGTCCCTCAGGCGCCACCGGCCCGGCCCGGCCCCGCCGCCCGCGCCCGCCGCACTCACCGCGCCCGCCGCCCGCCCGCCATGGCCCGGCCACCGCCGGCCCCCGCCAGCCCCACAACATGGTGCCGCCCAGCGCTCCGCTCCCGCCCCCGCCAATGGGCGCCCGCCCCGCCCGCCGCGCGCCGTCCGCCCGCCAATCAGCCGCCAGCGCTGCCCTGGCCGGGGAGACGCGGCCGGGCGCCTCCAATGGGAACGGCGGGGGGGGGCGCCCGCCAATGGGGCGGTGGCAGCGGCGGCGGGGTTAACCCTGGTCCGGCCGGTGCCGCTGCTCGGCTGCGGGGAGGATCCCCGGCTTTAGGGGGAAAGGCAGCGGATGCACATTTGTCACACACGTTTGTCACACACGTTTGTCAAGTGCATATGGAAAACACTGAGCTGGGGCTGCGCGCAGCAGGAGCAGGATGCTGTGGCAACGGGTCCTGTAACAACGCGCGCCTCCCTCGGAGGCACTCGGCTCCTCGGACTTTGGAATTACAGAATTATAGTTTAGAATTACAGCCCTCTTAAACAGTATTATTATACTATATAGCCCTATTAGACTACACATTATGGCTATGTGCAGTCCTGAGCAATACACCTCCTTTTACAATCTAGCACCAATAAATTGGATGCTATTCAACCATAACATCAATAGAATTTTATCTCTCCCCGTTCAACTACAAATAACACATTAATTTAAAAATTTCCCCCGTTCAACTACAAATAACAATTTAAAAATTTCCCCCATTCAACTACAAAGAACATATTAATTTAAATTTCCCCTCTACGCTCACACACTCCCAATATGAAATAACGCTCCAGTGTCAATTCCTTCTGGCAGGCAGCGCTGGGAGTTTGGCAGGGAAGGCGCCGCTGGTGCAATGCCAGCCTGGCTCAGCAGGAGCCACCACCCAGCAGCACCGAAATGTGCTCGCAGAAACTCACGGCAAGGACAGCAGAGCCGAGCAGGGCTCACGGATATTCCAGTCCTGCACATCCCACCGCAGCTACAGCCCGTGCATCCCCTTCCTCCACAGCTCCTTACTGCCCAGGACGTTTTCTCCATTGTTTCTGCTCCACTCGCTGTTCCTCATCCTTTTTTGGTCCCCACAGAATCATTTAGGTTGGAAAAGAGCTCTCAGATCATGGCATCCAATGCAGTCTCTTGGGCTACTTTAACACTGCAACAAATACTGCTCTTGCAGGCTGGCCTGAAATGGAAAATAAATGCATTTCTTTCCAGGAATTTTCCCATTCCCTCCTCCATTTTTAGGACTCGGAATGAAAACTTTTAAGGGGACTTTTAAAAACCCCTTAAAAAAAATCATACCTAATGCTTTATGACTTCCTGGTGCAAGGTTCCAAGTGCCTCAAGCAAACATTTTTGCTGACATCCACACTCAGGCTACTTCTCTTGTGCAATGCTATTGCTAGAGGGAAAGATATTTAAACATCTATCTATCTATCTATCTATCTATCTATCTATCTATCTATCTATCTATCTATCTATCTATCTATCTCTATCTATTTATCTATCTATATCTATCTATATATATATAGATACTAATAACACAGTTTCATTGTTATGGACTGCTCCCTCTGCCAGCTCCTCACCCAATTAAAGTTTTAAACCTAACTACAATCTCAGCTTTCATTATTAATTAGCACATTAATATTTAAGTGCCGAGCAATTGTCTACAGCTATAGAAACATTAAGGGCTAAGAAGTGGCCAAGTGCATCAGGTTACAGACAAGGCAAGGGGCTGGGGGTGTGGGATGGCCAGGGGACCAGCAGGACACAGGGTGGTCGTGAAGGGCCATCATCTTCCAAAGGTGACAGGCAGAAGAGCTTTGTTATCCCTTGCCAAGAGCAGAGCCCAGGAAGATCAAGAGAAAGAGCTGGAATAAGGAATAAGGACTGTCTCAGGCTGGAGAACAAGGTCTGGCTGGGGAAGAACAGCAGCCAAAGGGCCATCTGAAAAGTTGGGGCTGGTGTGGGAAGGAAGCCATGGAGGCTGTGAAATAATTCTATCTGCTCCAGGAAAACCTCTCCATGCTCAAAAGAAGAAAGCTTTAAATCAACATACACTCTCACCAGATACTGCACAGATCTTCCTGTTCAAAGAGCTGTGTGATCCTGGCAGCAGGCTGAAATCAGATTTATACAATACAAAAGAAATTCCTGAGTCAAGGATGGCACTTAGACCTAGCAAAGCATGTTAAGCATGGCTTTGCAGAAGATACCTGTACAAAATAGAGCCACGTGTCAATAAGCTGAAGGTACAGAGATAATTTGAGGCAGAGTCCCTCTGAGGTCAGGTATCAAGCACTGAAACTCTTCAGCTGAAAATGGGCCCCCAACTCTCTTCTCCCTGCCAGGCAGTGTAGAGACAAACTGGAGTCATTGCCTTGGCTCACCCAGGAGGAGGAGTCCTTGGATCCTGTGAAATGGGAAAGAACACAAGAGACCTGAGACAGACAGCAGGGAAGGACAGGGCAGGTGAGCTGAGGAGCATTTAATGTGCACCAAGACTTCTCACAGCAGTGTGAGAAGCTCACTGAGCTCAGAACCCAACTCAGTGCCCACCTTCCCCTGCCTTGCCTGCAGTGTGACCTGTGGGGAAAGGGAAGGGCCACAAGGTCATTGCTCAGTGGAAAGGTGCCACAAGAAAGCTTTCACTGGGACTACAGAGTGGCAAAGGGGTCCCTTAGCACGTGGTCAAAAAGGCCAGATCCTTACTGTTGGGGTTAGATGGATGGAACCAGGTTTGGACAAAGTGTAAACCCTCAGGAGTGCCCCAAGCACAAAACCCCAAGGTGGCTGTGCTGACTGAGTCCAGGTGACCTCACATTCAGCTGACAGCAGCTCTGCCTGCACCTCAGGAGGAGACAGGTCAGATCAGGCTGGCTCCTCTCTCCTGGACCTGACCACAGAGAATGACAGCAAGAGATTTCCCTCTGCAGATTCAGCTGCTGGAGCTCCATCACTTCATCAGTGAGCCTATGAAGTCACTAGCACCAAATCTCTGCTGCTGACATTTCTGCCTCATGACTCCTTAATCTGTTTCAGGGAAAAATCATCAGGGTTCGTTTGTATAGGTGCTTTGAGCCACCTGGGTGATTTTGCCTGGAGCAGATTAGGAAATGCACACCCCAGTTGCTCCCAGAAAATGCTGGATACAGGAGTTACAATAAGAAACTACATGTGTCAGTATTTTAACAGAGCACCACACCCTGAACATGAAGCTAAAGCAGTTATGCCAGGCATTAAAAATCTTTTTAAAACTGTCAGGTTTATTTATACAGTTGTAAGTGTGTAATTAAATATTTGGGAGGTTTTTTCCCTCCAAAATTGTGTTTAACTGGAAAGACAAAACCACACATTTAACATTTAAACTTCCTTAATTGCTTTTAAATGTCACCACAAATTAAGCAGTGTTTATTCTCAGTTTAATTGACAGCACCACGAGACGTCACCTCTCCACCTGAGCACAAAGGCTTTAAGGGAACAGCAATGCACATTTGCATTGCACAAAGCTGATTTTATTCTCCCTGCCTCCTCATCAGCCCCTCTGTGTACCTTTGATGGCCCTGTGCCTGTTCTCCTGCCTGAGAGCTGATAATCCCAGCTTCATTCACTGGAGGAGCAGCCACCAGCTCACTACAGACCAGGTCTCCTCGTGGAGAGGGGAAGAGTCCTGGTCCTTTGGGAGAAGGAAACCAAGAGCAGTTAAACAAAGCCCAGATGTTTGTTGGGGTCCTATGGAGGACAACTAACTCCCCTCTGCATCCTTTCACCAGCAACTGTGCCAGGAGAAAACAGAGAACTTGGGGATTATTAAAATCTCATCAGAGTTGCACGTACTAGAAACCTGACAAGGGCACTGGAGTGGCCATTTCAAATGGACTGAAAAAGGATAAAATAATAAATTAATTTTAAAATCTCTTTTTAAAATTCAGACTCATTTTAAGCTAAAGTGCAAGACTAGTTTGGCAATTTCATGAAGCATCAGTACCCAAAATCAACTTTTGGAAAGTAGAATCCGTGCCCATAGCACGGAGTTGGAACTAGAGGATCCTTTATGTTCTTTTCCAACTGAAACCATTCTGGGATTCTATGAATAAAAGCAGTGGGCAGTTGTTCTGAGCCTTCTCTAAAATATTAGAGTTCAGCACAGCCTGGGAAAAAGAAAGGGAGAAGAGAGACTGCCTTGCTTGGAAAACAAACTCCAGAGACATATGCTGCCAAGGAAAAGGGGCAGTAACTACAGTACCAAGATTTTACCTTTCTTTCTCTCTAGAGAAGTGTTGGAGGTACTGGATTAAAGCAATTCTCAAGCTTCTCACAACAAATCAAGCTCTGTTGAGCTGGGGGGTTGAAACAAGGCACTGTGCTGTGACAACATGTCAGCCAGGCTGTTGTGCATCTTCTCTTGTACGTGGGTATTAGCCCAGAATAACTCAAGATATTTAAATCACAACTAGATGACTTCAGAGCAAACCAAGTGAGCTGTGCAGAGACTCTGATGGTTCTTCCTGCCACTTTCTCAGGCTGTCACCAGAACATGGGGATTTATTTTTAAGGTATGGCCTTTATCAGATTCCTGGTATGAAAGTCCTTCCTTCTTCTTGTGAGCCTCATGAAAGAGAGGGGTCACAGCAAGGGTCCTGAACACAGCCTTGAGAACTGACCTGGAGAGCTTCCAAGTCATTTAACCTTGATCCCAACTTGGCTGCTAATTCAGCAGCTACAGAATGAGAACTGCTTCCATGAAAAAGGCTTCTAATTCCTCTCCTGGTGATTCAAGGCATCACTTAAATTTACCCAGCCTTACTAAAGGAGTAATTGATGCTGAGTGTCCTCCATGGCTACCCAGCTGACACTTCCTTGCAGATAACTCCCTTGATGGTTTCCCTTCAGGGCTGAAGGCAACTGCTGCAGAATGCAGGGTGAATTTGCCTTTTATTCAGAAGGTTGTGGTGTTGTTCAGTGGCAGCAAGTTCCAGAGACAACTGAAAGGAAATGCTCCTCTGTGAGCAGCAATCCTCAGGTGGTTTGTGAAGGGGGCAGCCTGTGTGACCCCCATGCACAACTGTGGATATTGCATCTGGAGCACAACCAGGAGAGCTTTCAGTGGGGTAAGGACAAGTAGAGAGCAAGCCCAGCCTTTTTGGAGCCAAGCTATTCACATGTCAAGTCGAATTCTATTTCCATGAACACCCCCTGTCTTGGAAGCTGGATCTTTCTGTAAGAATTTTTTCAGTGTCTGTAAATGCTTCTAATCTCAAAAGTTTTTCTGAATAGACACACTGGCTCTGTGCAGAAATCCTTTCCTTGTTCACTGGGATGGGATCTACAGGGGATACTGCTCTCAGGGCTGCAGCTCTGCTCACTGATTTCAGCAGGATGAAAGCACAGAGCTCAGGGAGGGGTGACATGGCTGGAGGTGAAGGAAAACCATACCACAGTCTGAAACTGCTGTGATTTTGAGATGGGAGATGGTGACTACACTGATACACTGGAGCTCAAACTTCCTCTAGGATGGAGTGAGGGTCTAGAACTGAGGCTGATCAACCAGCACCACTCCTTCAGTGGGAAAATGGTTCCTGAAGTGTAAGACTAATGATATCCAACCTTGCTCACCCACAAAGATCAACAACTCCAGCTCTAGCAAACAGAGTTTATGTGACAACTCATTTCTACTGCCTATTCTGGCTCTGCTCAGCCCAGTTTGTCTGAGTTTCCCCTTCTGCAGACAATGTAAACATCAGGGAATTAAACATCCTATCACCCTTGGAGGAAATCGTTTAGATCAGGCAACTCTCAACGTGAAGAGTGCACTTGCAGCACTCAGGTGCTCCAGCCAGCAGGTGAGGAATGGGACAGGCTGCCATGCCTTCCCCTGCAGTGCTGGCTGCTCTCACATCACCAGGAGCCTCCTCAAACACCCCCTCCTCTTTCTGACCTTTAATCCTGCATGGGAAGGGGATCCTGTGCTCAACCTGGAGCAAGAAGGGAAACTGATCCCTTTTTAACTGGGATGCTCTCTGTCCAGAGTCAGTCCAGAACACAAGCACATGAAGGCATCCAGGACATGTTCCAAAGAGCCAGACCATCCTCTGAGTGACCTGCAGCAAGAACAAACACAAAGCTGCTGCTCTGCATATTCACAGTGCACATTTACCATTAAACTTTGCAGCTCTTACATTTTTAATCTAGAGTCCAGACTGGAAAGGATATGATTACCACCCTGACTTCACCTTGCCATGAAGAGCTCCCTCCAATGCTTCCAGCTGTGCAGAAGAAAGTCCTTCAGGAAACTCAACCCACTGCAGGTGCATTCTTCAGGTCTTGTTAGAATATTCGTCATCATCCTCTTTTTGGTAATTGAGCTTTTGTGGTTTAGCCACAGGACTAAAGAAATATTTCTAATAGAAAAGATACAAATGATTTTCACTTTTTAATCTGACTTTGTAGACAACAAAACCTTCATTGGAAAAAATAAAAGTTTCTCTAAAAGATGGCATGAATGAATCTGATGACTGGCCTGTAGTATCAGAAACAAGGATCAGCAAGACCTGGAGAAGGTCCCTCCAAACATCTCCACAGGGTGTCAGTGTTATTTCAAATTTGGGTCATTTTATGCTAGAACCACACTAATTTCTCACCACATTATTTTTATGAGTCTGTTCCTCAGAGAGCAGCTGCCACCACAGAATTTTGCCCATATTTTTCATTCTATTTAAATTAAATTCATTTAATTAAAGCAAAACATCTTAAAATGGGGAGATGGAAACACACACTCACCGTGGTCTGGGGAAAATGGGAGATTTCAGAAGGATCTGCAATGGGATCATCATTGTAAATCTGCTCCCAGTTTGCTGGTGGGATTCTCAGTTGCTGCTGGGCAAGGATCTTCCAGCAGCTGATCCAGAGCCCTTCCAGAGGCACCAGCCCAGGGCTCCATGTCCTTTCCCTGACATGACCACCTCAAGAGTCTGCCATGACCCATTCAGCAATTGAGAGCTGTTTGAGAGCTGACTCTGAGGCAGAGCAAAGCTGTTTAAGTTGACCCTTGCCAAAAATTATTTTCCAGACGCGTTACTACCATGGCTGTGCTGGAACAAGGTCCCACTGTGCTCTGGCAGCTGTGGCAGATGTGTCTGTGACACACAATGTCCCCCCAGCGTGGGTGCCCCAGCTTTCTTCATCTTCCAGTGGTCCAGCCTTCTACAATGCTCCTATAACAGCTCCTCTTCTAACCTGGAATGATGAGAGTTACTGGAAGCACTGCTGGATGTCCAACAGGGATGAATTCCGAGTCAGGAAGTTTCTACAACTATTTACTACTCTGCATTTCAGTTCATTATCTTATTATTCTAAAATTTGCCATTTCTTGTCAGTGTTAGGGGCATCATCCCAAAGAACTTCTCCTGAAAGCAATGCTCAGGAAGGTGCCTGTAACAGGCAGCAAACAGGCAGCACATTGTCTTAGCCCTGCATAGAGCAGGTTCTGCCTCAGATATCAGGCAGCAGTTGGACAAACAGGGGTGTTTTTCAGCAGGAGCATCAATTTTAGCTGCCCCTGCCACACTCCTTGCCATTTATCCTCCCACCCCTCTGCCAGCCTTTCAATGTGCCAATCCCATGGCCTGTGAGGCTGGGCAATAAGTTGAATCGCAGAACTGACCTAAATTAAAAATAATCTGGCATCAAAATCAGTATATATTTTTAACCCAGGTTAATGATCCCATCCAATTCACCAACTATCCAGTAGTTGTGTCACCAGGACCAAGTGTGGGAGGAGCACTGCTCTTTAAATCAGAGCAGTTCAATTTATACCCCTGGAGTCTGACTTGCCTTAAAGTAACAAAGAGATGAAACACCAGATCTCCAAAAATGCCTAAAAATTCAACTTTCCATAGACCACAAAATGCTTTGGGTTGGAAGGGACCTTAAAGATCTTCTCATTCCACCCCGCTGCCATGGGCAGAGATACCTTCCACTGTCCCAGGCTGCTCCAAGCCCCATCCAGCCTGGCTTTGAACACTTTCAGTGATGCCCACTTCTCTGGGCACCCTGTGCCAGGGCCTCCCCACCCTCACAGGAAAGAATTTCTTCCCATATTTCAGGATTTTCTTGTTCTAACATTTTTTTTCCTCCATAAGCAAAGAAGTACAACAAACAGCATCATGCCCAGAGGAGAGAAGCAGAGCTGGGTAAGGAGCTGGAGCATGAGGGAGCTGAGGCTGTTAAGTCTGGAGAAAAGGAGGCTCAGGGGACACCCTGGTAGTCTCTACAACCACTTACTTAAAAGGCAGTTATAGTCATGTGGGGGTCAGACTCTTCTCCCAGGTGATGGGACAAGAGGAAATGTTGCACTAGGGGAGGTTTCCATTGGGTATTAGGAAAAATTTCCTCATGGAAAGGGTTGTCAAGCCATGGACCAGGCTGCCCAGGGGAGTGGCAGAACCATCATCCCTGAAACTGTTCAAAAACCCTGTATGTGGCACTTGAGGACACAGTTCAGAGGTGAGCACTGTGGTGGTGCTGGGGGAACTGTTGGACTTGATGACCTTGGAGGCCTTTTCCAACCTTATCAATTCCATGACTCTGAGACAGCTGGCTCTTTCTGCTTTCCCCCACCACAGAGAGCAGGGCACCAGGCAGGGGACCAGCCTCACAGCAAGCCCAGCTCCTGCTCAAAGCTACCTGGTGGTCTGCAGAACATAAAAATATTTTGGAACAGCTTCACTGGATGATGGCAGAGAAGGAATATTGACTGGGACTGCTGCGGCTGTTTCTTAAGTCTTTAAAAAACGAAGCATCATGGCAGCTATTTAGTATGGCTTTTGAAAATTCAAATATTGACAGAAGGAAGTTTTCCAAAGGACGCCAGCAGCTTTTGCAGGAACCCCAGCAGTCGAAACACTGCGGTGTCAGATGTGGGCAGCAGCACAAGCGAGCTCCACAGAGGCAGGAGAAGTTCCAGCACTCTGCCCTCTGCAAGGCATGCACTGGAGCTGGGGGTGGCAGGGAGAGGCTAAAATGCCCCCAGGAACTACAGTCACACATGCCAAATCCTGCATTTTACTGGGAGAGAGTGACTTCACTCTTTACCTCCCCTTCCCCACTTCCCCTGCCCCAAATGGACAGATGTGGCTTTGCAAGAAATTAATTACAGATGGAGGCTAAAAAAAAAAAAAAAAAAAAAAAAAAAAGGGGAACCCCCTCCTCCCCCACCTCTCAACCACAAGGCTTTTTCCTCTGCAGACTTGAGGATGGATGGGGCGACCTGGGAAAACTGGCAGATGGAAAACCCATTACAGATGTGAGGTTTGGAGAATAAGGCTGAGGGACAATTTGAGAGTTGTAAATTTTAACTTTGGGGGTTTAAATGCATTGCTTAGCAACACAAAACAAATAGGAAACAAGAAGCCTCGTGAGAGAGATGCTTAAATATTTTAAAATCCCTATTTGAGCTGAAGACTACATTACCAGAGACCTGAGGGGCTGCTATTCTCAACAGCTCCAGTCAAGTCAAAAAGAGAATAAGGACTGTAATCTCATTTCCACACCAAAATGTACATAATTTATTTTGGTCAAGGAAAGCAGTTATTTGTTTGTTCCCACTCCTGTTCTGCATGGTACAAACCTGAATAAGATCAGAATACACAATGAAATTTTAAGCATTTTGCTGCCCAGGAAAGGATATCATAACATGTTCAAATAGAGGCAGGGAAGCTGCTTTACTGGGCATGTATATATTGTATATGATCATTGCTACCATATGTCTGACCCTCACTACATGGTCCAATGCCATTTTATGCTGCTGCATAAATCATCTCCTGAAACTCCTGACATCTCAAAGGATGGCAGGGGCCTCCATCTCCAGGGAGAGAAGGAGAGGGATGAAAAAGAACAGATCACCTGGAAACAAATGTTGAACTTTTTACACTATTTCTTCACCATGAAAAGGGTAAGAGGCGAGGAAAAACAACAACAAAAAAGACATTACCAGATTTAAAAGGTCAAATATTAGTTTTGGACTTTTTTGGTTTTTTTTCATCTACTGAAACAGTAGAAATACCAAGTAAAGCAAAGTATAAAGCTTCTGAACAAGCCTGTGGCCAAAGCCTCACCTTCTGCAGCAAAACATGAAGGGAAAATTCGTTAAAGATTAACAAAGAAATTCCCAAGGAACCAAAACTCCTTTCAAAAATTCTCTTCTTCTCAGAGCCTGTAAAAGCAGTTCTTCAAACACATACATACATTTTTAAATACAAAAAAAAAGAGCAAATAGCAGGTAGTTCTTTGCCTTATTCTGGGTGTTACCTCTGGGGTGTGCTGAGCTGGGTGCAGCATGCACTGATCCTCTCCTGAGCTGCTGAATGTGACATCATCCTGCTGCCTTCATGAAGGAGGGCCACATCAGTGGAGTTCAGAAATAACCCAAACATTCCCACTTGGTTTCACTGCTTGAGCAAGAAGGGATAAGGCAGGCCCACAGTTTTGGAGGCTTTTTCCTTTCTTTTTTTTTTTCTTATCTGAAAAAAGCCATGCACAGAAGCCCAACCATAAATAACCTGAAATAACTAATGCTTGCAAGAGTTAAAATCAGTAGAAAAGCTCCTCAGTGGCTTAGAACTCCAGGCCAATAAAACCAGCTGTTCATAGAAATACTTAAACTTCAAAATCAATGAAAAAACTAGAGGCATAATGGACACTTCTTGCTTAATCTAATGGCCAGAGCAAAGAGCACTTAGAGAAAAGGCATTCTGACATAGAATCATGGAATGGTTTGGGTTGGAAAGGACCCTAAAGATCTAATCTAAGCCATCCCAATCCTAGTGGACACCTTCCACTAGACCAGGTGGCTCCAAGCCCTGTCCAGCCTGGCCTTGGACACTTCCAGGCATGGGGCATCCACAGCTTCTCTGGGCACCCTGTGCCAGGGCCTCCCCACTCTCACAGGGAAATTTCTTCCTAATATCCAGTTAAAATCTACTCTGTTACTTTTAATCCATTTCCCCTTATCCTGTCACTTCACACCCTTGTAAACAGTCTCTCCCCATCTTTCCTGCAAGTTCCCTTCAGGCGCTGAAAGGCCACCATGAGGTCACCCCAAAGCCTTCTCTTCTCCAGGCTGAACAATCCCAATTCCCTCAGCCTTTGCTCACAGCAGAGCTGCCCCATCCCCCTGATCATCCTGGTGCCTCCTCTGGATACTGCACCAGGTCCTTGTCCTTCCTGTGCTGGGACCCCAGGGCTGGAGGCAGCTCTGTGGGTGGAGATGTATTTCTGTAAGACCCTCAGCAGTTTATAAACAGCACTACATCAGCTGAAATTATCAGAGGTAAAGACCATAGAGAAGACTCAAAGATCCAACTCCAACTGTGTTGGATCCTGGCAGCAAGAGATGTTCAAAATGCAGCTAAACACTGTTTTGTGGGCATGCCACAATGATGGTGTAAATCAGCAGTGTCTGCTCTCTGTACACCTGCCTAAGGAACAGAGGCTTTTGGGAAACACCTTGATCTTGGGCCAAAAGAGGCATGGATGAAAGTCTCCACCAGGAGGGATTTTAGATGGATGCTTTTAGCTTGGCCAGAGACAGGAGCAGAGACCACAGGCAGGCTGATGGTAGAAACAGTGCATGTGGAGGGTGAGTGTGTTTCTCATGTTCCATTTTCCCATCTCCCTATCCAAACCCATGGCACAGGACTATCAAAACTTCTTTCCTCCACTGTCCTTGCAAGACTCTTATTTTTTTTTGGTTCTGCTTTGCAGATTGAGAAAGTGAAGGAGCATCTTCCCAGTCCCTGAATGATATACTAGGTTATTAAATCACCCACAGATCTCATTTCATTTACCAGACCTAATTTGAGAAAATACCTATTGAAAAAATCACTTGGTGGACAGCACCAGAAGATGACCTTAAACAAGGCCCCAGCAGCTCCCAGGAGGTTTTTCTACAATCAGTTAAAACTACTTGCCAAGATGGTAAATACATGCCAGAAACTGATGGTCTCATCTAAGCACAGACTCCCTGCTGCTGCTGGTACCACCCCTAACCTGGGGTAACATTGGCTGGAAAGTTTTCCAAAATTCCCTTGGATAACTAAGGGTCTAGTTTTCCAGGATTAAAAAGGCAAGCAAGCCTGGCATCTTACACCATAAAAAAAGCCCTTATAATTTCATTTATTCTACTCTCTGCAAAATTCTCATGGGTATTCAATGCACAACATGAAAAGCAAAATGAAACACAAATTCATTATTTCCCCTTTGCCAGCTGCTTTTCCTTGCAATGAAACTTCCTGTCATGTTTCCATCACAGATGTGCTGTGAGACTGGCCTGCTGCAGCACTGCTGCCCAGCTTGGCTTGCATTTTTTTTGGAAGCAAGTGGCATAAGAGAAGGCACAGTGAAAAGTGAGCCTTGCTTAGTTGGAGTCTTTCCTGGATAAAGGCAGGAGTTCCTAGCAAACCCCACTGTTTGTGGCCAGAAGGTTCCCCTAGCCAAGGATGTGACACCAGGTCACTTGACACAGGGAGCTTAACAAAGGGAAAAAGCCCTCAGAGTTTACTCCTGCTCTTGGCTGAAAACAGGCTGCTAAAAACTGCACTGGAATTAAAGGGCATTGTGGTGTGGAAACTGAAATCTCATCAGATGTTCCAGTGGAAAACAGAAGGAGCAGCTTCTCCAGGCACGAGGCAGCGCTGCTGCTCCTGGAGCGCCCGAGGCAGCGAGAGCCAAGGGGCTGGGCAGGCCCTGCAGAACAAGACTCACTTCTCTGCATGCTGCTGAGACTTGCCACTGTTGGTGAAACCCTGGCTTTGACATGAGCTTTAGGCAGAGGAGATAGATGTGGGGCAAGAGAGATGACAGGGAAAAAGAGCACGGAGAGAGATAGGAGGGGAAAGGGGCTGCCTTGTTCCCAGCGCACTGCCTGCCCCATCCCTCGTGAAAAGGCCCCTTCAGGCAGACCTATCTGTCAGCCTCTGACCTGCCTTTCAACATTATGATGCTCTTTGATTTTATTCATTCCTGCTGGAGGTTTTGCTTAAATATAAACAGCAGAGCATTTCAGCCGGAATTAAAAAAATACAAATAAAAGAAATGAGAAATTCCCCAAGCCTCCAGGCACATTTTAAAACACATTAAAAAGGATAGGACAGTACCAGCTTCATACATACCACAGCTGCAGTGACTCGCAGCAAAAGTAAGGAAGGTTGAATGTGCTAGTGTTTTGTTTTAAAATGTGGCCTTCACATTCAGAGAGATCTCTACAACACCACAGCCTGAAGGAGAGAGTGAGAAATTCAGTGATTCCCACCTTCCCCACCTTGATATTTCTGCTTCTCCGTGTGCAGGGCAGGCTGGACTGTGGGAGAGCAGAAGCTTTTGTGAGGTCCCCAGGACTCCTGGAAACACAGGCAGCTTTACACCAGGATTTACAACCAGTAGGTAAAGAACAACTCCAAAGGTGTTTTATTACTTGTGATGAGGGACTATCAAAGAAGCCACAGGCTACTTTGCCAACTGTTTGGTGTTACTCCTTTAGTTCTTATTGGCAACCCTCTAGGCGATTGCTCTATTTTTCTTTCCCCCTCCCACTCACTTATCTTTCATCTTCCAGTCTCCAATATTAACTCAATTTCATGTTGGAAATTAATCTGCACAAATGCTAAATAAATTCTGCTGCTAAAAAAGAAAAATAGAAAAGAAAAAAGGCAGCAGGTCAAGTACCTGACACACACGGAGGCCAGGATAAATTACACACACACAGAGGCCAGGATGCTACTCCAGCACTTTATCACAACACTGGTTGTGCAAACAGAAGATGAGCCCCTGGGTTCTTTTAAATGAGTCACCAGTAAAGGCAGAAAGCTTTTTTGCACAGATTTTGACATTCCTATTTTCTGGTTTGAAACTTGGCCAAAGGATGAACATGGATGATTTTCCTTTGGTAAGCACAGGGCTTTAATGACACGCCCCACCTTGTGATTAACAGTAATGTCTGGGTTTCTTGATTCTTCTGACACGAAGACCAAACAGTGTTGGAAACTGTGTATATTTACCATATCCTTCTGCTTTTAGCAGTTTTCAAATACTGCCCAAAATAGAAGTTGAGACTTGCACTGTGATTGACACTTGTACAATCACTGTGGGAGACAAAAGATTAAGAAATGTAAGTGAATATTGACTGACACTTGTTTGCCCTGGGTGAAAATAAAGAGGCCCAGGCCAGGGCAGTTGTGTGCTGCAGCATCAGTACAGATGGACTGGCTGCCTGTGTAACTTAAACAAAAATGGGGAGAGAGAGGTGGTCTATGCTGTTAATCTATACTGGAGGATTTAGAAGCAAATAAAGCTCTATTAATCTTCTGTAGCTTGTAAGTACAGATGTTTTACTTTTTGTAACACTATTTCTAGTTAAACCCAGATGGTGTAAATCAAGCTGTAATGCTTATTAAAGATATTTTCAAAAAAAGCATTTATTCCATCCCTTCAGCATTCCCAGCAGTTCAGAGCACCCACCCTAAGCAAGGATTGCACATGGCATACTTGACTCTGGCAAGGGAACACGGTTCCAGCAGCGGCTCCCTGCAAATGGCTCCTGCAGCCAAGACTGAGACCTCCAGACCAGGAGTCAGTGGTGGCTGTACAATGCACCCAGTTTCTAAGCTGACAACAGCCACAAGTACTGGATCACTAAGGTACATCTTTTTTGAAACAAATAAATTTTTTCCTCTCAACAAGGTATTTTGGGAACCAGAATGGAATCTTTAAAGCATTGACCAATTTTTTTTTTCTTGTCTTTGTTAATTGTACCTTCACCAAGAATTCTTCATGTTTACAAAACTGCCTATACATCTTTTCCATGGATTACACTGTTTATAGCGACCATTAAATTCTACACAGACCACTATGTAAATGACCAGCTAAGCCTGGGTAAACATCCACCTTGTTTTTCCAATCCCACCACTACTTTTGCATTTACTCTTGTTTATCTGCTGTCTTGCAATGCCTTTTCTTGGCCTTACAACCACATTAACTTGCTCCTGCAGTCCTTTCTATGAGCAAATTGTTTAAAAGAAATACCTATGTTTTTATGTAATAAAATGTGAAAAAGCAAAACCCCAAAGATGCAGTCCAGCGTAAATCATGATGGAACACTGATAATAAACGAACCTTATTCATGCCAGATAAAGCAACAAATCCTAATTTAACACACCAAATAATTTATCCTTAGCCAGAAAGACACTCAGACATTCAAACAGCCGTCTTTGTACATATGGAGAAGCTGCCAAGTCTCCATACTTGAATGATCTCATAGGCTCTGGGAAAAAAAAAAAAGAAAAACAAAACATTTTACCATACTAACTGAATACACAGGGGCAGAAAAGGACCAAAATGAAAGCATTTTAGTGGTCTGGGTCCTAGTGCAGATCTGCAGAGAAGTGTGGGGAAAAATTATGACCATAAAGTCACAGAGAAAAAACAGAGCTAAGCAAAACCTTCTCCAAGTTTTCTGGCCTGTAATGTGCTGTCTATGGAGCAATGAGGAATAACCACCCCTAAATATCTACTGGTGTTGTTCTCTCCCCAACTCACATCAAGCTTAACTCATACTTCTTTCTGAATCAAGGAAAAGAGGGGGTAAAAATCCTGTTTACAAGAGCAGAGTGTCAGGACAAGGGGGAATGGCTTCACACTGACAGAGGGCAGGGTTGGATGGGATATTGGGAAGAAATTCTTCTCTGTGAGGGTGAGGAGGCCCTGGCACAGGTTGTCCAGAGAACCTGTGGCTGCCCCATACCTGGAAATGTTGGATGGGGCTTGGAGCAACCTGGGATAGTGGAAGGTGTCTCTGCCCATAGCAGAGGGTTGGAAGGAGATGAGCTCTAAGGCCTCTTCCAACACAAACCTTTCTGGGATTCTGTGAAAAGG
The DNA here is from genome assembly GCF_901933205.1 of Camarhynchus parvulus. Lineage (NCBI taxonomy): Eukaryota > Metazoa > Chordata > Aves > Passeriformes > Thraupidae > Camarhynchus > Camarhynchus parvulus. Next base: position 27,031,259 of record NC_044578.1, on the reverse strand, counting down.
TCTGCAGCAAATGATGAGCACTGTTGCAGAAGTTAATGTGTAAAGGCAGTAAAGTTTTCCTCTGAATCATCAGGAAAAGGTGATCAGTTTTCACCTACAATGCCTTTTCCTTTTGGTGTGAGGACTGCTGAGTTAGAAGGGTAAGGAGAGCAGGGGACAACAAGGATACAAGCAAACAAGAGGACATTGATCCATGTGCTGCTGCCTAGGAGAAATATCTGTGTGCAGCCCAGTTGGCTTGGGCTGAGGACTGAGCACAGATAGTTATTGAGCTCAGCTTGGTTCCCAGCTGTGTACACTGGACCTGATCCTCCACTTGGGTAAATTTCCAGCTCAATTAGGCTTTGGATGATGACAATTTTACCAGCTGGAGACTGGCTGCATTCGGGGTTTGCTGCAGTGCCTTTTATCAGGCAGCTGCACGTGTAAAACCAGCTCTGAGAGATCACACACCTTACCCTGCTCAGGTGAGACACAGGCAAGCACAAATCTCAGGTGTAAACAGCAACTGAGCAGTTGGGATTTCAGCTTTGTCAGTTGTTAGGTCAGCATGGGCTGAAACTCCAAATGTGCCACATACTCAAACTCCCAGCTGACAAGGGAGACTTAAACTTATAGAACTGAAAATGTGAATTTACTTGAAGCTTTACATCCTGTTACCTATCTGTAACTCAGTATCTCCCTACACTGCTGTTCATAAACGAGGAGAGCAACCTCAGATGGGAGACCCAACCCTGTCTCAGCATCTCTCACCCCACCCAGGCCTCTCCAGGCCTCCTGGATTCCACAATATTCCCCCCAGAGTGGGATGGCACGGGCAGGGCCGTGTTTGGTGAGTCTGAGCGTGCAGGGCACAAGCCCAGCTCTGTGTCTGTGTGGGATGGAGCAGCCCAGGGCAGCCCAGCCGGCCGTCCCAGCCCACCACACACCTGCAGGGACTCCACACTCAGCCCACAGCTCTGGAATCTCTCTCCTCAGCCCTCTCTGCATAAATCAAGCAGCAGGGAGGCTCAGAAACATGACGAATACGTTGGCTAGAATATCTCCTGCTGTAAAGACACAGGAGGAAGGGGGATACTAAACTAACCTTGCCTTGGATGGAAAAGCAGCTGGAATTTAATGTTCTTGGAAGCCAGCCCTGGCTGTTCAGACATGGATCTGCCAGGGAAGTCCCCAGTGGAGGCATCGCTCATTCTCCAAAACTAAAACGTCAAGAGAAAGCCCTGGAAATCATTAAGCACTCTGTTCAACATTTCTTGAACAATTTCAGGCAGGGGAGGGAGGAAAAAACCCAAAAAGTCTCTCAACCAGACAAATTCTCAGTGTTAATATAAAACAGAGGGGGGATCACCAGCAATCTGAAGTGGAATTTTGCTTGATTGTGTCAATCTGAAATGATTACAACATTAAACCAGCCTCAAAAAAAAAAAAAAAAAAAGACAAGAAGGAAAAGAGCAGGAAGAAAGCTAGGAAAAGATAACAAAACAGAAGTGTGTTTGGCCTGGGCTGTCAGAGTCTTCACTATCACAGCCCACGCTGTGCAACTGCCCTGCCCCAGCTGCACCCCCACACGTGGCAAACTGTGCTCGGCCACCAGGAACTCCCAGTGGGACAGAAATGGTGCTCAAACAGGAGGCAAAGAGAAAAGCCTCCCTGGAGAAGAGCTAGCAGATCCCACAGAAGCTGTGCCTCACTGGCACCAGCCCACTTGGAAGTACGTCACTGCTTTTTCCTAGGGTTCCAATTAAAAAGAAAGGAGGTAATTTTGCCATCTGCCACAGAAGCACAGCTCTAGAAAAAGAGTGTGTGTGAGTTTTAATGCTACACCAATACAGACACACACCCCAAGTGGCTTTTAGGAAAATACATTTCTGGAGTTTGTTCTTTCCAGCCCTTCCTTTCTCACAGATGTCCTGCTTCTCCAAACACTTTGCTAGTGAGGTGCCTCCTAAATCACTGACCCAGAGTCAGGGTGGAAACACACCCCAGGCACCACCACCTTCCACTAGAAACACAAATGTTAAAGTCATGCCCACTGAAAGAACTAAAAACCCACCTGCCATTTTTGTAAGAAGAGAAGCAAACTTGGTAAGCAGCAGGTTGAACTGGATAGGGATTTCTGCTGATGTTGTCCTAAGAAAATAAGGTTCTGCATTTTATGAGTTGGGTAAACAGGTTGCTTATTATTGGCTGATCCAGTAGGTGCCAGAAACAATTTCTCTTTTCTGTGTGATCCAGAATGCATTTGGCAATCTTTTCTGGATGAAAGCTGTATCAAGGAAAAAAAAATCATTCTGTACTCAAGTATCAGACTCTCAGGAGTCTGAGAGTGCTAACTAAGATCAACTAAGTGCTAAACTTGATTTTTTTTTTTTTTGCATTTAGGATCAGTAACATTTCTTACAATGCTGGAAAACGCAGGTACCAATGGTCCTACTGAGGACTGCTGCAGGCTGATGAAGCTGTAAACTCTGGTGGCAACAGAAAAACAGACTTTATTCTGTTCCCTGGGTGCTTGGACTGGTTCTGCCTAAAAAGCTGCTATGGAGCAGATGGAAGGGGCAGGTTTTGAAGCAGGCTGCAGACAAGGAGCAGAAGGATCCCCAAAAGCAGCCCTGAGGGAAGCCTGGCACAGCCAGGCACTTCCTTGAGGGCTGGGGAAAGAGGGAGAGAAGCACAAGTCTGTGGTACTAGTGAGAATTTCCCAAATTTGTTTATGCACTTCTATTATTGGGCACATTTCAGCAGAAAAGACAGACACTGCTTTAAAAAAAACACACAAAAAAATGAGAAACAGCCTTTGTGCATTGGGATGAGACACCTCTTCCTAAACCAGGCTTCTCAGCAGAAACTAACCACGTTTATTCCAATATCTAGCAGCATACATTGGATTTAAGTTGACAGAAATAAAGAAGTTTTATCCTCCCACAAGTTGACTGCTATTGCAATTTTCATCTAAAGCAGCAGCAGATTACCAGGACAAACGTATTCACAGGGATTTCCTTTCAAAAATCACTCTAAGACAAACATATTTTAGTGGCAGAAGGGAAAAAAGCTCACTAGTCACACCAGCAACATAGTATTTCCATTTAAAATGAAGAGTGTGGCAGCTCCAGTTTAATGGAAATTAAAGTGTGTTGGCACTGTCAACTTACTGTAAACCACTTGAAAGCTTTGTTTAATTTTTAATTTAAAAAATAATACAGGAACAGGACATACTGTCAATACTTTTCCAGATCCAATCCCACTTTCCATGTGTGCTAATGGAACCCTTACAGTTCTCAATTCACATGACTTCAATTTGAGTCACCACAAGAAATGTGTTATGACTTCAAATCTTCAGCCTGATCTTTTAGGGAAAATTAAAAGAGCATTTTTCTGTGGCTTGTAAGTAATTATACAAAGTTAATAGTACAAAATATCTGTTTTCCATTAATCTTTAATATAATCTTTAATAATCTGTTCTGATTAGTCTTTAATACCAACAAAGGAACTAGAGTCCAGCTTTGGAGAAACTGTACCAGTTAAAGTTTATTTTCAGCACAGCTGAGACCCCCATGATTTAAATTAGGATAAGCAAAGGCTCAGAGGTATTTGAAACCTCAGACTCTTTGATGTTAGATATCATAATGTGAATTCTCAACTTGCAAGCTCAGATTTTGATAGAAGGTGTGACCAAAGGAAACTCTGGGCTACTCTCAGTAAGTGGCAGGTTTCAGAGCTGCACCATTTTGGCCCTGCAGTACCACTGGACTCAGTATTTTGTACTAATACATTATTTTAAAAAGAACCTTTAGAAGACTGGTTTTGCTTTGATATTTAACAGTCTGAGACTGTTCCTAAGAGACCAGAGCCCAGAGAAGCCTTCTCACACTGCCAAGCTGTGCCTCGTGGCACTGCAGACACCTCACTAAGAGTGGCATTTCTCTCGTGACCTGATTAAACCCCACCAAACCCCCACACTTATGGGTTTGCTCCCCACTGTTCCTTTGAGGAGCTGTAACAGAAACTTGCCCTCCTTGCTGGTGTGAAACCTATCTTTAATCTATAGCCAGATTATACAGATTTGCTGCTCATGTGACAATATTCTCTTATTTTAGATGTTTCTTTTCCATTTCTTGTGTTCCAGGATATGCGTAAGGAGCAGCTTCGAGTTTCACAATGTGGGAATAATACATTTTTGAAATACTGAAGTGAATTAGGAAGAAGATTTAAAACAGTAACATAACCTTAAAATATGAAGTGTTGTGTTTGCCTAAACTGCTCTTTTAAAGAACCATGAAAAATTAAAATTCATCTAGTTACCAACATTCAAAACAACATTGACTTAATCCAATTTGTTATTTTCTTGCCAGCAGCAGATTTTTACTTTAATCTTACTGCCTGTTACATTTTCATTGCATATCCTTGACCCTGAAGAACAAATGCTGGGTTGATATTATCAGAGCATTCAATGTCATTATCTAACTAGAAGTGACAGGCAGCACAATATATTTTAGAACTCTTGCTTAACTAAAGGACTGGATGAGCTCAAGGTGAACCAGTCTGATGCATCCCAAAAGTCTCTTTTGGAAGTTCTTACTACATACATGGCAGGAGGGAAACCCCTCCCCTGTATTTGCTCGTTTACATTCAGCACTGAAAAAGCAGCACTTCAAGGATCAAATGGCAACACAAAGCACTGAGTTAGAGAAAATAATAAATGTATAAGCCTTGCAGGATTTGTGACCTGCTTTTACTCTTGAAAAGGATCAAAATATGGGGGTGAATTGAGAGTTTTGCATACTTTCCCTTTTAAACTTGGACCTAATAAATAGCTTTTCCTTACTGTTTTATTTGAAGAAACTATTTTACTCATATTTTCCCTGGCCACTTTTATGCAGACAGAATGGCAAGAGGAGCACAGAGCTACCCATTCTGAGACTGGCAGGAGACTGAGCAGAAGCAGTGGGCTCAGTCATCCAAATGCATCATTAACCTTGGGAGCATTACTGATGAGCTACTGGAAACCCTTCAGCTCAGTGAGCTTTGTCTAGAGAATTGTTTTTATTTTTGATACTTTAAGCTTCTTTGAGTGCAAGAGATGGTTCTGTCTGCACAGAGCCTCACCAAATCCCTGAGGTTCCACGTCCACAGACACCTCCCTACAGCCCTGGCACTGCCAGGATTTAAATGATTTACCTTGCCCTGAATTTTTCTGGGGCTGATTGTCTGAGACACACAGCAAGGTCACTGATGGGTTCTACCTCCACACATCATCAGTGTCAAAAAGTGATTTAAATCAGGGTAGCTGATGGATTTTGGCTAGAAACACCAGAGCAGACCTGCTCTGACAAGTTCTTCCATTATTTTATGCATTTATGACCCACTGGAAAGTGCACTGGATATCATTCTATTAGTGCTGCACAATGAACACAACATTTACTTCTCTGCTGTGCCTCAGTTTCTCCACTGTAGCACAAGGACAGGATGATAGCAGCTCCCTCTCTGGAAGGCACTCAACTGATGGATGAATCCCAGGGAAGAGCAAACATATGAACTGCTTGTTGATGTTCTGAACTGGGCAGTAAGGCATCACCACACTCTTGAGGAACAGCTTCCCCTGGAATCTTATAACCAACAAGGTACTGAATTTTCAAGCTTTGATTTGGACAAAGGGGACTGGAAGCAGAGCAGCACAACAGAGAGGATTTCAGCAAGATGCTGTTTAGTAAATATTCATTAGATACCAGAGTAGCAAGCATGGTATATCCATGTACAATGGCTAGGAGATAGATAACCAAAATGGCCATCTATCCTGAAACAGTTTCCTCATTCCATTTAAGATCTCTGAAGGAACCTCTCAAATGTCATTCAGAACCTGAAGGGAGCCCAGAAAACAGATGGAGAGAGACTATTCACAAAGGTGTGGAGTGACAGGACAAGGGAGAATGGCTTCAAACTGTCAAGGGGGCAGGGATGGATGGGATACTGGGAAGACATTCTTCCCTCTGAGGGTGCCTAGAGAAGCTGTGGCTGCCCCTGGATCCTTGGGACTGTCCAAGGCCAGGCTGGACAGGGCTTGGAGCAGCCTGGGACAGTGGAAGGTGTCCCTGCCCATGGCAGGGGGTGGAATGAGATGATCTTTAAGGCACCTTTCAATCCAAACCATTCCGTGGTTCTATGAAATTAAATGCAAAGTTGTGTGCAAGAGCCCTATGTGTCATTGATATTGCATGAACTATTTTAATTCCTAAAAGTAATAAAATACAGATGTCTCTGACAAGATGTGAATCAAGATTTAACACAAAGTCTGGGGTACATTTCACATTTGCTCTGTGTTGGTGTGTTCATACCACATTCCTTCTGCTCTTTATCATCTCACAGCTTTTTTTCAAAGAAACCAAAAGATTTGCAGGAACATTTTCACTATTGAGTCATTATCCTATTGAATGAAATTGAGAAAATGAAACTGTAGAACTTTCAATACCCAGAAGTCAGAACTTACCTGGCTGCAAATACACTCACTGTATGTTTACTTCTTCCTCTGAAGCCTCTGATACAGGTGCCAGAGACAGGGAATTAGAACAAAAGCAGCACTGGTGTAACAGCACAGAATTTAATACTGATGGAGACCTGATTATTGAGGTGAGAGTCACTCAGGTTTGGTAACTCCTGTACACAGTATTTTGGCTATGTAAGTCTAATCAGAAGTTCATAAAATGCTTGCCAACACCAAATATCCCCAAATCAAGAAATTAGAATAGATCATAATTAGCCCATTTTGACCGTATTGCTTTGAGTAAGTCTCAGATTCATGTTTATACTCACTAAAGAGAATCCTGCTGTTCCAGCACCAAGGACTCAGGGTTTGCATTTGCTTTTCCCAGCTCTACCATGGCACATTACTGAGCTACTCCCACCACCATCAGTTTGTCTCTGAGCCACTGCTTTGGGACTGCTCCTGAATGAGGGAATGGCTCCCCCCTCTCATGAGCTGTTTCATATTCCAGTCACTCTGGAACACTGCAGCAGATCTGCAGAGTCAGGCAGTGAGAAACACAGGCCACAGTTTACCCTTGGCTGTCTTGTGCCATCTCCAACAAGCAATGCTTTGGTTAAAGGTTTAGCTGCTGCTTTATTTCACCTTAGAACAATTCAGCTCCCTTTTCCACAATGAGTGACACATTTTCCTACCTGAAAAGAAAATGAAAGAGAGATTAGCACTTTGCTGCTGGCTGTGCTCTTGTGTGAGGTTTCTCTTTAGCTTAATAAATGCCTTGGACTCACTTTGTGTTTTCAAACACATAAACCCCACACTTTTTTAACCTGAAAAAATATGCTTTTATTTTGCTCTTTGCAGATCTCCTTTGAGCAGGCCCTTTGCAATGTTTTAGCATTAAAACAATATCATCTTATACACTGGAATTATTCATCAGGTGCTTGACATGCTCTATCACACTATACACACCACAGAAAAACCACTTCTCTTACAGAGCAAGACAAAGACATTCAGAAAAGGCAAGTTTTGCACAGTCTCTTGTGACTTCTGCTCGGGGAGACAAGCAGAAGATTTTATTTTGGATCTACATTTTGTCCTTAAGCACCAAATTGAACTAAAAATGAGAAACTGAATGAGGCAAAGATAAGCATTACCCATGTAAAGATGTATGTTGCAGTATAAATGCTCAATTAAAGCAAAAACCTAATAAAACTAAGAAAAACATTACTCACAAGTTAGAAGCATGGATTCAATCTTCTGTATTCCATTTATTTGTTGATATAAAAACCATAACCCTGCTCTGTTCAGTGAAAGCATGTAGGCTATGCCAAAACAGTATCATCTGTTTACATCTGGCTGTCTTCTGCTCGCATTTTTGTTACCTAACATTCTCACTTACAAAAACTAATATTAAAAAAGAGGAAAAGATCATCTTCTTCCAGCTGGGTTATTTCATACTTCTGTGGTCTGGTTTCTCTGCTTTTCCCACAGATGTGAATCCCTCCCCCAGCACTGTGGCTTCTTCCCATGCAAAAGGAAAAAAAAAAGGCAAACTGAAGATGAAGTTACAAAACCAAGGCAATTTCAATTCTTTCAAATCTTACAGTTTCAAAAAGAACATTCAATTGGTGGATTCAGCATACACACCTGGGGAAAGAGCAGAAGTGTATCTGGAAATAAAATCATGCCAGTTGGGAAGCAAGGAAGGGATCAGGTGCCTTTCCCCCACCCCTCTTCTCTGTGGATTTGGAGGCCATCTCCAAATGTACACAGCAGCCTGAGAGGCAAGAACATAAGGAAAGGGGCAGGGGCAAAAGGAGTCCTTGACATAGTCCTTGCCTTGGAAAAAAGATAAAATTAAAAATACACTGAAGACTGTCACTCCAGCCACTTCTACCAGGCTCTGCAGAGCTGCTACAGCCTTTCAATATCTAAAGGCAAGGGAGAACCTGACTGACAAAGTCAAGGATGAAAACAGAGCCTGACTTGGAATCTTTGCTGTGGACAGAGATGCAGTTCAAACAGGGGAGAGAAAGTCTTTTTCAAGAAGGATCTGAACCAAGAACCTCTTTGCTCTGTGCTTCCCACCTTGCAGAGTCAGGAGTCAGCTTTTGAGTTAATAAAGCAGCTTACCTGAAAATGTTTGCTATGAAATGAGCATCTTGCAAAAGGAGAAGAGAGAAGAGAGAGAGAGAGAAGAAAGAAGAGAGAAGAGAGAGGAGAAGAGAGACAAGAGAGAGGTCACCAGCTCATTAATTTTGTATTTCTTTTCACACTATTGAGCAGAAAGCATTTCTCAAACTCAGTAATCTGGAAATAAGAAAAAGGAGGGGGGTTACAAAAATCTACTTTATTCCTTCTCTCTTTGTAAATACATTTGAAATGAATGGTTCCATTAAGGAGAAAAGGTGAAGGAGCCCAAGGCTCACATTCTGACAAGCATTTCACAGCATTTCCCCCAGGGCTGTATGATCAGTAAGGCTTCACAGCATTACAAAGGCACAGAGAGTAGGGAAGCAACACCAAACAAAGAGCTAAGGAAATACAAGGCTTTGCATGCTATTCATTCATTCTTCATTTTCAATTTCTCTTCCATGTAGATGCTCCTTAAGAGCCAATCTGCCTGATGACTGCTTTCAGTGAGTTTAAATCTACCACAACTTTAAGTATAGAAACAACAGACAAAAAAACCCTGATAAACTACCAAGGAGAGAAAAACCACATCATTTAACAGAATGATCTCTGAGACCAGACATACATCTCTTCAATGAACTCTTCCCTGCTTGTCTTTAAATTTCCTTTGCACCAGTGGACATTGGTATCTTTACATGCTTCATTTCAAAGGTTCATTGAAAAATGCCACTAAAATTCCAGCTGATCTCAGCACCATTCCAAAAGACAGTCAAATTCCACCTAGATGAAGTTTGGATGCAGTTTTTAAAATGAGAAATTAAAACTTCAGACACAGGCCGTCTTTTAAATCATTTATTTCAGTAGGAAAGATTTTTGAAACCTGTTCTGAAATTCAATTAAACTAGCTTATGCAAACACACAATTTTCACACACACACACACAGAACAAAGTATTAAAAAAGGTGAAGGAAGAGGCTTGAGGACAGCCAAAATGCACATCACTCAGAGAGATCATAGTGCAATCCCTCCATCCCTGGAATGCCTCACACCAGCAGGGAACATTAAAAATGGCTTGTGTTTACTGCATGACACCTTGATCCCCCTTCCAGTGATGGCTGGTCCTTACAGGATTATTATAGAACACTTCTATGTTTCCTGGTGCTTCTCCCACTCTAGTACAGTAGTTTTTGAATGGATACACTCCTGCACACAAAGGGCCAGAAGTGCCAGTAAACCAGGCACTCCAGAACCCTTTATTTCAACATTGAATTGATTTATACTGCTTGTCTGCTTTGCAGTTTCAGCTGTGAACAGCTTTGGAATGGTAAGAAATTACTTCAGTAAACACACATGAAGGCCAGAACCCACCCAAATAAAGAGAAATAATAATAATCAAACACACAAAGGAAACAGAGTATTTATGGTGGTTTTAGTCACTCAAGAGCAAGACCAGGCTACCAGCCAGAACTGTGCCATGATCTGCAGGAATTTGCATTTCATTACATTTTATACACCTTCTTTTCCTTAGCAACTCAGTAACTTGGAGAAAACTTGTCAGCTCAGCTCTGCAACAGCCAGAGCTACACCAAGTAATTTGTATTTTCCCTTCTGACTTTTCTGCTCTCTTTGAGTATTCTTAGAAAGAGTAAGATTAATTTTCAAATTAGCCTTCCAACATCTGAATTTATAAAAAGACTACAGTAAAACTGCTGTGTTTTTACAAGGATATATTCCAGGAAAACAAATATTTACTTGCTTAAGAACAACACATTCTTTCTTTCAGTTCCCCTTCCAATGCTTCTGAAGTCTTTGCTGCTAAAACAGTCTCTAGCAGTTGTTTCAGTGAAGGACAGTGCTCCCTACCCAGTGTTGGCACTAGAAATACAACACACAAAACTGAGCTTTTGGGATATTAAGATTTAGCTAAGCCTCCTCTTTCCCCAAACAGTTTTTCCTGTAGTGTTTATTTGTAACAAAAAGCTTGCAAGATAAATTGTCTCCTAAGAATGCTCCTCAGTGTTTACCTCAAAGTGGGACAGACAAAGCAAGCTCCTTTCTAATAATGTGAGATCCTGAGCTTATGTGGTCTAGACCATGACTTGGACTATGCTCTTCATTTCCCCCCTTCACTAAATCTACTCAAGAGACATACCAAAATAAAAATAAGTTAATTTTTAAGAGGTCTGAGCTACTTCTGATAAAAGCTGAAAAAGCCCAAGCTACCAAAAACCTCTGCATTTTTTCCTAAAAAGAGGCTACTCAAATACAGAAATAATACTAAAGCAACTCAAGCCACAGCTATTTTACACTGACCAAAACAAGTGACTGCTGCAGAAATGCAGTGGCTGTCAGGAATGTCACCCCTTGGAACACTGAGGACACAGCCTGCAAGTCTGCCATGGTGGGACTCACCACTGAAATAAAGGAATTGGTCTTCAAGTTCATAATAAGGCACTGAAGTCCTGCTCCAATCCAAGCACTCACCCTCCTCATGCACTACAAATCAGAATGATGGTTTGTAAAAGAAGGGATAACCCCTAGCAAAGAATTCCATGTCCACTTGTACAGATCCTTTTGATGGCAACTTTCCCAAGCCAAACCACCTCATGAGCAAGCTGCATTTAGAGAAAAATTAAAGAAAAAAGCTAATAATACTAAAGAATAATAATAAAATTTTCACAGCTGTCTCCTTGTAGGATGAACAGACAATTCACTGATGTGATTTAGTACCAGCCTTGGGGTTTTTATACAGCAGGCAGCACTAAGAGCTGGCCATGAATAAGGTTGGAACTACTAGTGTTGGTGAGTTAGAATACCAAACAATTAAAAAAGGATAAGTAATGAAGAAAAAGGCCACTGACAGAGCCAGAAGAAAAAGCATCCCATGATTTCTACCTTCATTTGGACAATATTTGTTACAGTTAATCAAAACCATAATATCAACTTGCCTTTTGTCAAAAGAGACCTCTGCTTCTCATGTGCCTCAGCAGCACAAAAACCTGCAACTGCTTCTGCTGGGAGAGAGAGATTTGCTGTCACCATGTGTTAGGTCTGATAGCAATAGAGGAGGAGAAGTGTTGAAAATAGAGAATGCAAATACAGGAGGCTGATGTTGCAAGAGGCATTAAATTTGATGAATTTATTTCTAGTGAGGAGTAGATAACTAATAAAACCCTGCTGTGTTTTTTATGCTTCCTTTTGTTTCCAATATGCTTTCCAATGTGCATGATTCCCTAAACATGATTTTAAAGCAGGGTGCTAAAGCTCATTCATTAAGTATTTAGGTGACTCATTCAGTATTTGTAGTTTTAATGCCTATAATGTGCACCTAAATACTTATTGAAACATAACAGCTTGAGTAATACTCCTCTGGCATAAAATAGACATCTAAAAATGAAAAAGTGTCTGAGCTGAGCTATGTTTATTCAAACTACCAGAATGTTTTAAAAATAAAAGTTATAAAAATTATTTGCTTTAAAGGGCACTGGAATAGAAATCAGATTTGAAAATCCTAGCCAAAAGTAGCAGAGATTAATTAGGTAAAAGTTAACACTAAGCAGTGCAGTGTTATATATTTTTAATGCAATGCACCAATTTCATAAACCAGAAATTCCCTGCTGCTTAATCTTTCCCAAAACTTTTAGTTTAGCTGAAAGGCTGGTTATCAGTCAGCAGATAATTAATATTCATATTTGAAGTCTTGCTAGAAGAGCTACTCTAAATAATTTTTGCTCAAATGCAGCTAAAACAAGGAATTGAGAGGGGCATCTTTAGCTTCAAAATCAAAACATTAAGGGATAAAGTGACAAATATTAGCTGAAGTGATTCAGCAGTTATTAACAAGATAAACAATTAGAGCAAGACATTAAAAAAGAAAATCAAAGAGAAACTGCCAACTGTCTGAAGCAGTCTGGATGACAGCCTTACCTGAATACCATGAGCTTGCTGCTCTCCTTGTTTTCTCAGCAATACTTTCAGTTATTTAACTTTTTTAACTCCTTTTTTTTTAAAGAAAGAGCATTAGCACATTCTTTACAGTGTGTCATTTAACTTGTCTGAGTCTTTCCACAGCTTAGCTGAGGCAGCTTTCCCTGAGGGAGCAAACCCAGCACCTCCTTCTGAGCACCATTTAGCTCAAGCTCTAGAAATGTCAGTGTTTGTGCAGGACTACGTGGCCATAAACAAAGGGAAAGTACTGAACTACTCACTGTGACAAGTGCCAAAAATACTTCCTGTGTTGTCATTACTCACTTCAGTTATTCTGGCTACACATTTAAAGAAACTCCTCCCATAATATTCAATCTCTCCCACAAAAAACCAGCAGATCTGAGGGCAGAAAACAAGGAAGAGTAGGAGGCCCAAGGACAATGAAAGCTGGTAACAGCAATTCATTAAAGGATAATTTGTGAATTCTTTTCCCCACCATCCTCCTACCATAAAAACCTAACTGAAAACAGCTGGAAAAATGCAAAAATCCAGTGATAAATGACATGTCCTGACCTGGCTCTGTCCTTAGCAAAGCTGAGGGCTGTCAGGCTGTGGCTCCCAGTTGCATCTTTCCTTTCACTAACAAAAGAACAGACACAGTTATGCTGCAATGAACCTAGAATAGCTTATTTAAAAATTCAAAATCCACAGGCTATTATCCACAATGCTTAAAAAAAGAGCACAAATTGTTAAAAAAACCCAAATAAACACTTAGTCATTGAGAAGAAACACACATTAGGTAAGTTTGAAAATGGAAAAAAACCAAACTCAAGTTGTGCAAAGTCTACTAAAGTAACACTGCTGGCTGTCAGGATGCTGTCTTTACTACAAACCCAAAGTGGGTAAACCTGGGAGATGTGTGAATTGCAGAGGGATTCAGCACAAGAAACCCCTTCCCAAAATTCATGACTTCAGAACAGACTTCATTCCCCATATAAAAAACAGCAACAAAAGAACTGCAAGGGGAGCCAAATTCTCATAGTCCTTGTGGTGTAATTCCAACAGAAGCATCCTTCTATTGTTTTTCTTTTTACCAAAAGCCAATTCAGAATAATCCTTGGAAACATAAACCACCCTATTACACTTTACATTACCAAGTGGTTGGGGTTTTTGTGTTTTGTTTTGTTTACTGTGAAACTGGATTACCTTTCCTTTTACCTGTCAGAAATCAAAAATTAATCATTTCCATTACACGATTAATGTGACTCTGGAAAAAAACCCCTTCAAATGTGAATTTATAGGCTTCTACTCAGATGCAATAAACAAACTATACATTTTCAAAATAACAACTACTAGTAGAAACCTTTATTAGACAGTCAGAGAACTCTGAAACAGACTGGTAGGTAGCTTGTTTCTGTTTAAAAAGGAGAATCCATGGTGGAATCTGCAAGCATATTTACGGTCACTAAACCACAATGTCAATGGAACAGTTACTACTTTTTCACAGACTTCAAAGCTCCAATATCAGAGTCATATTTTGGACAATGTTTCCTTGCTTTACAAAGATCATATTTTTGAAGATTAAAGAAAGACCAATCATCCAGGAAACTAGGTGACGTCAAGGAAACCCCAATAAAGCAAGAATCAAAGTCTTAAGCATCAAACACACACATAAAGCACAGCTCCCTTTTTACAACCATTATGTTTTTCTCTGTGAGTAATTTCAGTGACCAAGAATGATTCCTGTCAAGGATGGAATTTTGATGGCCCCACACCTTTTCTCTCCTTAGGTTATCCTACCTTCTAATAAATTAGTTAATTGCCTGAAGATCAAAAGAGCTTCTGTATGTAAGGTCTGCTTTAGGCCATGTTATCAACACCACACAACGTCAACTACTTTGACCGAGACAGATACTAAAATCAATTATTGCCAAATGAGAACATGAAAGCTTGAAGTTGTGCCTCTATCTTTTTAAAATGTCCATCTGAAGTGATATTATGAAACACCACACACTAACAGTGGTCCCTAACTCATAATTAGCAGATACCCAAAGTCTCAGTGAGCTGTACCCAGGTGTTGGTGTTTTATCATTCAGCTTTTCTGTGAAGGAGTCACAGGCATAGAAACACATGGGATGAAAACACTCAGTTCTGACCCAAAAGTGCTTTCAGTTTTGTCTCATACACACACCCCCCCTGACTGCCCCAAACATGTGTTTTTCACCAGGAATCAGGGCTAAACGTACCAAACTGATTTTTGGCTCAGCTCTGTGCCCCTGTCGGAGTCTGGCTCCCATACAGGACCAAGGTTTGCAAGCTCAGTGCTGCTCTGAACTTGCAGTTGTGTTACATTTCTTACAGATCTGAGAGAAATAACACTGCTCCAGGCTGTGTGCCTGGGACAAGCTCCCCTCCAGGACTCCTGGGATGGCCTAAACAACATCTCCACAACATGTAGTACCTTTTACCTGGTTCATACACAGCTTTTGATACAACTCTTAAATACCAGTTTACCTGTTTTCTTAAGAATGCCTAAAAAGGTGAGTTATTTTCAAAATTAGTATAAAGTTAAAAGAAACTCAAAACTAGCTACAATCTATTTAACTCAAGCACAGCACCGCCAGAAGTTTCACACACACTATTTGGTGTTTCATGTTGTTTTTCCTTTCACTCTTTAAGGCAGTGGTTTCCACAGGTCAGTTCTCAGAACATAATGAAGCATGGTCCATGGCAATTCATGTTGCAACTCCATTTTTAATTTGGGGGACTCCACTCCCCAACCTTTAGTGGTTTTGTTCAGGGCTCCAGAGTTCAGAGATCGAGTTGACAGGTTCTGTTCTGGCACAGAATACAGCTGGCACATTTTTCATTAGGACCTTGTTCTCAATTATGAGATGGTTCAAATTGTCCTTTTTTATTGTTTTGAATTTGCCTGTTATTCAAAGGTCATCAAGTTGGCAGGAACCTGAAAACAAAAACATAAATGATAGAAGAATTTACTTCAGGTAGTAGCCACTTGCATTCAACTATTTCACAGACTAGACCCCTTGTTGAAGTGCACATCATTCTGTCTTCAAAAAAAGGGAGAAGGAATGCAACTATCATCCAGCAGGAAAAATATACTTAGAGCTGCAGAAACCCCAGGTATAATAAAAATGTTAAACTCCTGTGAGAGTTACAATTTTCTTATATGGTTGTAGAACTTCTTAATTTTGATGACATTTAAGACTTGTCGTCAAAACAACTTTAACATGATAAATCTCAGCTCTGCTAGACAAGGAGTACCCTCTCACCTGAGCCCCAGCTAGAAAATTCTTGGCACACAGGATCAGTGATCAGTGAGGCTCCTTGGTCTCTTTAAAACTGATTAAAAAAAAAAAGGCACAAACAATTCTTTGGGTTTTCCTATAGCAAACCTGAATGCCTGTTGCAGCTATCACTCATGAAGATTAAAGCCAATGTTTGCAATACATTAGTTTATATCCCCATTTTCCCTCCATCAGGAATCTGTCTGATACCAAGATCTCTCATTTAGTCAGGTTGTTAAAGAGCCACCCCATTCCTGACAACTGTCAATAAATAGTCAGTTTGGTCAGATATGAATCAAGCATTTCTTGCTCTGCATTTACCATTTACCTGCAGAAGAAAGAATACTCAACTGGGCTAAAGCTGCACCATTAAAATCACAAATAGTACCTATTAAAATAGTTATTACTATTATTCAGCTATTACTATTAAACAGACTAGGTGCTTATATTCCATTGAAAACACATATAAACATCCAATTTTTCTAAGGCAGTTACACTGCTAACTGTAATAAACTGCATTGCCAAGCCTTACTGAACCAGAGCTGTCTTTAGAGGACAGTTTTTCACCACTTACTTGCAAACTCTTTGCCACTATTTTGCTACTATTCCCACTTTCTCCAGCCAGGAACACAATTTCTCTCCTTTGCACTGTCTCAAATACCTTCATAGGAGCTTCTGCAACCCTCCTTACTTCTCAAGATCTCTCTCAGAGGCAGAATTGAACAAGAAAGCACAGAAGGATCAGGAAAAGCCTTTTTGTTTCCCCTTGAAATTCAGTAGGATTTCTGCTCTGGGAACTCCATAAACAAATGTGCAAAGAGAAGGAAGAGTTCAGGAAGACAAAGTAACTTAAAAAGGATTTTGCTGATGAAAAAGGTCAGTAAGAATTTATACAACAACTGCATTTAATAGGGGTTCAAGTCTTATCTTGCTTTTTGATTAACAGAAAATGCTTCGTTTGCTTTCAAAGACTGGAAAATGTACCAAGGGCTAAACTACTTTCTGTACATTTTAGGAATATAAAATACATACACAGCAGAAAATGTGGATGCCCATGACCTGAAAAAAGGCACTTCAGGAGACTTACCTGGAATTGATATTGAATGCTGCAGTTCACAGCTTTTTATATAATTGTGCAATAGCCTTTATCAAATGGGCAAGACAAAAAAACTGCACTCAGGTATTTCAGAGCATTCCTTGCATTTCCCCAATTGCTTTAAATTAGTCTCAAGGCAGCCCCAAATCTTTCCTCATTACTCCAGAAGCTCTGAGGACTTGTTTGCAAAGGGCCAAACAGAAAAGCCAAGGGAAACCCATGAGCACATGAAAGGGGTGAAGAGGCTGCTCAGGGAACACACAGAGCCCTCAGTGACAGCTTGGTCACCTTGAAGATCCATCACTTCTGAGCTCTTAAAAGCTCATTTAATTTAATTTCATTTCCCTGCCTTGCTCTCACCTGTTGTCTGTTGCTTTGGCAGGCAGCACTCAGGTGTTTAAACCAGAGCATTGCATTCATTCTGTTTCCAGCTTGAAATTTATATGAATTTCCTAAGAAAGAGAAAAAAAAAGATGAATAAACATAAACAGTGGTCCTTTTTAAACACTTAAATCCTACCCATATTCAAGTACCTCTAAACTGAAATATTATGAGAAGATTTATTAATAGATCGTTCATATAACTTTACACTTTGTCTGGAATAGGTACAATTGCTTGACCAATTGAAGAAAAGTTTCAGCTTTCCTCTCTTCCTTTCCAACATTCTAGATTTCAACTAATGCCTGTCTCAACTAGGAAAGAATAAAATATCTCTCAAAACAGAAGTGGTTTTGTTCACTGCCATTACTGTAACTGGTTTATAACATCATGATTTTTTTTAACCAAGTGCAAGGTATCACTGAAATGCACCCTGGAAAGCTACATTTGAAAATATCTGAAAATCACTCCTAAATGTATTGATACATTTCAGACCAGGCTGGAGTTACACAGTGCTTGTTTGGGTTCAGGAAGGTCAAGTGTTACAAAAACATTTCAGATTGCTGTTGCAGAGTTTAAGCTGACAAGCACTCACAATTTATACTTCATATCAGCTGTGCTAGGAGAGATGTTTGGAAATAAAATGTACTAAGACCTGAAGCAGACAAAGCAATAAATAATTTTAAGCTCCTTTATCAGAACTTCTAATAATGTTCTTTCTGCACAATTTGAAGTGCTGTGGAAAAGTAACATTTTCTTCAGAGTTTCAGCTGAAAGCAGCCACTGTGTTGGAGTAATGGACATCCACAGGCTTCTCCACATAACAGTCAACATGGCTGAGGGGTTTTTCCTGGTAATAGCACCACATTTGAACAGATGGTTTGGGTTTTGGTTTTCACTTGGAGAGAAGGGACTGCTCAAGCAGCTAGTGTTAGCTGAATCTTTTTTTTTTAAATTGTTAATAAGATTTCACACATATGAAAATGCCTCTGAGTGTTCTAAATATATTTTAAAAGAATACAGATGAATACTTCCAATTAAAATCACATCTGGGGTTGTTAAGAGTTTGGAGAGTTCTTACAACTCAATGAAGAAGGATTCTCCATGGGTTGTTGCTCCCACAGCATTCTAAAGGAGAAGATGACATGTTGGACAGCAGCTGAAACTGGAAGGATGTCACCTCTCACCTGCTGGTTTAGTGGCTGACAAATGACCTCAGCAAAGAAAATGTTTATTCTGTGCACTCCTTACCCTTCTCAGAATCAGTCAATAAGAAGAGATCTGGATGCTCAGGGTCATCTGCCATCATCACCATCCAGCCCACCACTGAGACACTCTTACTTGGTGTGGATTTGAACTGGAAACACAAACAGGGATGAAAATGGATTTAAAACAAGAGGCCAGATCTGCCCAGAACAAGCACCCAGCAGGGCACTTCCTCTCACTATTAAAGACTGGGTAACTTCAAACAAAGCAGAGCACTTCACAAGATTAAGAAAATTAACAAAGGTTGTATGAAATTAGTGCAAACAGAACTGAAGAAAATATATTCAAAACAAATTAAAAGGAATATCACATTCTGCAAAAGCTTGTTAGACATCTAATCTACACTGCATGATTACAGCAGCATTCCTCACCACATTAGTTCACATTTCAAGTACAGTATAGTTCTAAAGCATATTAATAAATGCAAAACTATTCCCTCCACTGTTCACAGAAGGAAGAATTGAACTTGCCTGTGCTATAAGTATTCACAGTTAGCATGCAGTAATTATTACAGCACTCTGTAATTACACATGAGTCCTGGGGACAAGATAACACAACTGTGTAATTAAATATGATGACCTGATGAAATAAGTGGATCAAGTGAGGATGTAAATTCAATGAGCAAGTGCCCAGAAGTGGGCAATAATGCTCATTTATCAACAAGATGTTCAAAATGGTGGTGTTCTTGGATTCATGGATTGCAGGTAACTTAGGCCTAAGCACACTTGTCTTTGCCTCACCAGTCCCTTTCCTGACAGCTCCTTGACCCCACTGTTTTTCATTCACCTGGTCACAGTGTAATTTTCTTCTTCTCATGCTTCTCTCAGTTCCAAGCTCTACTCACCCATTCAATCCAACTTATCTCCAAGCCATAAGCTTCCTTTCTCCCTGACCTTCTTTTTACCTGTTAATAGACCCACCCAATTCACTTCTCCTTGCATGCCCAAGCAGTCCCATCCATGCCCCAGCACCTGATTAGTTCAGTTTCTCTCATGTCTTTGGCTGCCACGTCTCCTCTTCCCAAGTTCTTGGGTCCAACAGAGACTCTTCCATCAATCCCTGCACTCTCACCCTCTGCAGTGCTTTACCCAACTTCTCTGCCCAGAAAGTCGAATTCTGGTGTATGCTCATCCTCATCAGATGCATCTTCCTCCTATCCTGTGAATCCCCATTCCAACCTCTTTATTAACACATCAACTTTGATGTTTCTTTAATTGCATTATTAGAAACAGTAAAACATCCTTGAGATTGTTGTGGCTTGAAGTCATTAAAATTAATCTATAACTCTAAAATACTTTTATTTTTCATGCTAATGTGTCGTGTCAACCCACTACATAATGCCACAAGGCAGATGCACAACACAAAGCATCAAGTTACTTTTGTTTATTTTAGAACTATTGCTTTAGTATTACAATCCTGGAACTCTGGTTCAGCCAAGAAAAGAGTTACTGGTAATAAATCTGAAGGTAACATGAGCAAAGTAGCAGTTTATAAGAATGTTCTCTGCATGGGAATACAGTTGCATTATAAATAAAATTTCACTGCAAAGTCTAATGTCAGTTATTCTAATCCCTGCCACAGATTAACTGAAGACCACAGAATCAACACAAAATCACAGAATGTTTTGGGTTGGAAGGGACATTAAAGATCATCTCATTCAATCCCTCTGCCTTTCTCTAGGCCAGCGTGCTCCAAGCCCTGTCCAACCTGGCTTTGAACCCTTCCAGGGATGGGGCAGCCACAGCTGCTCTGGGTAACCTGTGCCAGAGCTTCACCACAGTCATAGGGAGGAATTTCTCCCTAATATCGCACCTATCCCTGTGAAACCATTGTCTGGGTAAGATTATCTGTCTGGGACTTGCACAACTGGCTGCATTTTAAACCCTAGTTTAAAATCCATTAGAACTTGGAATGACCAAATGTTAGAACAGAAGTTGAAAGAAAAATTATTTAAACCAAGTTCAAAATAGTTTAAGAGTCCAGGCTCTTTGTATAAACACACTAAAGTCAAGTATCTCAGAGAGGTGGACAGATGTGGTAAAGCCTCAGAAGAGGAGCAGGTAAATTATAAAGCTCTATCAGATAAGATTTCATTACAGTGAGGGCTGTAACTCCTTTTCAAACAGAAACTGAAATTTCTTTGAGGAGGCAGTAAGTAATGTCAGTCTGAAGTAAAATTTATGGCATTTTATCTGAAAGAAGTAATAAAGACAAGGAAAGAGAATAAAGTTAAGGATACAGCTCATGATTCTTTAAAAAAAAAGGAAGTGTATATAAAAGATTTGTTATGGACTCACTGACAACACTGCCTCAAAAAGTATGATGACACAACACTAAAAAGGGACCTGTAAAATGCAACCTTCCAAGTATCCTAAAGCATTAATAGGTCTTTTTCACAGAGGTGGAAATTTGAGTCACAAAGCAGTTTTTATGGATTATAGATCAAAATGTACCTTTTGAACAACACTTATTTCTAGAGTTTCATAGAAACAGCACATTGGGCTTTCCTATCTCAGTTGTATCTCCCAACAGGTATCCAGTATGTGACACTGCCATGCAATCCAACCTGCCAGAGCTCCTTCCCTTTCTTTTCACTCCCAACCACCAGTTAATCATGGTGCTTCTCCATAAAATGAAAAGCTCCACACAAGGAAAGTGTTTCCTGCCAGCATCAATCCATCATCTCTAGAAACACATGTCAGCCTTCCATCCCTGTGCTCAGCTGGATTTGTATTCCATGTTTACACAGTCCCCAGGGCAGCTCATTCTCTGCTGATGCACAGAGCCTTGCTAACAGCAAGTCTGCTTTGTTAACATGAAGGGAATGAAAGCTTCATTGTAATTTAATGTTCCTGGTTCCTATTTGCTTTTTGTAATACAGGCCACTGGAATGACTCTTATTATACACATGGAAAACTGCACAGCTCTGGCACTAGGCTTCACATAATTGATTTTTGCTGTTGTTGTTGTTGTTGTTCTGAGCTCTAAGGCTTTTACAAGTAAATCTTTGACTCAAAAACTCTGAATTAATATGTGAACGTACTTTTCACTCCAACATTTTGGCACCTACGAATCTCCTCCTCCACATCTCCTGTTGAGATTCTACAGATTTATAATATTCAAATAATTTTTTGGTGGCTGAACATCCTTCCCAGAATGGCAGCATTCTTCATCAGGGTATTTCAGTGGAAGTGCCTGAGCCACAAGTACCAGGTTTCTACCCTATAAATAAATTGATCTAATTTTGATTATAGCATGCAATGGAAGGCTTAGAACTAATGAGGGTTTGTGCTCAAGCATGAAGCATAAAAAGTCTCTGTTGCTTTTCAAGCACCTACAAACACAGAAAAATCTCTCATGCATGCTATGTTGTCACAGAAACTGGCAAGGCTCTCAGTCCAATCACTATAAAGAGTTATTTTACAGGTGTATTCACATTTTTCAAAGTGCTTATTTGAAATCTAAGTTCAAGTGGCTATTCTTACTGTTGCCCTTTTCTGAATGTGCACAAGTGCTGTAGTTTTTCATAGGGGCTTCTCTGTGAGTTCCATTTCAGCATACAAGATAAAACCATTGTCCACACATTCCTCTCAGATTGTGCTGCACTACATTTCTGGCCTCTCAAGTTCACATGCTTATTTATAGACAATTCTCCATTACTGTAGTAATAACTGAAACCTGTTCACTATTTAAACTCAATGTTGATTTTATGCTGTTACTCTTAGGAGATGCAGCAGACAATACTGGATGCACTCCTTGGCCTTTGACCACAGGCAGGAGAAGCGCTGGCTTGTCTGTGTCTAAAAGGGAGGGGATTTCTTGTCCCTTTTGCTGAAATTACTCTGGGATTTTTATGAGGTAATTTTCCAAAGAGGCTGGCTATTAAAAGCCTGGAAGAGCTTTGAGTGTCGATGCATTCCAAGCTGCCTGGAGCAATTGCAGCAGCAGAATGGTCAAAAGCATGCCTGTAATCAAGACACATTTACCCTGAGAGCTGCAGCCAGGAAACTTTATATAGCAGACTGAGCCTTTTGTTGCCAGCGTTCCTTTCCATGTCACAGAGGGCTTGAGAAAGGAAGCAGAAAAGACAGATGTTTAAATGGCTCCAGAAGATGCTTGGAATATTTCGCTGAGGTAAATCTCCAATGTATCAATCTCTGAAAAAGAAACCTGCTTCAAAGTAGATGGCATCATCCTTTTTATCTGGGAAGTAAAAAACCCCAAAGCCTAAATCTAGCTTTGGATCTCTTCATTTTGCAGAGTGAACCTCTTGGGAATATCACTGGACAGTATCTGGAGCATTGACTCATGCTCTTGCTATCTAGGGATGATTGACCATCTGCAGTTCATTCTCTCCTGATTAACTTTTCCTGAAAATGCAACCAAACTGAACTGAAGCATGACCCTTGACAAGTCACCTCACAGACTCCAGAACCAAAGCTGAGGCTCTGTACAGTAACTCTGTAGTGAAAGGGATGGAAACCTAAGCCATCAACACAGGCAGAGCAGCTGAACAAGTTACTGACCACCTATTATTAGCCTGTTTAATGAACTGGAATCCATCAACCAATCCCTCTATCTCAACAGCAGTTGCCAGGTTTCCCACTCTAATTTCAAAATAAAGGTCATGCTCTGTGATAATTACAACCTCTGAAGCAGAAGTTTGCTGTGACTACTCACTGCAAATTATTTGTTTAAATAAAAGACAACCCCAACTGTAGTAAATAGTGATTACAATAGATAAACCTCAACTGCACTGGCAAACCAAATCAGAGGCTGAGCTCCACAACAGGCTTGGCATCCACAAACAGAACAGAGCCTGTCTGTTGCCCCAAAAAGCTGAAAGGAAGACATGTGCTGTGTACAAGCTGTGCTGGACAGTTCAGCCCAACTTCATAGAGCCAACTATTAAAAAGGAATTAGTGCTCTTCAGCAGTCATTGCTTTTGACTACCACTCCTCTTCCTCCTTCTCCTGGGAATTGCCTTGCTCAAATTCCTCTCAGTATCTGCAAGCCACAAGGTTGGTAGGCTCCTGATGGGAAATCTTGCAAGCACCCTGGACTCCAACACCTTCTCACCTCCCTCTGCAAACTTCCTCAGTGGTTTGCTGGAACAACCACTTTTTTTTCCCTTGGACAAAGAAACACAAGCACACAAGCAAGTGAGACAGATCTTGGCTTCTTAAGCCTCTGTTCACCAGCAGTTCAGATGTTGTAGGTGTCACAACATTATCAGTGACTTGGAGAATATCAGAAGTCAATTGAAGAGGTTTAGAAAATAATCTCTGAAAGAGCACTGTAAATGGATGGGATTGTATCTCCAGGCAAAGTAAAGGCTTTTACAGGAACAGGGACTCAGAAGGATAAGGTACCAGACTGTTTACATTCTTCCTTCATTTACTTCTGCTAAAGAAAGGGTAAGATTATTTAAATTATTGAAATTGTTATTCTGAAGGAAACAGGTAAACAATGCAAATTTAATATACTCAATTTCCAATCAATATAATTCCTTGCTAACAATTTTTTTCAAATTTTCTAAACCTGCATGCTATTTAGATAATTTCAAAATGCTAACACAGAAGAGTGAAAAAAGCTTCTGAATAAATAGATACAAGTCTGGTAAAGTTCTCCACAATTTTGTAAAGAACAGTGAACCAGGGAGACTTACAAATACACATTCTATTCCTAAAAGAAAACAAAATGCAATTTTGGCACAAAGCCCAAAGGAATCACAGCAGCAACAGGAACACAAAGTCTGACATTACCACAAAAATTTCTTTTCCATTTCTCAGTGTTTCCGGAAAAATAGGCAACTAGCTGTGAGTGACATAATGCCAGCAAAAGTTCTCTTCTGGTTCCTTCTTTTTTTTAATACTTTGCATTTCTACTCATAAGACCTTACAAGTCTGCTCTTTCCTTTTAATGAGGTGGAATCCTTCCCTAAAGTTTTCACTGAAGCCAGAAACAAATGCATCCAAACACACACACTTCTCCCAAGACACCCAGAAGACAGAAGGATTGGCTAATGAACCTTCAGCCTGAAGGTTCAAATTAAGTAGGATCAGTTTCAATCTTACCTAAGCAAAGCTAGTAGGGGTGGATGGCCAAGAAACCACATAAATTGTTCTGAAAGTAAGGAGTATTAGAATACTGTTTCCTAATGAACTTCCAATAAAAAGTGGGAAATAATCTCTTAGATTAAGGGAACTTTATACACAAACTTTCCACACAGAAACTTCAAATAACCAGGAGCATGCAAACCAGAAATGTTAAGCTTCAAATCTCCACTCTCTGCACATAAAAATGCTGGGATAAGAAAACAGCATTTTGTACCAGAGTCCCCTTTACAAGGATTCCAAAAGCAGAACTCAGTCTGCAAAATTCCATAAGCTCTATGCAAAGCAAGTGTTCTACAGTGACAGTTGGCATAAATTAACCTGAAACACCTACCAAGGCAACCAAGTCATGATTCTGAGTAGTGAATGCACTCAGATTCAAGTATCTCAAATTTTACCCAATTTCTTAAGAGAATCATTACAATTAACTAGGGACATCAAACAGGAACAATGCACATCTTAACATCCATACAGAAAATCCTCTTGGTCCTTCCCCACACAAGCAAAGCATTTTTAGCTTCTTTCAGATCCAGTTGCAGCCAATAAAAGGAACCCCCATCTGACATTGCAGCTCTCTGCTGAGCAGATTAAATGTTTCGTACTCCACTGCAGTTAATGGCTTAGAGGATTTCACAGAAAAATCAAATGGTCTAATTTTACCACATGGATGAAATCAGTACATGTTTAATTGTTCTATCTTGTAACTGTTCAATTTTTCCTCATCAGCGCTTGTTTGGATTTCAAACCGTGACAAACTGCTGCAAGACTGAAATCATCCAAAGACAGAGCTTTGAAAATGGACAGACCAATGACACAGCTCCTTTCCTAAAAGGCCAGCAAAGTCAGAGACACATGGCAGATGCAAAGCAGATGTTCTTGGTGTAGCATACAAATGTAAATGATATTTCCCTGGGGTGTATCCATATGAGGTGACTGACTGACTGGGAGACAGGATAGTGCTGACTAGAAATCAGGCAAGGCATGAACTACTCTCAGTGTTTACATCAGGAAATCACATTTCAGTTTTGGCAGGTGATACTGGAACATGCCTGCTTTACATACATGTTTTCTCTCTGTAGCCTTCAGGGATTTTGCAGCGTAGTAGAAGAGTTGGGTTCCACACAGTGCTACCCAGTATTTCGTCCAAGATGCTACCTGCAGAGAAAACAAACAAACAAACAAACCCAGAAGTGCAATGGGTAAGTGAAATGCTTCGTAACACTGAGCTGTGAAAGAGGAGGCACCATCCTGCAAGAACATGAGAGCACTGACTGTCCAGCCAAGCATCAGCCATGTTTCCAAAGCTGCTGTTTGTTACTCATGCAGGCCTATGAATGCATGAAAACTCCAGAAAGCAGAAAGAACATGTGCCTTTCCTCTCTAATCTGAGAAAAATGCTCTGCATCTTGCTCTATACTTCCTGCAATCCCTACAGAACACTTTGTGGAGTCAGAGTTCATCTGTCCCTTTCCTTTTCCATCTTAGGTGCTGCCGTAAGGTATCCCCCATCATCCTGAATACGCATTTTGATTTATAATTTATCATCAAGTATTTGCAATGTAAATGCTAAGAGTTATCATCTATTGATACATTGCTGGGATTTACCTATTGTTAAGGAAGACAAAACATGATTCTCTCCATTTTAAAGTCATCAGTAACTGTAGAAATTTTTATGCAGCATCCTCTTCTCTTCTACTTCCTAGATTATGTGTACAGCCTTACAAACTGACTAAATGCACCAAACAGAAGGATTGAAACCCTGGCAATGACGCTAAATCTTAATCAGCAAGGCAGAGGAGATCTCAGAACTGGTTGCCCAATGGCCATTTTACTGTGTTTATAACTGGGCAAAGGAAGAAGGTGAGAAAATTAATTTATTAAAAAAAAATCTTACTGTAGGTTTTTTGCCTTCTTTCAACAAAGTCTTCCTCCTGAGAACACCTTGAATAGTAACTGCTCCTGGATACAAATGAACAGCCAAATCTTCAGATTCTAGGGAGCTGAAAGGAGCATGTGAAGAGTTGTGTGAAAAAATATTTTTCCTAAAGTAATTTTCCAACCATTACCAAAAACTAATGCAAATACCTTTATTGTAATTTGAAAATGTCAACTTTCTATTTATTTGACTTCATTGTGGAAAAAGATTTTGGCTGTTACAAGGAATTGCTGTTGTGGAATTAACACTCGCAAGCAAAAGTGATCAGAAAAATTAATTAGCCAAGCAGGTAATCCTTAATTAAAAAAATTAAAACTCAAAACACGACTGAAAGACAAGAAAAATTAATTTTGAAAAAGTAAACATTTGAAGTACACTGGTAAAGTTGCTGTACATGTTAAACCTCTCCTTCAGCCCTGGCAGGAAAGATTTGACTATTTTTTGGTTAGAAACACCAGAACCATTAGCACATCAAAAACAAAGCACAGCTCAAACATGCACAATCCTTAAAATATCTGAAAGCAAGGAGAGTGGGAGGGAGCAGGAATAAAGAGTAGAAACCCAAACCACAGCTTTAAGGTGTTTTAATGCAACTGGTGCTCTACTGATCATCTGCCCTACAAAGGATTGGAGAGCAATGGGCTGAAACAAAGGCCAGGTACAGCACTGAGGAAAGAAAACTGAGCTTGATTAAAATTACAAAGCTGACTGGCTTCAAAAACATTTCCCATCAGAGAAAAGTTACACCAGGAATCATTTCAGTGAATGTCAATCAGAGCATGTAACTAAAGTGCTGAACCCAGCAGCTTTCTAGAAAAGCCAAGAGATTGAACAGCACCCAAAAATCATTGTGAAGGAAGCCAGGATTTGTTGTTTCATCCATCCTATGTCCAAAGTAAACTGGAAATGTGACAAACACTTTCACTGCAGCACCTACTGAGGATGATGATATGGAGACAATTTTGGACACTGACAGATGTGAACATGGGTTTAATTCAGTGAGACAGTGCTTGCTTCTTAACATGACAGAGGTTTCACAGTTAATGGCAATTTCTTTCCCAACTACAGCGACACAGCTGGAGACAGAATCTGTATCCATAAGGAATCAGAACAATCAGTTATGTTACTCTGTCAGCTTGCAAATATTATGTATACTAAATTGGGGGCAATTTGAATGTGTTACTCATTTTAGGCATCTCTCTGATTTCAGGGAAGAGGAGCAAAGAAATTCAAAACAGAACTGCCAGCAAAGAAAACATCTGGAATGCCATCCATTAGCACCAGGAGCAGCTTTGCTTTCCCCATGAGAACTACCAGCACTGCTCCACAGCGGCAGGCAGTTCAAAAGCTACCCTGGCAAAACATCCTTAGCCTTGATAGAAAGATCCAATGGTTCAGAATTTGGATTTGCAGACTGGAATGAACAGTCCTTATGCTGACATAGAGTAAGTCATTGAAAGGAAAAGTTTCAAGTCTGAAGAAAAAGGTCTCTACCTTTATTTTGACACATAAGTTAGAAAGGGAACATCAGAAAACACCCACTTAATTATTAAACCAAACCAAATCACCAACAGCAGAGGGAAGGTTTGACACCTCTGTGTGCAGTGGGATTGTACCTGCTGGCCTTCATGTGGCCTCGATGGCCATTTCGTGACACTCTTGTCCCCGGGCCGAGAGAATGGTACAACCTGTTCCTGTTGGATTCCATTATAAATTGGATGTGTTACATATACTGTCATTCACACAAACACCACCACTGCTACAACAGCACAGAACTTTTCTCCTGTGCATATCACAAAGCCACTTCGTCCACGTAAAAAAAAGCGAGTAATTTTATTTAGAAAAAGGCATGCAGAAGTAAATAATATGGTTTTTCATTTCATCAGATGTTCTCTTTGTCAGAACTCACAATACTGAAGTGTTTTATTGGCACTGAAGATTAACACATTTTTAGAGCAAAGTCTGCATTTAGTTTAGACCAAACCATACTGATAAAACTTATATTGAAATCTGACTTGAGATGTTACTACAAAAACGGTTTCACTTCCATGAGTATGAAAACACAGAAGCTGTTGGGCTGGAAGGAACCACAAGCTCTGTCAAAATACACCTGACATTGTTTAAAATCCTGTTGTGCTAAGTAACATGGAAATCAGCTCAGCAATATTTCAATTTTCCAGTTCATCTACGCTGTACACTTCACCTGTAAGCTCCACATTTTAAATTCATTTACCTGATCCATACTGTTATCCCTATTCAGGAACTGTGCCCCAGACCTGCCTTTAGAACACTGCTTTGCTTCACTGAACTTTGTTTTTCTGAATCAGATCCTCTTAATTGACTGAATTCCATTTAAGTCAACAAAAGCATTGTTGAGGCACTTTGTCCTCACATCCTATTTTTTTATCCATTTTTCTAGCTCCTTGTATTCTGTTGAAAGACTGAAGATCAGCAATCCTTTGAGAGCAAGCATTATCAAAAGGATATTAATGAATCACCATCTACTAACCTATTTCACAATTTGCCATCATTTGTTTCTCAACATAACACGTATCTTTGAACTTATGAATTATTTTTCACAACACACTCAAGATATAGGCAAATAAAACAATAAAGAAAAATAAAGTAAAATGAGCTGTTTATTTTTGAATACATATGGCATGCAAATTAAGTATGTTTTCTTCTTACCTTTAAGCTTGTTTTTTATTGCATAACAAGGAGGCTACCACTCTTGGAATCCTGCTATTTCAGGGAAATCTATTCAGAGACACTCAGGATGACAACCAGTGAGACTGAAGTGTCACTCAATACGCTGCCCTTAACAGGATGTAACTGCAAGGACTTGAAATTTTAGTCCTTCCAGTAATTTTGATTGGCCTGAAGGGACACTCCAATGCTGAAAACTCTTTCTCAAGTTTCAAACTAAGGTTCTGTTGCACTTAAAAAAAATCAGTGGCTCTAGTTCTCACCCCTTCTGCATTCCTCAGCTACAAGTAGAAAGGCCAGGAAAAACAAGAATACATTTTACATTTCCTTCTGTTACTTGGGGAATCTGTGTGTGGAGAAATTGTTCTCTTCCTCTTAAGGAGTACAATGCAGATTTAAGCCTTCCTACACAAAGCCTTCCTACAAGTTCCTAAAACACAGAGAAATACTGAATTCCTACTTGTACTGCATAGAAAACATTCATTAACACTGGATGTATCCCAGTTTTACCAGAGTTGATAATTCCAGGCAACTAATGCCTCTCCCTCACTTAAATATCTTTATAAAGAATTGAAACCACTGTGCTCCACTGTACAGACCAAAACCAGAGAGAGACATTCTCTGGTTATCTTGAATTTTGACACTTGCATGTCAGGGTATTACCTATGAAATCTTAAAACATGCCACATCATCTTATAAAGCAAGGAACAGACTCAAGGTTGCTGCAGATCTCTAGGAATTTCCCACGTGGTGTTGGGAATGTCTGTAAGGAACCCTATCCCTCTCCCGGAAACAGGCAAGAGAACTCACCCTGAAACACAAGAAACCTCCAACAGGGTTCCCAAAAGCTCTCTCAGGAGAGAGGCAAGCACAGAAGGCAAGTGGAATTTGGAGGAGGAATCTTCTGTTTGACATGGAGCAAACACTTTAATTGGGAGAGCCTGGGGCTGCCAGCTCTCATTAGCACAGGCATGAAAAGCTCCTGCTTTGTCTCAGAAGTCCACACAACAATTCTGAAGAGTGTTATCATAAGTTTAAACCTAAATTTTAAAGTTTCTTATGCTGCTCTGGGTAACACTCAACTCACCATTTTTTCTAACTTAATGACTTTTTCTCTTTGAGAGACAATGTGATACCAATACACAATTCCACAAGGCAGCAGGGAAGGGAAAGAAAGAAAACTTTTTGAATGTTGCGTGTGCTCTGTGATGCAGCCTACAAGTTATGAGATTGCCTTTCTGACCCCATTTGTGTTCTCTGCTCATGTGGAATGTTATCTGATGAAATTGTTAAGGGCCTTTCCTCATGTATGTATTCATATTTAAGGCATGAGGCATCCAGGAGTTCACCTTTGGCACAGAGAGATTTTCAAAGACTTCTTCCAAAATTAATTAAGAACTTTTAACTGCTTCAATGAGTTCAATCAGAATATGTCTGTGGTAACAGCTCCCAACTAAAAAGACAAAGTTTTTTGACAAAAATTCCTACAAAAAATGTAAAAGCATGGCAGAAGAAGTCATCCATGGCAACTCTGAAGCTGATGGATTACCTGAAACTGTGTTATAGAAGCAAGCAATGCACTGTACTGTGCATCTTACTCAGCTGTGGGAAGGTGAATTTGCACCTTTTTCTTTGTAAATTACAGCTGTTTGTCTTTTTCCACATTCTCAAATACAACATGAGAATGGGCTGAAGTGGTCAATGCCACCTGAGCACTCACAGGTGCTGGAAAAGGAACAACTAGTTAACTCTGGACCACAAAGTCAGACATGAGCAAGGGGCACTGTTGTGTAACAGTGAAGGGAAAAAAGGATGAGAGGGACAAAAGAGGTGACAATGTCAATGACAAGAGAGCAAAGGGACTATGAACAGATGAAGTGTCTCAGGGAAAGTGAAAATGAAAATCAGACAAACACAAACAGCACATGTGATATCCGCATATATAAAACCTTTGGGGTCTAATGGTTCTCTGGCTGAGCTCCTTCAAGGATGTGTGCACTGAGTAAGCACCTCATTAGATAAAAGCCCTAATAACCATTAGTGAGCAGAAGGTGTTTCTATGCTGCTTTAACGGATCCAGTGCACTTACTACAGCTTTTGAATGTTCTTACAGGCAGAAGATCTCTAGTTCAGTGAAAAAAGCATCATTTTCAGGACTGAGTGAGAGACTCTAAGTAACAATGTGAATAGAGAAACACAGGTTTTTCTTACCTTTCAAATGCTGGCCAGGAAGTCTCTTCACTGAGCTCAGAACCATCACTGCTACCTAGAGAAATATAACAACAGATGATACATTATTTCTTCATCTACAAACCATCTCTGTCAATTGTATCTGAACAAATCAGAATATTTGAGATTCTGAATATCAGAATATTTAAGATGAAATGCAAAAAACTACTTCAGTGAAATACTACAAGGAAAAACACTTTGTGATTTGCTTCAGGAATTTCACATACACTGAGATGGGAGATTGAAGGGACAGGGTCTAGTTCCACATTAATAAGTTGAAGAAAAGGAGCATTAATAAATAGGAACCTTATTTTCAGAATATAAAGAATACTCTAAACATGGATTTGTCTGCATTTAGAAAAACAGGTCACTTATTTAAATAATTTCTTATCAAGTCACACACAGTCATGACACAGAGGTGTAAATTCATTGCTAAATCTCCAGTTTTTGATTTGAGAAGCCTTCAACAATTTTTAAAGCTATCTCCCACTTTATCAGATCACAACAGTATTATTTCCTTCTGTGCTTTGTAAACTAATCCACAAGCACTTTATTTTAAACACTGAAAATAGAGGAAAATCCCAAAACCCAAAAGTCTGATGCATCCACTCATGGCAGTCCCATAAATAAGACAGTAACTTTACAATTCCACTAAATCCCATCAGCCTGAAAATGAGCATCTGTATTTAAATACAGATACAAGGTGGGTGTTAGCTCTAATGTTAAAAACTAGTAAATAATTATCAGTAGAGATGCTGTTAACAGAAATCAGCAGCTTCTATACACAATTCCAATCTGTTGCCTTGCTGCTCTGCACCATTCAGACCACCTCAGCTGCCCACAGGAGCTATTAGCCTTGTTCACTACTTCAAACCAACATTTCTGGCTCCAGGTAATCCCAAAGCCTAAATATCAGTGCAATTCAATGTCAGTCAATGCTTGAAGCCACCTTTTGGCACATTAACTTGCCACCTTGTTTGCTCTGCTGCCTGAACACCCATATAAAAAGGGAAGCAATAAAATAATACAATTATTTTGAAACAAACCAGAAAAAAAAAACCCAAACAAAAAATCTGAATCAATGCTTCTTACTCAACAGCTCCCTCAGAGAAACAGAGACTGAAAATGGGAACCAGTTCCCTGTAATTTTACACAGAAAATCAGCAGGGAAAAGCAGTGCCCTGAAAAAGCGTGTGTACAAAGTAGGTCTGGATATTCACTGAGTAAACATGGAGTAAAGATGGAGGCAATAAAGATTTACACACAGCAGGGGTAATTCCAGCCAAGAGCCATGAAAATCTCAGCATGGGCTGAAGTTCCCTCTGTGCAAAATTTAAGAGAAAATACAAGCCTTTATCTGCCAGCCAATTCAACTGAGATGCCTCTTCTGCAAACATTAGCTCAACATCCACATATTAACACCATCTCTGTGGGATACTAGATCATTTGGTCTCAGCTTATTCTGACTTTTTCCTAAAGGCAAGTCCTAACCTGATTCACACCAACTCTACAGAAAGAGCCATTTGTGTAGTGGAAGGAGCTATGAAATACAGAAGTGATGTTCCAGTGGAGGCTGCAAGCAGGGAGGTCAAACATTCAACAGGTAACCTGCATTACTTTCTAGAAGTGCCTTTAAGTTTTTAGTGCTTCCATTTGCAGATCATTGATCCTCAAGCATTCAGCTGCAGGGAGGGTGACAGCAGCAGGTAGCTCTGGGCACAGATGAGTAGCACAGTTACTCCTGCTTGAGTTACACTTCCTCTGAGCTGAGTAAGTGCTGGCACTTCAAGTGACCCTCTCAGACTGAATCTATCAGCAAACATTCAGGTGCCACAGGGCGGGTGAGCAAAGGAGTGGCCATAACAATAATCAGAAGTTTTGCTCAGCACAACATGGAAAAGAGAATGTGTGGGTTGAGCTCCACATTATTCCAGGCATTTCTATACAGAAAGACTACCAGGTAAATCATGAACTATCCCAGGAAAAAATGAGTAACCAGTGGAGTAACCTATCCAGATAGAGCCTGCTGTTACAGAAGAAGTCTTTGCAAAGTCCTTACCATTTCCTGGAAGAAACAACTGCCACTCAATACTTTCAGCAAATTCTACAATCCACATCACAGTGAAAAGCTCAGTGATTTATTCCATCCTAATGACACCACAGCTGCATTCTCTGTAAGGCAAAACATGAAGTCTCCTCTAATTTTTAAGTAGCATGGTTTAGGGATGAGGAGACAGAATCAGATGTAACAATTCAGAGACAACTTTAGGCAGGAATTTTGGGTAAGACCTCCCAGCTGACTGTTTTTGAAGAAGGCTTTTTG
The DNA here is from genome assembly GCF_901933205.1 of Camarhynchus parvulus. NCBI lineage: Eukaryota > Metazoa > Chordata > Aves > Passeriformes > Thraupidae > Camarhynchus > Camarhynchus parvulus. Next base: position 26,997,361 of record NC_044578.1, on the reverse strand, counting down.
TGGTAGAATCTCCCATAGTAAGACCTTAAGGTGCTGAAATCCTTTTAGCAGCTGGAATGACAATTAGGAGGGTAGAGTTCAACCCCAACATGAAAATAGTTTTCCTTGCATATAATTGCAGTTTTCTTTGTGATTACTTGGAGCAATCTGTCCTGCAAAATGGTGCAGCAATTTCTGTCAAGTCATTCAGCCAGCACTGAAAGCATTAGGGAAACTAAGCACCTTACTTATTTTCTTACTACTGCTTAGATTTAGCTTTGTATGAGCAAGAAGCACAGATTTAATATGACTAGAGCGCTACTTAATTTAGGCCCACGTGACAGATCCACACAATTAAAACCCCCCAATGAGACAGTATTATGAAGTTATTGTTTGCATTTAAAGTAGGCTGATACATTAAAATTCTACCTGAAATGACATTTTGATGGCAACTGTATCAGCTTTGCCAATAAAGTCAAATTCAACTGCTGTGCTAAGTACACTACAGAAAGATTTAAAAGCTAGTGTTGCTTTGTAAAAATGCAAAGCAATCTAGATCAAGAGCTAAAATGTCACCTATCACAAAGTGACAATCCTTGGTACAGTATCAGTACAGTGAGAAAACCTACAAGAATTTGGGGGCTTTGTAAACCAAAAGTTTCACTTAAAAAGTTAAATCTATACAGCAATTACCAATTACACTTAAAAGGAACATCAATTTGTAAAAAACTGGACAAAACATCATAGCAACTGACTTAACATTGACATTGATGCCTACAGGGGTTGTAAAAATTGTAACAAAAACCTGGAAAAGGTTGAATTTTAGTGTTTGACTAACATCCATATAAAAACATCTCCAACAGGATTTTTTAGATTCTAGAACCCTCTAGGAGATACTTCGCAAGACACAAGTTCTGATACTAAGAAACACCCCATTCCTAAAAAGCAAAACAAAATACCTGACATCCCTTCCTTCCAAAACAAAACAGAGGTAAAAGGGACTGTTTTTAACTTAATAAAAGTTAGATGTCTAGCCAAGTTCTGTTTCAACATTAAGTGCACTATTTGAGTGTCACCTCAACTGGAAATATTTCATTCATTCAGTACTCTAAAAATATATCACCTTCTTAAATTCTTCTCAAGTATGTACTCAATATTTGAGTTTTTCCAACAACCTCAAGCAAGTTCTTCAGGTTAAACTTAATAAAAAATCCTAGGTAGTATAAGCCCTTTCTGTTAGTAAAAGTTCTAAACACACTTTGGCTTTATGTAAGAAGCCACTTAACACAAAACACTATCTTCCTAGTTTTCTTCATTGCTAATAAATTTATGGTGCAGGATTGAAATGAAATAAAATAAAATCTTTATGAAGGTTTTTTCCCCTGTTTTAGGAATAACAGCATTTGGCAAGATGGCTTTTTTGCTAACTGTGCTGGTGATTATCTGAGAAGGCTCAGGATTGCCTGCAGAGCCCCAGCACTGCAGCTCTGGTCAGATGTGAATTTTCTGCTCACATCTGCAGATGTGCACAGGCAGATGGATGTCTGTGAGATGTCTGTGCTCCAGGCACACAAACAGCATGAGGTTCCCAGTTATGGGAGAGGGAATGCCTGTGCTATCCCACATCCACTCCCCTGGTCACGGCACCCACTCGCTGCCCCAGGTCTGGGGATATTGAACACTTAACACAGGCTTTCTTTATCCAGAAGTTAGTCCCCAAAGTTAAACAGGTGTTAATATAAACAAACCAACCCCAAAGAGTTTAAAAAGTCTTCAGACTAAAAATTCTTTCCCCTTCCCAAATCTGTCATTGACACTCTCCTGGCTCCGGTTACACCGCGTCTCCAGAGCCGGGGACGGACCCAGCAGAGCCTGAAAATCTACCATGAAAACTGAAAAATTCTACCACACAGAACTGGTCAAGAGGCCTGAACATACATGGCTGCAGCACAGCACAGTCCAGACAGCACCACAGAGATGGGCTCCATGCCCTGAAAGCTCTGCTTTGCTTGGTGGGTTCACAACCACACTGCAAATCCTCATATGCAGTTCATGACTATTTAACTATTTCAGTTCAGTTTAAGCAGCTCAGCTCTGGCTCCCCAGTTCATCAAAAACAGATGGCAGGAACTCTGGCAATATCATGCCAGAGAATTGATAGAAACTTTTAATACCATCACTGAGTTTCATTGTGAAGAATCAGCAAAAGCAAATAACCCAATGGATAGAGATGGGGCAGAAACAGGGGGTTTGTATAACTACATTGATGTAAACACATCCAGAGAGTGAGCCTTGGAGCAAACAGTACCAAGAAAGTATCAAGTTCTTCTTGGGGAAGAACTGGAGTGCTAGACTGTATCTTCCCCTCTCAAATCCAGGCACCTACGTGTGCATTTTTAACCTGTAATATTATACAGTTTTTAAATTTATCCTATCACTAAAGAAGCACTAATTCACAATAGAAAAACCATGTATCAACATTTAAGGCAAGAGACAGCCATTCATACACTCATATAAAGAAAATATATAAATAAACCTGACATATTTCTTCTGCCTGAAACCCTACCTGAAATCTGATCTGATGACTCAGTCCTACCCACCTGAACAGCACAGTACAGGTTAAAGAATCAAACAAACACTGACTGTGTAAAGGTCTTCCCTGCTCTACAGGCTGCCAAGACCCCTGAAAGTAAATGCATACACTGTATACCTACACCTATACTTCATTTATTTAAAGAGAAATATAATCCCTTGTAGAATTCAATAACTTCGAGGTGGTGACTTAATAGAGGAATTCATTAAAAAGCTGATTTCTCATACGTATTTCATCCAATTTAGTTTGGAAATGTACTGTTCTTACAAAGGCACTTTCTTACATTATTCTGATTTAGAATTCCTTTCTTTGACTCTAGAGCATTAATTCTTCCAATTGCATTAGGACAAAAACGCTGAAGTTATCCTCCTGTGATTGCAACACACAAACAAAGGCAAATGTTCAATAGTTCTCATTTTTCCAGAGCTTTCATCCATATCATTGCAGATCAGGAAAAATAAGTGGGAAAAAAATAGCTTAAAAAGAATTTTAATCCAACACTGCTACAAACACAACCCATTAATGTTTCCTTTGAATTTTTAAACACCTCAAGTTATAATCTCAATTTCAGCAGTGTTCCTGTGTTCATACCTTGACATCTGTTTTGAAGTGGTATGCATGAAACAGCACTCTCAAAGAATAACTTCCTTAGCAAAATGACTTTGCATCCTCTAGGTTAGATGCTCTAAGAGGAGAAAAGCCACACAGAAGCAGTATATGAAAAGAGGGGCCTATTTTACACAGCTCCCTTTACTTCTTAGGAATTATCTGAACAATTTGCCATTGTAAACCAACTCAGCTTAAGAAATTCAGTAATGCAGCAGAGCCAAATTGGTGGAAAGAAATGGTGGAAATCCAAAGCTTCTGAGAACATTCATGAAACAAGCTGAACATTCCTGCAAAGATACTTAAGAGCACACTTAAGCAATACTTTAAAAGTGTAAGAAAATTGGGAATGAATAGAAAACCATATATTCTTTGGAAAAATATCTTATGAATTAAAGGAAGTTTCATGCTATTTCTGAGTGGAACCAGGATCTAGTAAAATCATCTTAATTTTAGGTGAGGAGGTGACAGGAGGCAAATACAGGCATGAGAACAGGTGGTGCAAGCTTGCAGGTGGTTCCTTGAAGCCAGCCAAAAGCAATGCTCACACCTCAGGAGGGCACAGTGTACACAGTGACCTCACCAAAACAGTGACCTCATCCAAACACAGCCCTCCAAGAACAAAACCACGTTGTAGCTTTAGGCCTGGCTGATAGCAGTGAGTGGGGGCTCTCAATGAACTTCCTTTACTGCAAAGTAAAAGCATCTGTCCCAATTTACTGAAAGCACATATTCTGCACTGTCTGCACAAAACCGACATTTTCAGCACTATTCATCTGTCTGTATTTGCTTGTGCTGTCTCTCAAAAGTGTCTGCAATCACCAGAAATAAAGTGGGGTCCTAAGGACTCAAGCCATAAAACCTCTTTTTAGCCACTCACCTAAGAATGAGATGAGAATCATATCCTTGAGGATTTAAATTCTCTAAGTGATTATGAAGAGCTCCAACTATAACCAGTTCAAATGTAGTCATCTACCTTATAAATACCTAAAACTTAAAGAGACTATTTTCTCTTGTTACACTCCTGAATTCAAGAGAACATTTCTCATCTAACACTGTATATGGGACTGGACAAGTGTTTCTTCCTTCTTATTAGGATAGCCCTGGCACTGCTGGAAAAATATTTCTCACTTTTTAAAATCTTCGTCCAGATAACAAGCACCTATTTATAATACAGGAGGATGGCAACAGAACCAGAGGTACAGCTCCCTGATTCCCGCATAACCCCTGACTATCAGCTATGGAACACCTTCCCACAGCTCTAGGAACAAAAACTGTTTTGAACCAAGCACAAGAAATCAATATAAAAGAGGCTGTATCTTTAATATTTTTGAGTTTGTTTGTTCTCAGAATGAGTTGAATGTTGAGGCACACTCAGCCTCCAATAGCTGAAATTAAGAAAATAATCTGATAAAGTTCTCTGACCACAGCTGTCACATCACAGATCAGCCTGTTTTGACAAAAACCTGTACCTGTCTCACTTACTGCACTGCTGCTGCTTTAGGAATCATTCATTGCAATAAAAAACACCCAGTTAGTATATTCTTCATCTGTGAAAGGTTAATGACACGGGTGTAAAAACTGTGGCATGCTCTGCACCATTCCCAGAGTGGACTGTCAGCCTTTCCCAGCAGGGCATAACCAAAATGTCCATCACCACTTCAATGTGTGCTTTAGGTTGCAGACTTGCTGATGGATACCTGTGGACAGTGTTGTTACACTGATGGTGTTTTGATATTTAACAGAGGCAGATCCTATCAGACCCTCCAATATGAAAGGACTGGAAAGGTCTAAACACCTCTGAGTCCTCAAAACACAGGAGTGATTTAAAGCAGCATTACAGTTGTCTTTAAAGGCACATTCAAGGTGCTGACATAGCAGAAACTCTGTCCATGTTTTGAAGAAGGATCATTTACCCAAAAAGTAAAGTCCCATATAGGCTTATATGTAAAAAAGGTAGTCCTGTTTCTAGAGCAACAGGTTTAAATCCACATTTATGGGCAAGGTGAGGAATAACACTCCTTTCAGTACACTCATTCAGGAGACATTTTCCTGACAGTCTTTTGAAGCTGTGTTGTAGGATACCATAAACCTCCTCTCTGCTGCAGTGACTGTACTAATTCCAAGTCCTGAGTAAACAGACTACTTCAAACATGATGGAGGAACTCAGCAGCTTCAATCAACTTCCTTAAATCCTGCTGAGGCAGCAGCACAGAATGCCAGACAACTTACATTTCCAAGAATTCTGCAGTAATAGATACTGCAAACCTCCAGAACCTACCCTCTTCTTCCATATATATTTCTAGCACCTCTATCAAACTTTTCTGTCATTGAAATTTTCATCATCAAGGAGCAGCAAAAATAACACCACTGCTGGACTATCAAAAGTGATAAAACTGAGTATGGGGAGGCTGGAGATGAAAGAGAATGGGAGAAGGGAATTTCTAACAACAAATGCTGATCTTGCACAAAATGCCCAAGGTTGCTGTTTTACAAGTCATTTATACAAGCCTTCTAAAGTGGCAATTTTGTTCCAGCTTGTCAGGTCATGCTTGAGCCAGAAAACAGAACTGAAAAATTCAGAGAGGAAACAAAGTAGGAAAACCCTATATTCTCCAAAATATAAAAATGGTGACTGGGTCTCAATTGTACCTTACTGAAACTGCCTGTCAGCTCTGGCAAGCCTTCCCTGCTAGGTTGTAATGGAGGTACAGAAGTAATTTACTCAGGAGAAAAAGACTGCAGAGACTTTCTTAAGTATTCAGATAGAAAACATCCATAAAACATTGCCCTGAGAAAAGGGCAATGTTACATTTCAGCAATGGTGACAAAAGTTTGGGTCTCCTGCACCATGCAAACCCTGGGAATGGAAGCTGCCTGGATGCTGAGGAGAAGCACCATTCCTGATGGATGGCTTTGAAATGGAAAACTTTGCTACTGCAGAGAACCTGCAGGGAACAGAGACAGGCAATGCACATTAAATAGTGGAAGCTGCCTGATGTGAACAGGTTCACTTAGACCAGCTACTTAGGTCTAATTCTATACGGCCTTCTCCTCAAGAAAATACATGTACAGCTCCTGAAAGGAGCATCATCTGACAATCTGTGACCTTGTTTCCTTCCATGAAGGCTAAAAAGCAAAACTGCTTTTAAAATTCAGTTATCCAAAGAAATGTGAAGCACTACAAGGATCTTTCATCATCATAAATGCATAAAAATTCAACACCATTGAAACAAATGATTCTGAAGAAAACCAAACAAATACTACCAAACAAATGATTCTGAAGAAAAGGACTGCAGGGAGAGGTTCCATTTGTCAGCCCTGGCTACAAACAGGTGGATTTGAGAGGCACTTGTGTCCTCTCCTCCCTCCACCTAAAAGATCTATGTGCAACAGGAAAAAGGAGCATCTCTTCTCACAGAGGAAACCCAGGCAGCAGAACTTCTCAAAACAAAGCATCACCCTAAATATATGAAGATAAATAATTTATCAAAATTTAGTAGATTCTGACATTTTGAGGAATTTGAAAGTTAGATTTCTATCTTCTGTCGAAATCAGAAGCATTTAGAAATTATGCTCTTAAAACTGTCAGCAATTTACACTGTCAAGTCAATATGGCATTTTAAATAGAAATCCTACTATAAAACTTGAATTGATTTAGGGGGGGAAAAGATAATAGAAAATCATGTCCCATACTTCCTTTCACCTCCACTGAGGAAGAGGAGTATTGGAAGCTGCTATGACTAACAGGGATAAAGAAGAAAAAAAAAAAACAACCAACCAAAAAACCCCAAACAACAACAACGGAAAAAACCCAAAACAAAAATCTTTTTCATAATTTCTCAGTTCATGGTGTGTAAATGAAATCACCCTCCTTGCCCTGCATTTCTCAGATTTGTTAGACAACAGAAGCAATAATTTGGAACAGCACTGCTCAATCACCAACTAATTGTGCTAAAACCTTTATTAAAAGCCCAGGCAGTGCCTGGGTGTGTTTGCAGCTCCTACCTATTGAAATCCCACTGGACAGGGTGGAGCTCTCAGCCTGCCCTCGGGAGGGGACGTGGGGCTCCATGACGCTGTCATCCAGCAGGTGCCGCGGTCCCGCGTTGGGGAATGTCGCGCTTTTGAACTCCGCTGTGTTCATCTTGTGGATGAAACTAGAAACCAAGGAGGACACAACGTTACAACCTTGCCTTTGGGACCTCCCAGGAGTTGCTTTGACATCCTGAAGGATTGTGTGCAGTGTGCTCCTAAAGCCAAACTAAATCATGGCCAAGCCATAAGCAATTGTACACAAATTGATAAATTAATTTACCTAAATTACTGGTAGGAATCGCCAGTTTTAAAACTGCACAGAACTAGTGTAACAAAGAGGAACTCAGGAGTACATTAACAATTACTTTCAATATCTTATGCTACTTTTGTTTTCTATAACACTGTAGTTTTGTCTTCTCCAACACTATATTTTTGTCTTCTGTAACACTTCTATAAGTGAACTGCAGTGCTGCATTCTAGCTCATTAAAGGTAAACTTAAATAATAGAAGTTATTCATTACTGAGCAGATACAATCTTGCATTTTGAAGACAAGGGAAACGATGAGATAATGATCAAGATAACATTAGAAGTACAATTATATAGAAAATGCCTGAAGCCATTACTAAACAGAGTTAGTGTACAAAGAAAGTCCATAAAGGAGGTCTCCATGTAAAAATACCAATAAAGCAGTGATATAGCTTTGAATTTGAAATAATTACAGTGGCATTGAGTTACTAAACAGTGGAAGTTTTGTCATTCAGAAAGAGCCATTCTGGTTAACTCATTGACTAGTCTTATAATCAAAACTTCAGCTTTCCTATTTTGATTAATTCTCTTTGGTTGGGATACCAGCATTATAGTTCTGAGCTTGCTCCCTAGCCACAAATTGCTCTATAAGTGAAGTACTGTGTACAAGTCATGCTACTTTTTACAAGCAAAACTTTTGTATTGAAAGATGATAAATCACTTAAAAAAAAAAAGCTCAGGACTTTTTAGGTTAAACAAAATGCTGACTTGTATCCCAGACTGTGACATTTCCTATGTCCATGGGGTATCAGGTTCCGAGGTGAAGGGGGTGTTGGTGGTAGCAAGGCTCCTTCAGCTGCAACATTTTTCCTTCCACTTTGTGGAGATGCTCCAACTTCAGAGCCTGGGAAGAAAAAAGACATTATTCCCAAGTCATTTCAGAATTACTGTCAGGGTCACTTATCAGAAAATAATGGAAAAGTTGCACAAAACTTCCTTAACTCCCTTTATAAGAGATAGCTTCAGTAAAACTCATTGATCTATTGATAGTTAAACCCCCTGCACTTCAGGGTTTTTGCACAGGATTAAAACCTAACACATTTATTTCAAATAGACCATCCAGTGGAAGTATTTTGCAAGTCCTAAAGGTGGCTGCATTTACTATACCAGCACTGGGCATGTCCCACTGATTCTGCATTTTCAAACTCCTGCCTTCAACCACTTTTGGCATTGATCAAGAAGAATGTTCATTTTTGGAAGCATATTATGCCATGAGAAGTTTAGATGAAGGCCCTTCTGTCTAGACACAACAAAGAATGAATATTTAATAGCTGTTCACCCCAAATGACATTAACAACTTAGTGCCACAATACATACAAGAACCTAAAAAAATTACTCAATTCCTTCTTTACAGATCACCTTTAGACTTTTTATTACAAACATGCAGTGTTTAAACTTCACACTTCTTTATAGCCTCAGGCAAATATTTTCCACATCTGCAATTCTTAAATAATGCACATGACAACCTCAAGTCTTCTCACATTTATTAAGCATTTACCTACTAAATCTTCTCTGGAAGCAGCAGAGTGGGGGGTGCTGGTCCCTGGTTCTATCTTTAATGAAAGTCTGCATTAAAGAAACATTAAAAATTACTTTATCAGGAAATAAAAATATAAGTTTATGAAGAAGAATTTTTAAAATTTATGATTGCAAGCTGCCTGATTCTATGATTGCAAGGAATACTATGAAGGTAATACAAACAGTGCAGAGTTATCTTTAGCACACACTATTTCCAGACTTGATTTTCCCTGCCTATTGCTTTGGTTCACACAGACCATCAGGACCTTCAGTGCCCTGGGATGGCTGGCACACACATGAAACTGCTACTCCAGCTAAAACCTGGGAAAAATAAAATTGAAAATAATACACAACTTCTCCCCCACCTTGGCCAAAACATTTATTCTTGGAACACTTCATATTTTAAATTTTTTTATGAAGTGCACTAGTGTGCTGAGTACCAAGTCTTTTGTCTTTACTGGTCCAAAAGCCAAAATCCTCTTCTGTGTTTAGGAAAATACATTATCAACTTGATTTCAGCCATAATTCAAGCTTTTTCTGTAACTTTTTAATGCCATTTCCAGTGGGCCCACAAAGAAGGCAGACTGCAGGGGCAGATAACTCCAGGAAGATGAAGTGTATCTTGTCCACACAGTTTTTAGAACTAAAATCTTTGAAACTACTAACACTGAAAAAGCATCTATTTAATTTTGGGGAGGAAAAGTTTAAAGTTTGACAGCTCCTCTCCCTCCCATTCCAGACAGTATAGCAATGATTCATTACAATTTTATAATTTAATTTTTTCAAACAAAATCTTTTAGGAAGAAAAACCATGTATTCAAGTCACAGTTGTTGTTCTCTAACTTCAACCTTTTTGCTGATAGACACCTTAGGGGATGAAAAGTAGAAGAGTCATTTTAAGAACAATTCTTCAAACACAATCCTTGACCATAAAAACATTTAGTCTGGAGATGTACGAAACCCATCAGTGCAAAGCCAGACGTTGTGAACAGCAGCCACGCTTCTGATTTATGTGCCATTGTCTCCAGTCATTGCCCTGCTACCAAAACATGGATTGCACAGGATGAAGAGACTGCAGCTCCTTCATCAATCAAATTCCCCCTGCTAGTGAGTCCTAGCCAGTGAAGGTGGAGGAAGGTGGAGAGTGGAATTCATGAATACAGTGCCCTAAGGAGACACTGCAGGTAAGAAGCTTGGGTTTGGGTTGGCTTTTTTTTCCTTCCTTCAAATGTTTGACCACGGAGCTTTACTCTCAGTGATAGACAAGTGACATTTCCCAAATCAGGCTGTAGAACATCCCAGGAAAAAGGTGATGTGGATGTTTCCACAGGGACAGGCAGAGAACAACTTCCAAAGCTCAGAAGAGAAGCCAAGGGTCTGAGTCCTCATTAACTGTTCTCTGACATAAACTGAAGGGTCCCCATTTGCTGCTTTTCAGTAAATCCAAGCCAGGGCTATTAAATGGCAAAGTACAGCTGCTATTGAAGTGTGCATCCCCCTCCTGCCATTCCAAGGGAGCTGCACAAGTAACCAATTCAAGCCCTCCGAGGTGACAAACTTCCCGGGCGGGCAGGATGGGAATGGGTGGGGAACCTCCTCAAGCACATCAGCCAATGAACAAAACCCTCCTTCATAGGCAACAGATTTGCCTCAGGGTGTTTCCTACCTTCAGTTCCTGTCTCTTGCCAGAGATTCCCCCCCCCCCAGTTTTGCTGGATGCCAAGTCACTTATTACAGTAATAATCTTTTAATTAAGGACATGGAAACCTTGGGTGGGAGGCTGGGAGGAACAGGCAGAGAACTTGCCTCTCAAAAACCAAGTGCTTACGTTTTACTCACACTTTATAACCTAATCAAAGAGGAAAGTATAAAATGAAGCATTATCTGCAAGTGAAAGCTGTAAGTCACCCTCAGTAAAAATCTGGGGCTGGATGCATAGATGGTTTTGTCCTGATAAAGAATGACTTAAGCCATCTCCAACCACAGGACTCCTCTAAATGACAGAACAGTGTTACAGGTGAGCCACGTGTACAAAGTCTTTCTCAGCAGACCAAACCCATCTGAAGCAAGGTCTGGCACAGAAAAGGGAGCAGATCTGCCATTCAGCATGTGGGAAAGTGCCTTGAGCACAACATCCTGCTGGAACCACAGCTGCTCACAGCTGCTGTGTCTGAGGTGCACCAGCACAGAATCACAAATAGTGTGGGTCTGAAGGAACCCTAAATCTCATCTAGTTCCAGTCCCCTGCCATGGGCAGGGACACCCACATAATATAACACAATTCCCCAATCCAAGTGCAATCTCACAAGTGACAGGCTTTGAGTTATAGAAGTAATTTTGTAATAAGTTATGGTCAGTTTATAGCATTTTGTACTTACTTGTAATTATCATCTTCTACAAACTTTTGTAGTTCTTCTATGTACTGAACTGAGTTTAGGTATTTTTGGACATGAGGCAACATAGGAATATCTGGAAAACAGACAGCATTCACTGACACTGTGCCACTCATTGGTAAGCAAAGTTTTTTTTCCCAGAAACTATTTGAACAGATTCAGATTTCTTGCCTTTTGATGTGAGATGGAGGTACAAATTACAGGCCCTAATGATACTGAAATTTTAGAACTTCATAGCAATTCTCATGCATTGAGCTGACACTCTCCACACACACAAACCCCAGAGCTGCTCATCAGAGCACACATAAGGGAAAAGTAAGACAACATCCTTGGCTAAACCAAAGGCCCAGAACTGGAACATGGACCCCTTCACAACCCACATTCTCTTTACACTGAGCTTTCAGTGAAGCCACAATCCTGTGCTAATTCACATCCCACCACCACAAACACAGCATTAGGACTTTGCTAGCATGGGAAGAGGACTGTGAGGGAAACCATCTTTGAAGAAATAAATACATTATTTGATCTAGGGACAGAACTACAAATGTCCAAAAGACAAGCTGAATGTATTTTATTATCTCCAGAAAAAATACTATTCCAAAAGAAAACCTACTTTTAGAAATCAGTCATAAAATTATGAACACAGGGATACAAGCTTATAAATACCAGTAAAACTACTCTTTGAGTATGATGTACTACACATTTATCATCAGAAAATATATACTACAGTTTGCTCAATGTAAGAGAAAGGCAATTTTATTCTGTCTCCTCACTCTGATGGGTGATTGTCTTAACCAACAATAGTAGAATAAACCCAGACTTTTGGGCTGAGAGATGAGGGAGGGTGTTAATGGCATTCACAGGGGTCCAGCCTTACTTAAATTGAATCACAGCAGACAAAAATGAAAGGTTTTTAAGTTCTTCTCTTTCACACTGTGATATTTACACACTAGCTTACCATATTCACACGACTGCTGCAAGTCTGAGATAATTCGAAGAATGTTGTTCATTAAATTTGTTCTTTGCTCACTTTCCAGAATGCTTGCTGTTGAGGGGTAGGCAGAGTCAATATATGTCAAGTCTGACAGATAAATACCTGCAATGAGATTAGAATAAGAAGTTTCTTTGTTTAATGTCTTTCACTGAGCAGAAAAAAAACCCTGTCATCAAGAATATTGTGAAGAATTTTTGCTTGCACTAACATTAAAGCAGGTTGACAAAAGCATTGTCTCAGAATAGGATTTTGGATTTATCTGGGAAATAATTTTAGAAATCTAAAAGTAATTACAAGGACATGCACAGCTACTCATAAACCTCATCTTCTCCACAGCACCAATTTACTACTCTCTTGACAAACATGAAACACACTAAACACACGATACTAAAATACACCATCAAAATTAATTGTTTAGGAAGTCTACTACTTCATTCCTCCAAAGCAGCAATTAAAAAACAATAGAAGGATAAATTATACCCAAAACACTTCAAGCTGAATAAAAACTCAAGCTCAGCAACATGGGAAAGATCAGCTTAGAGAAAATTGGCAACCAGACTGAAATGAATGAATCCTGCAGTTTGTAATAATCACAACTCCAAAGAGCCAACAGCCTGCTAGATAAGTCACTTCATATTCCCTACCTGCCCTCTTTCCCTGCACTGCTCCTTCAATCCCCTGATCATGTAGAGAGGAAAATCCTCCTCCTTACACACTGTTGCTGTAGACAAAATGTTTATTTTATTTCCAACCACAACTCCATTTCTTGAACTTCACCTGTTTGTCTCAACTAAGCAAAGCATATCCTGACCAACTCTGCTGTTCAAAGGAATGGGCCTGCATCCCTTGCATCTTTCACAGATATCCCAATTTAAAAAATGACACAAACTTAAATAATATTATTTAAGAAAAGTGTTTCAGTAACAGGGAAATTTTCTAATTATATTTTACTTCACCTCTCAGCCTTGTACAACCAAAAGGATAACAAGGACTTTGGCTTTACAGGTGGAAGACTATTAATACAACCTCACAAGAACAGCAGTTGTGTTTGTATAGCACCTAACCAGTACAGTCCTCAAATGTGAGCTGGGAAACTCTGGGCATCCCTCCAAAACCAACACACACTCACACACACACACACACGTGTGTGCGCACACACAGAAACAAATTAAAATACTTGTGGTTGAAAGGTGACACATAAAAAAGTGAATAAAAAGGTATTATACATGACCTGATATACTACTAAATCTCTCAATTTTCTGTTCTGCTAGAAACAGTTTGCTAAAAAACAGAAAGGATAATCAGAAACATCAGGTAGTGGCATTTAATTGCTATGCTACCTAAAGTGCATAAGCTGTCCTGAATCTGAATTTACTAACCCGTGTCCTAACAAGCCTTAAAAATCCCAAACCCACTCAATCTTCCACAGAAGGAAGTAAATCATACTTATTAACTATATTTAAGGAAATTCCCGGTAACAGGCACCTGCACTATTATGCAGGATTTTATAAACCACTGTATTTGTAGAATTACCTCTGAATGACTTGTACTGATCTTTTCTTTTAGCCTTCTAAGTCTTCTGTAAAGAGCATTTCTCTAAACCTATTGGATGCATTTCTATGAAATCTAAAATAATTTTGAAAGCATACAAGGGTAATCCTCTTTCAAATGTAATTGGCACTGCCGTTGTGAAGAAACCAGAAAGATCAATGGCAGTAAATTGAATGCACTCACGTGCTGGCTGAGCATGGACAGGACCAATCCCGGATCCTGTACTTCTTGTAGAGCGTAATCTCTGTGGCTTTTGCTACTTCTAACACCAGTCAGATGTTATCAAATATTCTGATACCTACCCAAAACCATCACACACAGAGTTTTAACGTTTTCCACATGTATTGGAGAATTCATGCCTTTAACAACTGGAACTGTTTCTTATTAAGTGAACGTCAAGAATTGAATGCGACATTCTGTTGAACATTCTTCTAGACTACAAATGCTTCATTTTTCCTGTTGTATCCAGCCAGGCTGCCCCTTTTATTCCCAGCAACACAAATAGAGTTTTATCAGCCTGAAAGAATCTTTCTTCTAAATGAAGCCCAGTACTGTAATAACTTGAAAGGCATCTTTAGGCAGCATAGTAAAAATGTTTGATTTGTAATTGCCTGCTGAACTCTTGCACAGTCCGTTGCCATATGGTACCTCCCTTCTACTGGCAAACAATCTTTCCTTGTTCCTAACTTCTCAGCCTCCCTACCCCCTCCTTTTCTGGAGGGTATGGATAGGAAATCCGAAGGAGGAGTTTCTCCTGCTCTCCGAGTGCTCGCGGTGACATCATAGGTGGGCTGAACGGCTGAGCCGAGTGTGTGTTTGTTTAAAAAAACACTGTCCAAAAGTGATGTATATGGAATCTGGGTCAGCTGTAGCTGGTTAGAGCACTTCTGCATGTGAGAATTAAACACTGCAGTTTCAAAAAACATCTCTCTCTCTCCTGGAATAACGCATATTGGAGCATTACTTTTTTTCTTTTTTTTTAACTGATTAGTTAGCTTGGTTATCGTATGGAGAAACCCAATTCCTCAATACAGCTTGGATCTAACGTAGAAAGACAAAAGCAATTTTCAGCTCCAGCTGCAGATTAACACTCCACACCATCGGGTAATATAGGAAGCAAAAGCAATTTGGCCTCTGGATTTTCCATCTGCCACAGAAGCAAACCAGCTGGAAGACTTTATTTCTTGGTAAGTTTTAAAGTTATTCTTACTTACAAATTTAATTTTGAGCTATTTCTGAATGCTACATGCATCTCCCTCAACATACAATTGTGAAGAAAGAAATCCCTCTCAGCCTGAGAAACATTTGACAACTAACATTAAGACTCATTTTTGTGGCATTTGGTAGACTTTGGAAAGAATTTAAAAAGGCACTGCATAAGAGCACAGACTAACTTGTTCCAGTTGTAGGGATGAACAAGTTTCGGTTGTTTAGCTGTATTGTTATCTACAGTTACAGAAAATTAGCACTACCAGATTCTTTGCTAAGCATGTAATTTGGGTACTGTGAACATACTCATGTGAAATTCTGATCTTACCAGAAGGCAAAAGCCAAAAATCCTATCGATTTCAGGCAGCTGGATTTCACCCAACACCAGAGCATAGACCTAGCATTACTAGAACTAGAAAATGGATACCTCAATAAAACCACTGTGAAAAGTCCCAAGCAAATCAATGCACATCTGTAAGTAGCAATCATTGTATATCGTTTCAAGTATGGTTTTATTTATGGTACTTCTGAGAAGCTGAAGTTGCCTGAGCCTAGAGCCAACCAAGAAACCAGTCATACACTGATTCAGAACATAATCGAGTTTGTAGCACAATCAATTGTGCAGCTGAAAATCCAAAGGCATTGCTGCAAAAGGCACCAATACCTTCCTTATTTGTACCTCAATTGAACTGCAGTTTGTTTCTAAACAAAGATCCATTTCATAAACATGAAATGCAGTCTACAAAGCAACACTACATTAAGTGGAAAATTGAGGGGTTTGTCACAGTTCACTAGTGGAAGAAAGGAAGAAGAATGCTGCTGCTAATCGATGATTAAAACAAGAAAGTTGTTTACAAACAGAAGACAAAAGTACAGATGAAAACAAAAAAAATACTTGCTTATACATAGGAAAAGCGTAGAAAACTTTCTTCATACTGACTTGGAAATTAAAATACAGTAAATAATCCAGAACAATGCAAATGAACTTCAGTGATGTATTTGCATTTACAAACTCAGAGCTGCCTGACACGGTAAGAGAGAATGAAGGGGCTGATGCTAAAAGGAGACACAAAGTGTTACAAACTTAATTAAGATTTAGTAGCTACCAGAGGAAAAAAGTCTGAAGCAGCCTTGATAAACAAGAAAGAGAGATCCTTTCCAAGTTCTTGAGCCCGTTTCCTTACAATTCTTTTGTGCTGATTCACATAAGGAGGAGAAAATAATCTAAACAACAACACAACCCCCCTTTGAAGCACATAATGTGCTTTGGACACCAGACTCCATTCATTCATCATCAGCCAAGGGCTTGATTTACACTGCTTAGAACAATTCCTAAACCTTCCACAAATGAAAACAGCTGAGCCAATAATTTTAAAGCAATAAACTGGCTGTATACAAGGTTTTAACTCTCTCTCCTTTGCTGCCTTCCAACTTTAGAGTTCAAATTTTGAAATGTTTGTTTTAAAACAAATAATGCAACACTAATATTATGCTGCTGCCAAAAGAATGATCTGAAGTACAGTGAAAAAAAATATACTATTTGAAGTTTTAAAGGAACTTACTAAAAAGAATGGAAATTCTGAACATTTAAACTTTAGCAGTAACTACATGGCTCTGTCGAGTTTTAGTTATTGTTTTATTGGGCTTTGTTTTTTGTAACGTGTCCTATTGGTTTGGTCCTTAAAATGTATACACCAATGAATGAAGTACAATTTCCTACAGCAAGCATAACTGGATGCTTAATATCTTCAGTATCTGTTCTAAGCAGAACTCTGGAGCCCCAAAATCACACATTGCCAACAAAATGCACCACTGCATTGTACCTGCCTGTTCAAACAATGCAAATACACACAGTGGTTGCCAACAAATGCAAAAGAACCCTCATGCTAAAAAAACCTCACAAAAAATCTGGAAATGCCATGAAATTTTGCTGTGCTTTTAGAATATCTACTGTGACAAGATCAACAAATCTCTTCTGCAGAGAATTTCTAAGAAGTTATCATTTGCAAAAGGGGCACGTTTTCAATGACAACCTCAAAACCCCCTGAAGATTTTTAGATTGCCTTTCCTAAAAGGAATCAGATTGATGGCAATCTCTGAAGCAGAATTCTGTGACTCAATACATCACATATCTGATGAACAAAACCCAAGAACATATTATTCCTGGAACCCAGTCAATACAATTGAAAGTAATCCTGTTATTTCAGCAGAGGCAGAGGGAAAAGCACTTGTTTATATAGGGAGAAGTAACTTACTTAAATCCAGAGATATACTGAAATCCATGGGAACATTTCTCCTATAGGAAGAGGGTTTTTCCCACCTTAATACTACTTCTAATGTCACAGACCCACTTTTAAGCTAAAAAAATCTACAAAAATCCTCACTTAGCCTGTGCAGACATAGGGGAACACAGCTGGGTTTATTGATTTCAGCTGCTAAGGCAAAGCTCAACAGAAAATGAAGTCTGTGTAACATCAATAACTGAGCTCCCTGATTAGCTGGTATCATGGGCAGAGCATCTTTAGTGTCACGATTGTAATTTACTTTCTTAAAGAACCCAGTCTGTTTCTCTTCCTGTTACACGTAAGAGGGCACTGCTGGCATTTATCACTTGACCATATTCTCCTAATAAATATTTGGAATAAAGATAAGTACTGATACTGAATTTTCCATACAAAAGGAATCCTATATTCCCATTTATCTGCAACAGCTTTGTTACAATCACCCCTATCACCCTACACTGCCCAGGGAGAACGAGCCTTTGTCAGCTCTGGAAGAACAGATTCCAATTTGTGTTGTGGGTTTCCAAATTTTACATCCTGCTGAACATGACTCACAGCAGTGCAACAAAGAACAAATAGTTTGTTGTGCAGAAAGCTAAAAAATGCCAAATATATACCAGCTTCCCCACATCATGATCCATGCATATCTGTACTTGTGATCACAATATTTCTAGGTGGGGGGGGGGTAACACAGTCTGTGTTACAGCACTTAAAAATAGAAGTTACTGGCTTGTTTTGCTCTTTTAAATTGGATTTTTGTACCTTTAAACACTTTTTAAAGTAATAAATCAAAAACTATTTTTGAAAGCAAGTTGGGTTTTTTTTTGCACAGGGATCACTCTGGAAAAAGAAAGAAATCAAAAGAAATGGCGTTAAGTATAAAATAGTATTGAAGCCCTGTCTACAGCTCTGAGTGTTTCTGACAAGCTGATGAAGAAGCTTGTGCTGCTGTGAATAACTGCACATTTTCTTCTGCAGAAGCTATAAAACATCAGCAGGCCAGAACATACATAAGGAAACTTCTACAGAAATCTGAGGCCCAAAACTGGGCGGCACAGAAACACGACAGAACCAGCTGAAATGACAGTTTGTTCTCATCTAAAAAACATGACATTTAATAAAGAGTTAGACAACATGTTTCAAAGCAATGGTATCTGTGATCACAAGATATTTGCTGCATTTCCAAGGTCTGCACCAGCAGCTCCACTCAGCAGAGGTGACTCCAAACCTTCAGGGATTGTTGTAGACTGGTTCTGCCTGAGCTGATCCCTGAGCCTCAGCTGTCTCCTAACAGTTCTGCCACTACCTAAACCTGGGAATCCAGCACAAAATGTGTCTGATCTAAAAACCCTAAAACTATTTCCCAACTCTAATTTTAATTCGTCATTTAGGTCTTACATATTAGGCTATCATTCTGGGATACTTTGGATAAACAGCTCCTATTTTTTTAAGCTGCTTGCCCAGAACATCACGAAATTTCTGAAACAGTATTTTCATTTCCTTCTAAGCTGATTAAAACTCCAGGTAAATATCTTGCTCAGAACCTATTATTGTAGAACAAATTAGGCATTAAGCTGCTCAAACTTGACAAGCAATATTTTAAAACACTTCATTTTTTCAACATCAGCATTTCCATGGAAGCATATACATTCCCTACCAGGTAGATTCTCAGAAGAAATTCATCCCTGCTTATCTGAATGTCTCAGTTTACTAAAAGATATTTCTGAATTTCAAATTCTAGGGCATAATCTTATGCAGCTGCTGGATTTGGCTATGCTGTATTAGACCCTTTAATTAATTTAATGGTCTGACAGCACATGTATAGACAGAGCTTGAAACTTCAATACATAAGGGTAAAAGTTCAAAATGAACACATTTAATATTAAAAGAAATGCAGAAAGCAGACTGCAGCAGAATATATGGCTAGAATGTGGACTGTGTTGCAAAGTGATTTGTTTTGAAAGATTAATTTAAGTTCTATGTATTTTTTGGGGAAAATGTGCTGCTCTGGGGAAAAATCCCCAGCCATTCATTATTTCAGTAACTCTGTAGGGTCTTTAAAAGTTCCCAAGAACTAAAATGTTATTCATTTTCTTGGACTATGAAGTACCTATTACACCCTGTGAAATGAAAACAGCAAAATACTGGACTTGTACCATGGCTTCATCCTCAACCATATGCCACAAAGTCTCTTTCCCTCAATCTGCAAATACTAAATGCAAAAGTATCAAAAAATGAGTTAGGAGATGCAAAGAGGTTTTAAACTTCAGACAATTAATTCAGCTCATCTTTGTCAAATTAGAAACCACACACAGACCAGTTTCCCATGTGCTTCCCATGATGCATGTGAACATTTAACCTAATGAACTACCAAATCTGAGCACTGTCCAAGTGATTAATATTTTAAATGCCTGAAATTACCAAAGAAAAACACACAACCAGCTCTGGAGAAAAGTGATACTTTTTCCTAACTTTTTTTTTCTTTAAACAGAAGTTACAGTTTCAGCAGAGAAATATTAACACAAAATTATTAAGTTTTGTTTTTGATAGTAGACACAAAAATACCTATTACTGCAAACTAAGATAAGTATTTTAAAATAAACTCCTCAAACTTATGGTGTTCCCTCCATTTATGCAGCATAAGAAAGGATTTTTAGTATGTGTTAAGTATGTTTTCTTCCCTTTACAGATGCAGGGTTTGCAATACAACCATCAGACAAACAAAAAGTTACCAAACATTTAAGCAGAATTCCTAGCTCCAACTCCTGATTGCATGTACATCATGGTTTAAAGCTTGTAACCACTGCTCTTAGTGAAGCCAAAAAACAAAGGCTTGACAGGTTTCCTGAGGCTGAGCAGACACCATTTGCTACAATAATATTAAAGCCAGTAACAGAACTGGGAAAAGGGACCCGACCCAAAAGTCACCTTCTCATTTGTAATGTGATTATAAAGGAAGCAGCAGAGCTCTGCTCTCCTTTGGGATCACTGTGTCAGGAATGCCAAATGCACTTCCACTTGGACCCAGCAGGAACAGAAGGATAATTAACTTTGCCTGCTCTTACTGTATTACTCTTTGTAATTATCCAAAGGCCACTGTAGAAAGGCTATCCAAAAGTTGGCAAAAGGAGGCTGGAAAGGAAAGCCAGATCAACAGCTGAGATAAGAAGAGTGATCTGATTCACAGAGCAAACAAACCATAAAAATGAAGGTTTTTTTTCTTTATTTAAGTGCTACCTTTGTTTATCATCTCAAATATTTAAAACTAAAAAACAGGTCTCAAAAAATATTCCCAGATCTTTATCATTGCACTTTAACTCTTTAGAGTTAAAAGAAATTCCTAGCTTTCTTTAAAAGAGGAATGAAACACTTCAGTATGGTTTTTATAATGAAAACATACCTGATACTTCAGCATTATTTGGATAAAGTTGTTCTCAGAGATACAAAAATAGTGTGGCAACAATTCTAAATGTTCACCTCAGGACAACTGAATAGGGACACACATGCAGAGCAAACAGTGTTCAAAGCTTTCCTTACAAATTCAGAGTCACTTGAGTAAGTAATTTTTGATGCTTGCAACAATATCTAATCTCCTGCCTAACACTCATGTCCAAAAATAGTCTTAAAGATGCGTTTTTCAAGTCTACTAAAACTGTGTACATATAAACTTGAAAAATAGGTGTTTATATGAATCAGTATGTATATAGTATTTAACAAATTATACATATCTATCTCTATATAAAGCTAAAGGAAGAGCAGAAAAGCTTATATAATCCAAATTCCAACATTTATATAAATAATTGCATCTCCCTCCTTCCCTTCCTGGAGGGATTTTGCAAGCACTCCATGCTCCATAACCTTGTGCAGGTAATTGCAGTGAGCACAGATCTGAGTGATCTGATAATGGAGCGCAACACAAGATCTAAGCACAACAATGTTTCTGAAAAGTTACCCATTGCAACAACTCCTTTACTAAATCCTGTATCTAAATTATAGTGTTTCCTGCTCAAAACAGCCAGCCAATATAATGGAATCTAACTCCAAGGAAGAGATGCCAAAGGCTTGGCTGCAAACACGCAAGCATGGCAAACCCATCAGTTTAGGCAGTTTAAAAGTCCAGGAGCTTTAGTTATGCCTCTGGTTGAATGACTGATCTTTTATCTGTTCAACAGGCTCCTGGCAGTGGTCACACGTGCTTTACAATGAAGATACTGAAGTGGACTTTGGGTGTCCTGCTGTTCCTGCTGCTGTCTATCGGGCGCTGTGCAGAGCAATCCACGCCGAGCAAGATGCCCCAGCAGAGGCAGCCTCGCTCAGCAGATGGGCCAGAGGAAGGGAAGAAATGTGGTTACACCTTCCTGGTCCCAGAACAAAAAATCACAGGGCCAATCTGCGTGAACACGAATGACCCGGGCACTGGGAACAGGAAAGATGAAGTCACCAGGATGGACATTGAGAACCTGAAGGATGTGCTGTCCAAGCAGAAGAGGGAGATTGACATTTTGCAGCTGGTGGTGGATGTGGACGGGAACATTGTGAACGAAGTCAAACTACTGAGGAAAGAAAGTCGGAACATGAACTCTCGTGTGACCCAACTGTACATGCAGCTCCTGCACGAGATAATTCGCAAGCGCGACAACTCACTCGAGCTTTCCCAGCTGGAAAACAAAGTCCTTAATGTTACCACAGAAATGCTGAAGATGGCAACAAAATACAAGGAGCTGGAAGTAAAATACGCGTCGCTAACCGACCTGGTGAACAACCAGTCTGTGACAATCTCGCTGCTGGAGGAGCAGTGCCTGAGGATCTTCTCGCGCCAGGACCCCCACGGGTCCCCGCCCCTGGTGCAGGTGGTGCCCCAGCACATCCCAAACAGCCAGCCCTACACTCCTGTCCTGCTGGGGGGCAACGAGATCCAGAGAGACCCCGGCTACCCCCGGGACAGAGACGTACGGCCACCGCCTGACCCCGCCACTGCTCCCACAAAGAGCCCTTTCAGAGTGCCCCCTCTGGCTCTGATCAACGAGGGTGAGTTACCTGTCACTATTTATCTAACCTGAGATCTCCCCACTTCTGAGGGAAAACGTCCTGACTGCTGAATCTTTGCTTCCTTTTTGCCAGGGTAGGGATTAAAAGCGCGAGATGGTATTTCTTGTTTGGACTCAGAGGTTTGTTAGTTCTTGTAGCTGCATTTCTCTTCACAGAGAAAAGCAAGGCACAAATTCCCAAGGATATTTTCTGGGATTCACATTCTTCGCACCTCAGAGAGAGAAAAAACAATTCTTATCTCACAATTGCTGCTCCTCTTGTTGTTCACAAGTGGAATGCACTGTGGAAGATTGTTTACCTGAAGGGAATTGCTAATTGGATTCTGGTGATGGTGTTTTGATTCTTTGACCAATTGAATCCATGTGTGTGTGTGTCAGGACTGTTGGCTGACAGTCACAAGATTCTGGGCAGTTGAGTGCAGTTGAGTTGAGTGCTTGGCAGATTCAGTGTAATATAGTATAGAATAATGCAGTATAATAAAGTAATTAATTAGCCTTCTGATAAGATGGAGTCCTTTTCATCTCTGCCATCATCAGGGCTGCCCTGCTTTTACTCTAAGTTCTTATCTCTATTATATTATTAAGTGTGAGTTCTACAGCACTTCACTCTAAGAAACTAAAAATGGAGCTGTGTCTCTCTCTCTACGAGGCTTTTTAAGGATAAACTGTCCAATTAAGAAATGACACCTAAATTATTTTGACTTTTAACCCAATAACCAACCACCCATGTCCTGCAACGTGGACTTTTTTATCCAATTACACAAAACCACCCAAACCTGTGGAGAAGGTGGTGAAGAAGAAGGACCAGCCTCTGTTCTAAAACCTCCATCTTGCTTTATACTATATTACTCATTATATTATTATTATATTATTATTATGTTACTATATTCTATAACCTGAAACTCTAAGTTTTCTACCATGTGACATTACACTCTTCTATTCAAACTCCACATCCATAGTCTCAGTTTTACCATTCAATTTTGGAAGCCTTCTCCACGGCCTCAGGTCAAATGCAGCATTCTCTTGGGGGTCAGTGCCTGTCAGCACAGAAAGTCTAAAATTCTCAGTAACCAGGGTTCCAACACCCAGCCACAGAAACAGAAGGAAGAATTTAAAATACTGGTGTAGCTCACTCTTGCTCCTGATTTTCTCTCCCCCTTCTACCTCCCAGGGAAAGCTTTAGTTTGCCAATTGGCCTAAACCTCCCTGAGATGAATTTGTTGAAATGGCAATACCCAGAAATGCAATCTGAACAATACTCACCTTCAAGTCACAAAGTGTTGGGGTTGCTTTCTGCAGCTGGATTTGAGTTATGAAAATATGAAAATTCAGTATTAGCATAAATTTTCTAATATTTACCCATTGCTTTGATGATGCCTGCTATCTACATGTTACAGTAGTTGGCAAGAGTGAATAAGAGGAACTAATTAATCATAAACAAATTAAATAATTTCAAGTTTTTGTCCTTTCTACTTACATTTGAAGAAAATTCTATTAGAAGAATTTTCATCCTTCTATTCTGACCTGCTTTAAAATGAACATCTAAATCCACCAACACAGTCATGCAATGAGTCTCTAAGTGTTTATTGAAATATTCAAGAGTGGTAAGTTTGAAAGGATAATTGAATTGAGGCTGAATCCAACTAGAGACACTCAGCTTTGAAAATTTAAAATCAGTAACTACACTCCCAGTACCTGTTGTCAGTGGGGGATGGCAAGTTAAACCAAAACCATAAATATTATGAAAACACATTCAGGTGACTGTATCTCATCTTCACATGTTACACTCTTTAGGTCATTAGATAAATTCATGTATCACTAGGAATCAAAATTAGTGACAAGACAATTAACTACCTCTGAGCTGCCCTGAACTCTATCAGGTTTCTCACTTTATTGAAATTTTGACAGAATTGCTATTTTAAAAAAATTCAAGGATTCAGAAAACCAAGTTTTTCTCAGACTTCCCTTTGAATGCTTGCTCTTGGCTTCTGCTAGCACAGCAAAAGGGTTTGGTGTGGGGTTTTGGGTTTAGGTGGCTGTTTTGGTTTTGTTTCTTTCAAATTGCTTTTAGTCACAGCTGAAGGTTGAACTTGGTTCCTAAGATGAAGCCAAACATTCATTTGTGACTGTTCTGCAGCATTACACCCAACCAGCTGCTCATGTAAAGAACAACTATTTTTATTCAAAGTCTGCAGAAAATTCAGGCATGAGCCCAAGCAAAATGCCAGATGTCATGTGAATTTCAGTGGCACATCATGACAGAAAGGAAACAGCTCATATCAAAGCATTGCTGATGTCTGGTCAGACAGCACAAGTACAATTCTTAAAAAAGCCATGACTTCCTGCTTCCCAGCAAAGCCTCCCTTCCAGGTTCTGCTCTCAACACATCTTTTTCTCAATTCACGCCGGCTGCACGTACAAAAGATGCAACAGCACTAAGTATTATCCTCTGAGTTATCTACCCTGGTGTTCACTGACCCCTCCACCCCTAGAAGTTGAGAGTTTGAATCCATTTTTGGAAGAGAACACAAAGAAACTGTAACATTATTTCACCTTCCTTTAACACTAGACCCTTGAGTTGGAAGTTTAAGTGTTTCTTGCAGTGCTTGGGAAAGGGAGGCTCAGAATTGCGACAGCTGGTAGAGCATCAGTTACCACAACCAAAATTTGGACATTCCAACACAATGCCCAGTCCCTATCACTGATTTTTAAAATTAAGGTAAACAGATTTCATGGTGCACAGAATCAAAACCAGGTCATAGAAGAAACATCTTTACGGTTAAAAGATAAAGATTTTTCAGAATGTATAAAGATGTCAAAAAAGACCAATGAAAACCAGACAGTCCCAATTTGAAACAGGCCAGTTAAAGACTGATGTCAGAACAAATACCTGCACCTCCTCACAAATACTTGCATGCAGCAGATGGGTCAGAAAGGTCAATTTGCATCTGATTATTGTGAGAGGAGAGTAAAATGCAAAATATATGGGGAACAAAAGGATGAAGTTCTGTTTTCTGAGTATGGTAGTTATTTTGTACAAAAATTGCTCTAAAAGTGGAAGAAAGTTAATGTGGTCACAGACAGAATTATGAGCCTGGATCTGGACATACCTGTGAATTGTAGTTGTCACAATTACCTTAACATTTGGAATAATAACCAGTGACCCCTAAAATTACTGCCACTATTTTTGCAAAAAGTAGTTTCAAGTGAAACTTGAAAATTAAACACTGCCCCATATAATAATTTCTAATACCTCTTGGTTAACAATATAGCTTCTTTTTTTAATATATGTCCAATTTTATTTTGGACTTTTCCTCTACTAATGCCCCCAAAATCCTCCCTATGAAACTTATACAAGCACAAGTTCTGTATCATCTGCTCAAGATAACATTTGGCATCTCAAAATGGGTTTCAGCCATCAAGTTATCAAGCTTTCAACTTAAAATATTTAATCTCTTCTCTACTTCATTTAATTTAGCACAGAATATGGTCTGCACTAAATCATTAATCTAAGCCACAATTTTGGAAATGAAATATTTAGCAGATCATCTTCTCAGAGTATTTCTGACTTAGCACTGTCTCAGCGACTTATGTACACAGACTGTAACAAAAGACTAGATGTGCATGAGATACTTAGTCCTGACATAAACTATAAAACCTGTAAAAATTTAAACAGAAATCCATGCTTTTTTCATCAATCAAGCCTCCACCCACACCAGCGCTGTGGAGAATCTCTCACTTTCACAAACCTCAGTATTTCCTGAACAAGATCAGTTCTTATAACGTGAACATGAAATAATTATACCTAACAAAGAATTTACTTCAGTAAAAAGATTCAAAGCTGTACACCAAAAATTATGGGATATGTTGGATTTCCTTACATTCAGAGCAGAAGTCTCTTACCTCTACCACAACATTAATTTATGTTAATAAATGCAGACAAAGCTGAGCATCAAAGCACATGAGCTGCATCCTGTGAACTTAAAGCCAGCTGAACTCCAGAAGTGATCCAAGTACTACATAAACAGACTGGTACAATTCTGTCTGCCTTAAAAACTGCTTAAAATGACCCCAAACATCTGCTTGGGTCTCTCATGAAAAAAACAAATGCTCAAGTCTTCCTCCAATAATAATCATGTGGCATAACACTCAGATAACAGCAGATCTAATTAAACCATTCTTAGTGTTCAATTAACACTACAAAATATATGGTTTATTTGTTCATATTTTTCCTAAAGCAATAATTGTTTTACAAAATTACTTCTGGAACAACATCCCTGTTCAGTTATAGAGCCCCCAAATTTACTTCAGAGAGATCAAGGAAGGGGAATGAGACCCAGCTTAGTCCAGGAAATTATCCATCCCCTGGACAAACTCTGGGAATTTTAATTGTGAACAAGAGGGGGAAAAAAGCACTTGTATACCTAAGCTACAGGATTTCTTTCCTGAGGTGCCACTGCTTGCACTGGAAGAATGACAAAGCCATGCCAATCCTGACAGTGCACAATACCTACAGCAATGGCTCAGTGTCTGTGACATTCCTGTCACAGCCACAAGCTCTGAGTACCTCTCATTAGACACACAAGCTTCATGCACTCTAATTATGCTTTACAGATTTCTTGCTAATTACATACTTGTCCAACTGACAACTACTACCTGAAAATCTTAAAAAAATGCAATTTTCAGCTTGCTTTTGTCACACAAGCTTAATCTGTAGCGAAGTGCCTTTCCCTCAGCCTCTACTTTTGATTAAAGAATAACCTCAACAAATTTTTTCTATGCTGTTTTGCACATGAGCTGTTTCTGTGACTGATGGGTTCTCTCTGAATTTCCAAAAAGATTTGAGAAAATAAACCCTCTGGAAGGAGAGAAAGGCTGTAGCTAATTTATTTTCAGATATGCTGAGTTTTCAAACACATTTAGGGCATCCACCACTAACTAGTCATCAGAACACACTTTGCTTTTCATTAGTAAATTACCAGTTTCTTTAAATCAACTGAAGTAATGACACACAAACAAAATTTTTTCAAAAAGGAAAAAATAAAAACATTACTAAAAATTGAAAGGCAAACTAGGCAAAATTTTCAGAGACATGTAAGCTGCATCCTTCTCAGAGAATTACCAGATGGTCTTCTCTAAGTGTTACTTGTAAAACCACCATTCACATGGACTAAAACAGAGCTTTCAAGCAGCACTCACAACAGCAACAGGAATTTTGTGCAACCACAGCCCTGAGAACAAATATGTGAGTCCTTTTAGCTGCCCAAAAACCCTTCTCCATTGCTTGCTTATTTCCTTCATCAGTATCCATCTACACACATCACGCCAGGATGACACAGGAAACTTAAGAAGAGTTCTCTCCACATGTAACAGCCTAATTCTCAAACTGCCTAAGTACATAACAGCAGAAAATAATGCAGCATAAGAATTCTCTCTAAGAGAAAAATTTCATATCTGTAGACTCTGGCAGTAGATATTTCTTATAGCAGCTCTCAAACTATGTATCTATTCAGAAATAGGTAGGGCTGGTTGGGTATCCTGGGTTTGTTTTGGTTTTTACTTCCACCAGTTTCAAACTGGTGTGCCAGAAAATGAAGGAAATTGATGTCTGCCCTTTGCACAAGAGAAGGAAATAATTAATGAAAAAAAAAATCATATTGTTTCTCAGTATCAAGAGCTGCTTGTATACTTTGTATAAAGTATACAAGTATACTTATATATAAAAGTATAAACCTTTGCCACAGCAGACAAAAAATCAGGTGCTGGTAACCAAAGTCCATTATTTATTTAGCAAAATGAAATTTTTGTTCCAAAACACATGGAGAGAGGATACTGACATGTTTATTTATACATACAATTAAACTCAGACAGCAACTTTTTGCACTGTTTTCCATGGTAGGTTTATACCTTAACTGAATTCCTGACTTTCCATTACAAAATATTCCTGGACAAAGGGCACTGCACAGCCAATCTTGGAGGCTTACAGTATTTCTTTTCCAAAAGGTCCATTCAAAGACTGCCAACAAGCCAGGGAAGCTGGGCATGCCAACAGTGGGATTTACATGATCAAACCCAAAAACAGCAACGAGCCAATGCAACTGTGGTGTGAGAACAGCCTGGACCCTGGAGGATGGGCAGTGATCCAGAAGAGGACAGATGGATCTGTCAACTTTTTCAGGAACTGGGACAGTTACAAGGTAAATTCTAGAATGCAGAACATCAGTGGGCAAAGAAAGATAATTGAAAAGAGTGATCATCCCTCAGAGGCAACCACATTTCAGTGAGAATGTCCCATTTCCCCCCATGCACAGTTAACTTTGTATGAACCAACCTGGCTGAGACAGCCTGGGTTTGTAATGCACAACGCAAATGGGACACATGTTATTCTAGACAGTGGCTGGGAAGTCATTAATTACAAAGTTCTAACTGAACACATGATTTTTATTAACACACTGAGAACTACAGTGAGTATTTGTAAAGCTTCATTTGTCTCCCTCATGAATAAGCAAACTCAGCCAGCGAAATTATTCATTTAAACACACTAAGAGATTTGCTGGATTGAGGGCTTAGCTTAAAAATAGTTCTAATAATGAATTAAAGGAAGTAATTTCCACCCATTAATTTAGGTTAGAAACCTAAAGATGTCAGGCTGGTGAAAGGAAACACTGCTGTGTGTTGCTGTGATATTGTGCACTAGCAGGCAGAATCTCTAGGATGACAAAAGGATGCTGCTCTGGAGGAATTACATGCTAAATAGGAAATTTGAAAATAATTTGTTTGGGATAATAATAACGATAGTAATAATATTAATAATAATAATTATATATAGGACACAAATTAACATGAGGATTTTAGCTTCTTGCATTTTTGGAAATTTGTGATTCAAATATTAATCCCTAAATCAATAATAACTAAAACAATTATTCAAT
The DNA here is from genome assembly GCF_901933205.1 of Camarhynchus parvulus. NCBI lineage: Eukaryota > Metazoa > Chordata > Aves > Passeriformes > Thraupidae > Camarhynchus > Camarhynchus parvulus. Next base: position 26,967,914 of record NC_044578.1, on the reverse strand, counting down.
AATCAGTCAAACAAATAATTATGCAAAGCCTTTACTTCTCAGAGCAGTCCATGGTTGGTTCTGGAGTTGCTAAATGTTATAAAATGTTTTAAGGCAGTTATGGAGTGCCTTATAAAGCAATCATAAACATCCTGAACCTAATGCAACATGAAACACTAACAACACTGGTTTACTTGGGGAAAGCACACAGCAGATAGGAAATATCACTTCACAGCTACTGTGCTGGGAGTGATTTGAAAGAAAATATGTCTTTTATATTTAATTTCTAATAAATCCTGTAAAGAACACAGAGGAATAGTGTGATTAAATTCACAGTAAAAAACAACACCAGTTGCAATACAGAAGCAAAAGAAGTTATTTGCCTTGAACGCTGACACTGTGCAATCATAAATACCTTTTTCAACCTGGAATTATAACCTAAAATTCCATTATTCACCCATTATCACAAATCTCCTTAGCTTTGTCTAGAAATAGTGTTTCAGTTTCCCTATTCTCCCTCCCTTTACCTTAAAAAGAGGAGGACAGAAAGAACAGAGATGTTTTGCCACCATTAATGGTGCTGGCAGCATCTCATGCAGCTTAGCAGTCCCAATGCAGCAAAATAAAGCACTTGAATGCATGGGCTGAAGTCATTCAGAAGTTCAGAGGCTCTCAGTACCCATGTGCCCCTGGTTTATCACACTCCTGCCGATGAATGTTTTAACAAACAGAGAACTAAGCTAACAGCACCTTCCCATCTTTTGCACAGAAAGGATTTGGGAACATTGATGGAGAGTACTGGCTGGGACTGGAAAACATCTACATGCTCACCAATCAGGATAATTACAGACTCTTGATTGAGCTGGAGGACTGGAGCAACAAGAAGGTGTACGCAGAGTACAGCAGCTTCCGCCTGGAGCCCGAGAGCGAATTCTACCGCCTGCGCCTGGGCACCTACCAGGGCAACGCTGGAGACTCCATGATATGGCACAATGGAAAGCAATTCACCACACTGGACAGGGACAGGGACATGTATTCAGGTAAGCAAAGCGGTGTGCCTGTGAAAAGTGAGTTAAGTGTGTTCCACCAGTGACATCGCCTCAAAAAATACAGCATAGGACCAAAAAAGTGTGCAAATTCTGGTAAAATAACCCTACTGGGAGATGCTTTGAATCTATGATGATAAAAACCACATTGGAAAGGCCCCCTTCGAGCCCCTACACCTGTCAGAAATTCAAAATCAATCACCCTCACTGACAACACTCTGCAGCAATTTTCTGTTTAGCTCATCACTTGCATGTGACTGCAACCAGAGTATTTGTCCAGGTGATCTCTGACTAGTGCTGCTGCCACAGAATCGCCAGGAACTAAAGCCTCTGAAGAGCATGAAAGGAACTGCAAGAGTGCAGAGGTTAATACTTAAGAAAGGGGCCCATCATTTGGTTTTTGCACTCCTTAAAGCTCCCTTTCTCTCATTTCCGCCAGTTTTTCCCTTGCAGTAACAGGAAGCTTGGGGAGTGCAATACTTCAACTGCCTTTCCTCAGCTGTCAATAACCATAAAGCTGGACAAATCCTGCAAACTCTTAGACAAGCCTGTAACAGTAAAAACACAAGTTACAAGCAGCTCTTTGTGGAACCCTGGCCCCGTGTGCTGCTCGGGGCTGTATCAACTCACGTTGCTTCCGCTGGAGTATTTCTAAACAGCACATAACCCGAGTTCCTTGGGTGTTAGCTCATGGACAAGCAGTGCTGGCAGGCTGAGAAGAGCTCTCTCCTTCATTTTCAGCTGTCACATTAAAGACCATGTCAATAACCCCCCCTCCAGCAATGGCTGCTGTTACACCAGAATTCATAACTTAGCAAGAACAGCAAGCTGCGACCACAACAGGCTATGAAATACTTCCAAGCTGCCTCTGTGAATAAGCCACAATATGAAAACATTTAGCAAACCTCCCTTTGTACTGCTCAAAGCTGAAGCTCACCCATGTCCTTCTGTTCCACAGGAAACTGTGCTCACTTCCACAAGGGTGGCTGGTGGTACAACGCCTGTGCCCACTCCAACCTCAACGGGGTCTGGTACCGAGGGGGCCACTACAGGAGCAAGTACCAGGATGGAATCTTTTGGGCTGAGTACCGGGGAGGTTCCTACTCCTTGAAAGCAGTTCAGATGATGATCAGACCTATAGACTGAGGAGGAAAATCCCCCAGTGCTCCCACATAAAATTCTCAGTGTTTGAGCTCCAGAAAAAAAAAAAAATGTTACTTTTTAATCATTATTTTGCACAATCTGCCCCTGCAAAAAGCAGGTCTACAGTTTTCCTGTCTTCTTTCCCCTGTCATGTTCCCCTCTCCTTTATTAGGACCCTTCTCTACTGTGACAGTGTTTTTTTTTAAACACACATTCACAAAAGCAGATATTTGTGCTTGCAAAGCATATTTATCTTTTTTTTTGAAGATCAACACGCTCGATGTAAACAGTCAAAACTGGTAAAAAATTCCAGGTCTTTGACAAGATATAAGCTTTTCCAGTTCAAAAAGCTTATGCTTTTTCAGGTTAGCTCAACCCTTAAATGTAAATATGTGAAATGACATTGTCTTGCTTTAATGTGAAAATTGGTTAGTTATTTAACAATTTATTTAAAAATGTTGGTATTACTTTCAATGAAAAATATGACTTCACATTACTGTTTGATATTTACTCCAAGAACCTACATAAAAAATTTTAGCTTTGCCAGCAGAGAGAGATTTTTGCAACAAACAATTATTTCAAAATGAAGAGGCAAATTTAACACAAAGTACAGAACTTAGGGAATTCTCTACACTGCTAAGATCTGCAAGCTCTACCTTCTGTAAAAATTCAGGCAAAATGTTCCTTGCATAAGAAAATCAATTGTATAAAATTATTGATAAACCTGAGACAATCAAATTACTTGGTACTTTTTTTACTTTCAAGCTTTCTAATTAAACTTTGAAATTAAATGGCAAAACTGAAGGTCCTGGTACTAAAATCATGACTTGACACTTCCCTGCTCCAATTAGGAGTGATGAGGGTTGACCAAGCATTCACACATAGTCATTGAGATATGAGATATATATCCCTGAATATTAGAAGTTTTCCTTCAACACTGCTTTCTGCTCCCACAGTAAAACAAAGGTTAGAAATCAGCTCTGAGTGTGTTCTCCCTGACATCCCAAACTTGGGCTGCTCTTATGACACAGATGTTTCCCTTCCCTTACCCCTATACAACTTTTGATACTGTTTAGACTAAATTTTAGCTTCTAGATATCAGATTTTCACTGGAATTAATAAGTAATTTAAGAAATTAAATAGAAAATACTTTCCCAACATTTAACAAAAACTATATCACACATTGATTCAAAAGAAGATATTTCCAAAATCAGATGCAACCAAACATTTGCCTTAGGTACCAGAATCTTTCTTCCTGTTACATAAAATTATTTTATAACTGCACTTATAGCCACACAGGTTGCTAAATTTAATTTTATATTATGTAAAACTGAATATGCTGTTCTGAACTGTAATCAATGTGTTTGTTTAGCAACCCATAGGTGCCTCCAGGATTGTAAGGAACTTTGTCCCTATTTAAAATAAGAAACCATAATCTAGTATTATTGTTATGCTAAATTAGTCAATATCAATTACTATGCAAAGCCTCAGATGTAATTCAGAGGAGAAAAACCAGCATTTTGCTTTCAGAACACACCCTTTGGAGCAGAGATAAAGCTTCATTGATAATGTATGGCTGCAAGGCTTGTAGTTAAATCTTTGGTCAGAGATCAAAGCCAACCAGTTCCACCAATATTTAATTGGGGTTGGCAGCGGTGGGGAATCAGTCCCAGCATATTCCATTCCCAAGTTCCAAGAATTTTAACTGACACAAATGTTTATGATTACAATTCTGGAATTGTTCTTCATATAAGGAATATTTGTTTGTTACAAATATCATACAGACCTCATTGATTGAGTGTCTTGCAAAACATTTTTTAATTGCAAATGCTTAAAATTCTGACTCTCTATAGCCTCTCCTTTTTTCTCTATGGTAGCTGGATAGAAGAGCAGTTCAGGTAAACTTAAAAAAAGGAAAATGCCCTCCAAAACATTCCTTTAATGATCACTTCTGACAGCTTTTAGTTCATTCAACAGGCAGATTTCCTCTCCTTGGCAGACAGCGTATTTTACCCCATGAATCTCTTGCCTGCTACAAAAACAGTGTTTGTTTATTCAGGGCACTCAGTGAAAGGTGTACTTTGCAGAAACCCCAAAGTAAAATTAGCTTGCACTCAACCTTGTAATTAAATCTTATATATTAGACATCTAAAAAGTGAGCCTTCCCCAGTTTAAAGCTGCAGGATGGCATTAATTAAACATCATTACAAAATCCACCCAGAAACCTCAGACTGTATAAATGCTGTGCTCTGAAAGGAAAGAGTTAATTAAGTTGCCAATTTAAGATTATGAGGAAGGAAAGCATAGCAAGTCTTCTTCAGGTTGGTTCATACTCTGTATAATAACTCACTTTCAAGTGCTTGTAACTCTATCAGTTTGCAGCTTTTGGGCTGAATTTTCTAAGCAGGGTGAATGACTTTAAAAGTTCAATGTTTTCTCTCACACCTTTTCTTTTGAAAGATTTTCAAAAGAGCCTGTAGCATCCCTCAGGCTTCTTGCCCTGGGTATTCAGAAGGGAAGGATAAAGCCTTCACCATTCCTCTACCATCAGTCCAAATTTAACCAGGCAGACCTCAAGAAAGTTCAACTTGTATGAAACCTGAAACACGGTTTTCACATCTGCTTCCAAAATCTATTGCAAACACTATCACTGAAGCAGCTGAATATTCCTCTGATGATTACTTAATAACCTGTTTTCAGCTTTTCTCTTTCTGGATATCACTCCTCAAAGATGGCTATAAGAAAAATATCTCACAAGGTAGTACTGCTTAGTTAAATAAAAACCTTACTTCTCAAGATACGGCTCAGTTGTTTCATTGTGCAATCTCAAATGGATCACAGTTCTGGAATGAGACTCCCTTGGAGAAGAGGGTTTTACTCTAAGGTGAAATAGAACATCACATGCACAGCACCCATTTGTTCTGGCTGCTTCAGCTGTCTGGGTGATGCAACACTGATGACATATCCCACACTGTGTATCAAGGGCCTGATGCTGAACGTATTTATTGATGTTGCACAGCTTTTCACACTCCCATTTAAGTGAGTGCACACTGATGATGTGCTGCTCTCACCTGCTTTTCTAGAATTCTGGAATCACATCACAATCACTGCTGCAAGGAGCTGAGAAACATTTTTATTTCCTCTCCCCAGCTAAATGTGGAAGCACATCATTATCTTGTCCACAGAGGGTGAGCTGTGGAAATCTGTACTTCTGTGGCTCCACTCCTATTGGCAAAACCTACACCAAGAAAGCACTTCAGCTTTTTCTTATAATGCCAAGATGGGCATAAAAAAAAATCTATACCCACATCTGGTATTTGGCTGCATAAGGGTGAAACATTCATCCTTGAAATTGCAGCTGAAATTCCTTTATATGCTCACTTTCCCTGTGACCTTCCAAACAGAGATATCCATGACCAGTGTTCCTCTAGAGGGGATTTGCAATGGCAAATTTAATTGTATGACAAGTCTGATGCCCTACACTCTTCCAAAGAGCATTTTGAGGGAGTGTGGCATCTGCTGGCTCTCCCCACCAGGAGTGAAGAAGCCCCCACTCCCCCACAGAATGGTTCTCCTGAGGAATCCCTGCCCTGCACACGCCATGATCACCATTTCCATACGCAGACTTCTAGGCAGGCCTTCCAAAACTAGGAGCAGCATTACTCCCTTACAGAATCTTACAGCAGAAGTATTCCTTTTAGGGATTCTAAGCTGTAACTGATCAGCTTAAAACAGTAAGTTAAACAAACAGTTTAAGTCACTTCTGTTCCAAATGACTCTTATATTAGTAAAAATGCCTTGGGAAGAAAATGGAAGAAATAACAAATCTACTCAGGTCTTAGCAGAGATTAAAGCTTTTATCAAATGAGAAAACTTGGACTCAGCTATCAATCCTCCAAAGTGGATCCAGATTTAGCATGACTGTATGTTCAAGGCAATGTTTTTCTTTTTGCCACTTCTTTAAACTGCACAAAATTAATTTTAGAGGGAGTGCACCAGTGGGGATTCACTATTCTTTTGGAGAATTAAAAAAGGCTAGAGGACATTCCTTATGTCACTAATAAGAACTGGTATCACATGAAACCAGGTCACAACACATGCTTTAACTACAGCAGGTCACAGTAAAGAGCATTTCTTTCTTAACAGAAAAGAATTATATATTTCACTTCAAACTATCAAGTCAAGCCCAAAGGTTATTCTAATGCAAAAGTTACACAAGAAGCTGCAACTTATTGGGGAAAACATCTGTAACTGAATAAAACTTAAAAACTGTTTCCCAATATTTGGCTTGAGATTTTTACAACCAGCAAGAAAACAATTTGATGCTGGCTTCATGTTTCAAAAACCATGGCATACAGGTTAAAAGCATCAGAATAAGAAGCATTTCAGAACTATATATCAAGTCTCTATATTGTCCATGTACACAAGATGGGAAAGCTCCATGGTTCATCACATTACATAATATTTGATTTCCTTTTGTGCCTTAGTGTTTGTGCCAAACACTACAGGGCATTAAAATCTGGTCCCCCACAGTGAAGTATTTTTTTCTGTTTCTGTAGCAAGCATGTAAAATCCAACCAATTAACCCAGGAAAAGTTAACAGTCCAGCAGAGTAAAGGAAGTATCAAAATTCAGGAACAGAAATTGAAGTTTAATAGGCCTTAATGACCACAAGAGCTCATCTTGAATTCAGGTATAAGAGCAACTTATTATCTGCAAAAATACAAAGAATTGGATATACAGTGCCTTAATTTTGTGTGATTACCAACAGCTCATGAAACAAAAGCTACATTAAAAACAGCACACTTATCATTTTAATGCCTGTTTAGTTTAAGTAGCACTAAATTAGCTTGTAAACAAAACCAACACATATTAAATGCATTTATGTAGTTTTTAGATACATAGAATTATAATTTACTAATAATTATTCCAGAAGGCTGACTCAGTCATAACAGCCTAGTTTCTCTTGTCACATTGGTGCATATTAAATGCAGCAATATCTCCACATTTTACCATGTTCCAAACTCTAAGATCTGTATTTATTTCTCTCAGAGGCTTGCAATTTATAGCTTCTTATAAATTAAAAGCCATCATTATTAGAACAGTCAAATATTTATTATTTAGGAGGGCTAGCAGAACAGTCAAGTATTTAGTATTTAGGAGGGCTACAGATACAATGACTTCTCCAGAAGTCATTGTATCTGTACAACACGTGGCAAAATAGTTTCCTAGAAAACTGATACTGGATGTAAAACCTGCAGTGTTTGTGATCTTTAAGAGGTATTTTTCTTTTTGAGGTTCTGTCCTGCCACATACAGAGTGCTCAGAATCACCTTGGGTTGTAGATTCTCCACTCAAGTACTCAGACTTTCCTGAATGTTTAAAAGATGGTGTTTAGCTTGTGTAATTACTGGAGAAATAGGCTGCTTACCTAAGTAGGGAATACAAGGAGTCATCTTCAAGCTGCTGATGTAGTCTCTGAGCCTTTTGTAATTATCTTCTTTACTCATAACATATTCCAGCTTGTCAAAGGTGGCTTTATCCTTCCGACTCAGTAACTACGCAAAGGAAAAAGGCAAAACCAGATGAGTTTAAGTTTGATCTTGATTTCCTCTTTCACCCTTACCTTACAAGCAGATTTCCACTTCCCCATTGTTGTTGCTGTTATTGGTGTGCTGGATTTTTCTTTTTTTTTTAAACTCAACTGCTTCAAAATTACACCACTTACTTCTTGAAGAGGAGCACTTTGAAAGTTTACAAAGAAAAGCAACAATTCTGGGTGTTAAACTTAAAAATACTTCTAAAAATTAAGCAGGTAAAAATGCTGGTGTCCTGGAGGATCCTTCTGAAACAATATAAGTTACCAAAACACAAATCTAGCTAACACACACCAGAACTTCATGTGCTGTCCACTTCAGCAGTATTCATGCCAGTAACATTTTCATTCTGATTACCCAAAAGTGTGCTGGCTTGGAATGGGATGGAGTCAATTCTCTTCACAGTGGCTTGTATGGGCTATTATCTTGGATATGAGTAAGGATTTTATCTATGCTTTTTTTACAGAAAGCTCATGGACTTGTATTTGTCTGCCAACTGGCAATTTTACTGGCTCTTAATATCACAGAAATGTCCACTCTGAACAGAAAACTTAAAAGTCATGGTTCTCCTTCATTATCCATTCCTCCTGCCTCCAATGCCTTCCTTTGACAGAATTAACAGCAACCAGGCTTTGTTTGAGAGATGGGGAAAGTAAGTAAAGATATCTTCCAAACATCTTGCTGAATTGCTGCTGCAAAATTGCCTCAAAGTCTTCACTTCAACTCAGAGTCAGAATTTAACAGAGTGCAAGATGTTCCCACCAAACATTTTGGCAGGAGATTCAGTGTTCCAAGTCTCAGTCACAATTTTTCTCCTACAATGCAATGACAAGGGCCAGATCACTGAATTTCTACACATATTCCCTTTTCACTTCAGTTAAAGATCAGCCTAGGTGAGGCTGACAGAAGTGAAGTCTCCCTTCTGCAAATTCACTGTTGAAATTATTTGTTTTTACTTCAATTTCCTATAATCAACTCTTTATGAGGACAGACAAACTGAATGCTGGATCTCAGGAGAAAGCCAATAGTTGAGAGTGAATTGTCTCCCAAGACATACTCATCATTGACATTCCAGCAATTAACTAGCATCTTTAATTTAGGTCTGGTTCCAACACTCAAATGAGAACTGCAGACTCTTCCAGGAGAAGGAAGCAGCAGACTGATGTGACTCCAACCACCCAAATGTGACATTTTACTTTTGAAGCTCATCTCAAAGCTGGTTCCAAGTTTTATCAGCCTGGACTAGGCTTGTTTCTAATATCCTAAAATGTTCTGCCATCATTTAATGTCTGAAAGTTTTTTGTAGTTTTGCAGACTGAAAGGCGAGACAAGACTAACATATTTTCAAACTTGAATGAAATGAACTGTATTTTCCTCAAACCATGCTGATTTGCACACTCTTATTCAAGTCCGATGTATCTTTTCAGGCTCTTTGGATCATCTCATAACAAGCTGATCCTGCATGACTTCCCCTGGTGCTCCCAGGCCAATCCATGCCATGCCTCCACCTCCTGCACTCAGGGAGAAAAGTCCAGAGAAGCCAAGAACATTTGAAGTGTTTCTGTGAGGGCCAAGTAAGGACCTATTTCTTAGCCTTCAGCTTTGGAGCTGCTTCTTTTTTAAATCAAGTTTCTTCTTCTGTCTCTTGGACGAAAAGAACAGTAAAGAGCTGTATATATGCAGAGAAAATAAAAGCTAAGGCTGACAGTTTATAGCAGCAGGGAAGGATTTGGAGCCTTCTAAATTGCTCTTGGCTTTCTGGCTGTAGTGTGCCAACACTGAATACAACCTTTTAAAATGCCAGCAAGAAGAGATGAGGTCTCAGGATGCTGGCTCACCCCACTTCACATATTTAATGATTATTTCCTTTATTGCCCAAACCCTCACTGGTCATCGAGAATTCCTTTACATTAAATGGAGAGAAGCTGAATATTCTGTTCTGTGAACTTTCTTGGAAAGGCTCACAATTCTTCTCAAGTTTTGAATGGGGCAAATCACACATTAAAAGTAGCACTTACTATTCTCCAGAGTTCAGAGTGTGTGCAGGCAATGAGCGAGACAAATTTCAGACAAATGCAGACATACCGTCAGAAGACATGAATTCCATCTTTTTCAGGAACATTAGATTACCAAGCAAGTATTTAATGGCTCCTTTAAACTCTAGATTCCAACCATTTAAGGTGGCTTTTTTTTTTTTTTTTAGGGAATGAATATACTTGCAGCTATTTTCCTGACTTTGTAAATCGAGTTGATTGAGGTTGCTACAAACCATCTCAGAAATGGAGAAGAAATTCTTGTTGAAGGGTTTGTAGGGCTCCTATGCAACTTACCCAGATGCCTTTGTGATTCAAATAAAGGCTTGGTGTGCCTTTCCTTGCTTTTAATATACAGAAATCTAAAGGCTTAGAATTATCTTTAGGAATTTATAAGCTGAACTTTCAAGAGAAGGATGACTAAATCAGTTTGCAGTGCACATTGCTGGGAGCTATCCTGCAACTTGCATTTGCAAAGGCTCGTGTAAGATGATGAAAAGCACAGACTCACTTGGGATTGTATGAGGAATCAAACACCTGCAGAAATGTGGGAGAAGCTACCTGGAATTTCAGAGGTTGGAAGAGGGATGAGTTTTAATGACTGATACATATGTCAAGAGCACACAAATAAACCCTGTGAGTGCAAACCAGTGCATAACCAAGTATCAAAAGAAACTGGGGACTCCCAGTTCTGAATGGCATTATCATGGTAGTAATTAATGTGGTTATTATTAATATATGGAAATAGCTACATTTAATTTGAGCTGTGCACAAAAAGATTTAAAAATTGACTCAGCCTCACAGTGACATAAAACTGTTGAGGCATCAATTCCAAAATTAGTCTGAAAGTCTGAAAACCAGAAGTTCCCCTCGAGATAATTTTGAGGTGTTAATTTCACTAAGATTTCCTCAGAGAGATTTTTGGTATTTGGAAGCAATGTCTAACTTAATTGTGCATTTGCAAAATATGACCAGAATTCTAGAGGAGTATCTTGGCAGAAGTGAATTATATTCAATTTGGGAATATTTATCAACTGAATGACATTTTCATGCAGTTATCAGACAAACTTCTTGCGACATCCAAGGATGCACTGATGTGTGTTCAGGGAAAGCTTTCAGCTTTTTTTAGTGATATGTATCCTGTGCACAGGAGTATCTCAATCACCTCATTCTTTCTGTCACACTGAATGTCACATTTATCTGAAACAGCTGAAAAACTAAACAATATATGGCTGAAGAAAGACTGTTTTCTAAACTCTGAAGTATCAATGAGCAAAAGTAATTCCTAATATTCTTCTAATCGAGGATACAATGATAAACAATATTAATGCCAGTCAAAAAACAGATGACAAAAATGATTCCAAAGAATACTCTCCTTTCACAGCTGTACAAAGGCAGAATTACAAATACACTGTGTAAAGGAGTTGTAAGTATGAAATGATAATGAAAAGTGCTAGAGTTATCAGTCAGAGAAACAACAAATCTCTTTAAGGAAACTGAATCAAGAGTTTCTGAACATCTGCTCTCCATAGCAAAAAAAAAAATTCCAACAGTATAAACCCCTAAATGATTAAAGTATGACCCACTTTGGCATTCAGAATTTTCCAGCAACTAAATACAAAATAGCTTCTGGCCAAATGAGAAGCCTCTGCATTTAGCAGAATCTGCAGGGAACTATTTTTCAGAGGAAAATATTTCTACAGGAGAACGGAAAAAAAAATTTAAGAGGAAACCATAGATTTCAGAGGAACGAGAAGCATTATGTACACAGTTAAAGCTCTCTGTAGCAACTGCTGCATCCTTGAAAAGAAGCTTCAGGATGTTGTGTTTACCTGGGAAGAAGTGAACCCCTCTCCCCTGCCCTGCTGCTCCTCACTTACCGCCCACGTCTTGGTCAGCCTGAAGATGGGAGCGCTCTGGAGGCCTGACACCACTGCCATGAGGGCATGGAGGTTATTCAGCTCATACAGCTTCTGAGGACAAAAAAAAAAAGAGAAAAAACCCAACAATAAACAACATTCCAAGTGCTGTCAATAGTGATCACAGAATAAATAACAATATAAAGATGGAGAAATCTCGCATGGTCTAAAATGAAGTGTTACAGTGAACTGCTGTGCACACAGACCACTTTTATGGCACCTCCTAATTTTTCCTTACTGCATCTCTATAGTTTTGGATTAGACTAACTAGCTGTTTCATAGCCCATGAGAACCCTTAAAAATATCTATATAGACACACATCTTGGGGAATATATTAGAAGTGCCAGAAATTTTCTGACATTCAAACCCAACAAATTCCTTTCATAGCATTCAACAGTATTTTAAAACAGCACACCAGAAAGGACAACCCAGTGGTGAATGATGTAATCATGTCAGTACCTAGAGTTTATGCAATGACCAAGGCTACATCAAAGCACCCAAAAAATATCTTAGCAGGATGAAATCAAGGAGGTAAATTTCAAAAGCCACATCCCTGGAGTACTCCTCTCACTGAAAAGGCCATTTCTGGGGTATGACAACTAACTAGTGGAAAGCAACAACCCAATCTAAATTGAACAGCAAAAATGTTGGGGTAAAAGAATTCCCTTAAAAAGCCCATACAAAACGTGTTTAAGTGCATTTTCTCACACATTTGGAATTTCCCTCCCTTTTCTTTTTCCTTTCCCTCTGTCTCCAAAACTATCCACTGCCTTGACCAAGTAACTATGGGTACTACTGTCATGAAAGCTTAAAAACAGTCTGGAGGAAAATGTTCTTCCTGAAGCTCTTCTGCAATGATGTTCTGATAGCTGTGAGTTCTCAGAGATCCAAACTACACTCATTTTTGGTGCAGTGCACCCAAATTGAGGTTTTAACCCTAACAGAGAGACTTTGCTAAGGAGAAATGATACTCAATCGCAGTATTGCAAATCTTGTTTAATCCATTTGGAATACTCACCAAGGTAGGTTGGGATTCCAGCAAGGAAAAATAAGAAACCCTTCCTATTCAAAAAATGGTGGAAATCCTTTTTCCTATTTGAAACTCAGCTTAACTTCCTGCTTAGGAAGCCTTTCATGAGGCAAAAGGACAACAAAACTAGACCAAAGGAATACTGACTAAATGCTGAACACCAAAGGAGAGCCTCTATTTGGAAGGATGAAAGCCAAAACCCAAGGATGGTTTTCTGGCTAACAGTTTTGGAACAGGGCAACTGATTCTCTCTCCACTTAATACACTGTCAGGAAACTTACAGCCTTTTATGGAACAAAGTCCTCACAAGTATTAGTCAGAAATGCCACTTTTAATGGCACCCCAGCAGCATTTCCACTCTGGGGGCTCAGACCTCCATGATTCCAGCATGCCCTGCTGACAGTGGAAGTTTGCCCACACCTTGTGATGAAGTGCTTGCCTCTCCTCATCCTCTTTTGGGAAGATTCTTCAGTAACCAGTGTAAAGGGTAATCAGTATTTTGTGGGGTGAGGTGGAAAGGGTTGGATGTTTCTCATACACCACAGTCCTTTTATCCGTCCAAGCAGTCCTGCTGAAGTTTGTCCCTCCACTTACACAAGAACTCTTTTTCCTCCCACACACATCCCAAGCAAGGTAATAAAGTTCACTGTCCCAAAGGACAGTGGAGCTGATCAGAAATGAAAAGAAGGGCTTTCCCAGCTGCTGCCAGCAGTGAAACAGGAGTCATCACCAACCAGGACAGTCTGGGAACTTCAGGGAACTGTTAGGTCTAATTACCTCATGCATTAGGCGGTGTAGGTGAGATACCATTTAAGCTATACAGTAGGTTGCCAGCACAAGGAATCACTGTGGAGTGGATTTACAGCTCCTCTAAAGGTAATTAGTGTGACCCCTGGCACCAAGCTGCTTTGATAATAGCTCTGGATAACAGAAACTCCTTCCAACTGCCCCCACTGCAGTAACTTCATGTCAGCAGCTGCATGTAAGCAAAGCCAAGGTAGCAAGCACAGAAATAAATGAACTGATATAAAAACACCCCATACAGAGCTGCTTGCTTTTGTAACTGTGATTTTTACAGCTGACAGGTAAGCAAAGCTCAATTACCTGATTGTTAGAGCACATAACTGCCTCCAAGCCAGCAGCATTCCTGCAGCCACTGCACTGCAGTGCACTGGTGAGGTCAGGCATGCTCAGGGTGCTGTGCCCAAAGCTGAGCCTGTAACACCCAGCACTGCCCAGTCCCATCCCAGTATGAACCAGCCCTGAGCCCAGCTGGCTTCCCACATCTGTTCTGCACCATGGCCACACAGAGCTGGACCTCTCCCTCCTCTGCAGGGACATGGATCGTGAAGCCAATTCTTTTATGTTTGTATTTCAAACAAAACCACAAGAACTGACTTTTAAAAATACATGAGATGAAGATACATTAACTCACCAGATATCAAAGGATGTCTAAGAGAGATCATTAACACTTTATGACCACAGCATGATTATTGAGCAGAGCCTGTGCTATCCTACAAAATTAGCTCTTGCTTTGCCCAAAGTTGAGAGTCAAATCCCCCAGGAGTAAAATATTGGTTCATTAAAAAAGGGCTTGTCAAGACAGGGAATGCACCTGAATACAAAATGAATTAATTAACAAATATTTTACATCTTTTTTTTGCAGGTGACCTGGGGTGGTCACAGCAGTCAGTTATAGTAAAAGGCAGCCACCATCTGACAGCAGAAACTTGAAAAACATCCCCTTTTTCTCACTACTGTGAAGAAATTTCACTCTCTTTGAAGGGCTATATGTCACTCCAGATTTGCTGACCCTTTTCTTATGAATGTCTGTCCAAAAGGCTTTAGGAAAGCCTAAGAGCTCCAAAATGTCTTCTGAATCAAAGTCTATTTTTCAAACCACATTTTTAAAGTTGATATTATTTGAGTAGAGATAAAAGATCCTTTCCTTCCAATGGCAAAAGCAAACAAACCATTTTTCTTCTGACTAAAGCTGCTGAAACTGACTGTACACTTTGTAACAACATAGGAGCCAAACAGTTACAGATGTCAACAGAAACAACCACAGATAAGTCAGGTATTAGGTATTTCCCCATGGATATTTCTGAACTGACCAAACTGGGTAGAAAACCTTTGATCATGGTGAATCCCACGTCCCCTTCGCAATACAAATTCTTACCTTTGCAGTTTTGATGTAGTGGCTCAAAACCTCAGCTCGTATTTTTAAAGTCTGTGCATGCAGAATCTCTCTAACAACCCAGAAGCTTACCTAAAATGTAGAAAAAAAAGCCTTTTAAAAATACAGAGTTTCAACACTATGCTTTTAAAAGTCTTATTTATTTTTATGGAAGTATGGTCTATGGAAACAGACTTAAGTTCAGGGTAAGATTGAGGGTGAGATCACACACAAAGCAAATGGCAAAACACTCAAACTTTGAACAGTGCTCTCCCAGGAAAATAAAATCATGAAGAAATGTCATGAAAAGGCTATAAAATGAAGGAATATAAACACTAACACTGAATCATATTCACCAGCTTGCTTTCCCACAACATAAATGCTGAATTACATGAATTGAGCAGCTTCAACTACAGTTCACTGACATTTCCAACACATCGAACAAAAATTAACCCTGAACAAAATTAGAATGCAAGGTAGGAAGCTCTGCCATAACCCAGCTTCTAGTTTATACTCTTATTTCTAGCTATGCCAATTACCTGCTGATGTACAGCACAGTATCATACTTTTGGTTAAACTCTCCAGGACTGACTTCACTCCTGTGTAAGATCCATGCTAAATTCAGTATAAAGAACGGCTGCTGCATTTCATACTTACATGAATATCTCATAAAGGCTGTACTCTAAAAGTGTTTGATAATATGTCTAAACTCCACTGTTTTCTCTTCTCTGCTCCCTGTCACTCTCTGCCCTCACAAAGAATGATAAAAATTAAACACTGTAATAAATCAGTAGTAAAGAATTAGCAAAGCGTAACAAATGCTGCAGCTTTTATTCATGTATTTGCTACAAGTTGGAAAAAAATTAATTATCATCAAGATACAGCATGACTGGTATTTACAAAATTACTGAAAACAGCGTATGAAGAAATTTACTACAAGTTTACTCATACATGAAAACCTTTCAACATGTCATGTTGCTTTGATTTTTAAGTGATGCTGAACTACTTCTTGTAAACTAACACTGAGTATGTCTTTAGGTTCCTGGCCCAAATCTCAATTAGAAAAATGAAATATCCTGTTCCACTTTGTTCAGTACAATAGCTCCTAAGACAGAAGAGCACAAAGAAGATCCACACCTCCAAAATGATTACATTTGCAGCGAAGCTACAGGGATCTGATGAAAACTGGGATGTTAAATCACAACAGCTCTTTGGAACTGAGAAATGGAAGAATGACAAGAAAACCCACAAAAAATCCCCACAAACATCTTGCATAAGAATCACTTCCCTTTGGTCTGTTTGTCTAAGATTGTATTAGCCAGGAAAGAATTAACCAGAGAGCTCAGGTTTCTATTTCCTTTCATTTTTCTTCATTTTCTTTCCTCTTTTGATTTTTTGCAAAGCAAAATATCTCTTCACAAACAAAAAGTGGTTCCAATTGATTTTAAAAAATATCAATATGTTGCCATGTTCAAAAATAGCAAAGTTTTGAAACCACTGTTTAAAGTTAAAAGGAGAAAATATGGAAAATCGTCTCATTTTTAAGGGTACATCATCAAATTGTAATAATCTGAAAGTCATAGTGACAGTAGTTGTATTTAATGATTGATATTGCCATTCCCTTTGTTTAGTTAGAGAATAATTTTCCTTTAAGGACAGGGCTCCAAGTGCTGAGACAATCTCAGGGGTAGTGAGAGTAAAAAAGAATTTAAATTCTTGCACCTTCTTCATTGTTTAGAAAACAAAAATACATGGACTGTTGCCAGGTCTTCTCCAGTATTTTCTTTAATTAAATATTCTGAAGGTGTCCTTACTGAGTCCTGCCAGGAGCAGGGATTTGCATTCAGTGATCCTTATGGGCCCCTTCCAACTTGAGATATTCTACGACCCTATCAAATACAGAAGTACTGAATACATAAAATATTTGGCAGTACTTCAAAATTTTGTCTTAAAAAGCTTGACCTTAGTTTGGTGCTCTGCTGTAGTTACACAGCTTGAGAAAAAGAACTTTCTTTCCCTGACTGATCAATGAGTTTTTTAAGGAGATGCTTTCCCACTGAAGATCAAGGAAATTTAAATTTTTAACACAGATTTCTGTATGATAAAAAATCAGGTGAGTACAACACACACAGCACTACACCTTACGATCCCAAATCTCTTTGATTTGAAGTTCAGAGAGTGCTGAAGTAACAGGAGAATGCCTGTGATGGCCAGACTGTGACACGCTTGCTCAGAACACAGAGCAACACTCCAGCATTTCCATCAGGACAAAAATCCCCTGACTTCCTCTGTCTGTCCTGACTTCTGTGGAAGTTCCCTGGCATCACAGAGACACAAACACTCTTGTTTGCCCAAGGAAGCTTGGTTTCTGTCCCAGTCCCAGGCAGACCTCAGTTCAACACTCCCAAGCTCTTGCAGGAAAAGAAAAAATACCCAAACAAACCAGAACAAATTTCCTTCAAAGCTTAGAGCCCTCCAGTCCCTTGAGTGACAGAGCAGGCAGGAGATACAGAACCAAACACACTTAATCACTTCCACCTCAACCACTTCCAGTCCTCTCTGATGTGTTTTTACTGACACAAACACTGGGGTTTGGCTGGTCATGTCTATTAACTGGTATCTTTAGACAGCACCATAACCTAATACATTGCACATATTGAAAAAGCAACAATTTAAATAAATACTTTTGTTTCATTCTTTACATAAATAATACGTATTTGTTCCATCTAGTCCTGTCTTGCTACATTTAGATGTTATTATACCAACATTAATCAGTAACATGACTGCCAGCATTTGGGTATCAATACTTCTGATACAAGTTCAAGACATATAATTGACATATAATTGTACATTTATATTCTTGACATATAATTGTATATTTATATTCTTCCCTATTAAGGTCAACTGAGAATAACAGGCTTAACTTTGAACATATCTGTAGTTGAATCACATCTTAAGATTTTTAAATTATCCCATGTTTGCTCTATCTGAAATACCAATTCTGTTCTACTGGTGTTTTTAAGATCATAGTCATTGCTTCCAAAACTATCTTTCCTTTCTGTGCTAATCAAAAAATAGGGAAATTCAAGAATATTCCTTTAATAGTTTCTAGATTTTTCTTTCATATATCTTCCATTCATACTAACCACTCCACTCCTTAATTTCCAATAATCCCAGTTAAATCCACTGCAATTCAGCCACACTACAATATTCAAGAAAAAGTTCTTCATACAATGTTTGCATTTGGGTTAAAAAAGGATGCAAAAAAACCGTGAAAAACACCTATAAATACAGTCAGTAAAACAAAAAATTTTCCTTTGGCAAGTGGGATCTCTTCCTTTCAAATTGTGCCAATATACTGAATCTAGCTGACAAGTTTCTCTAATATTTTAAGCTCTCTGGCAGCACAGTTCCACTCCCATTTAAACAAAAACCTCAAGAAAGAGGTTTTCAGTTTTCAGTTGAGGGATTCATAACCAAGAGACCAATAGTGACCTTTTCACAGTTACCTTCAAATAATTGTTTATTTGAAACAAATGATAAAAGTTTATTTTCAAAAGGTAAGACAATGATTTAGTAAGTGGACTTGGCAGTTGTGCACTCTGACAGATTTACCAGTAACAGCAAGTCTGCAACTCACTTTCAGAAGAAAGCTGAAAATGAGAGATCAGAGTTTAGGGAAAAAAAAAAGATTCTTCCCTCCTCACTAAATATAAATTAATGCAAAACTAGAAAACTAGCACATTAAGTTACATATCTTAAAAAAAATTAATATTAGATATGTAGATCTATATGGAGTACCACTCAACAATGAATTCTCCAAGAACAGGAGAGTCCTGGCATGGAAGGATTCCGCTAATTTCTGTTGCCTGAACTCAATCTGTTTTCACAGGCACATCCAATTATCCCATAACTAATGCTGGAACTGCCTGACTTCATCCTCAGTGGAATGTAATCAACTGCACAGAATCATCACTGCTTCCAAAATGCTACCTGCACATCACTTTGCTGTGCAGCAGCTGTTAGTAATTTCATATTCTCTTTATTTAAGAAGTGAGAGCTGTTCATGGTTTTCCTTTGGCAAGCTGGGGGTAAAAAGAGAAGAGACAGATGCATAATGCTTAATTTAGCCCCAGTGAAATTTCAAAGGTTAGCAAAATTTTGCTGACATGTATCCCTGCCTGACAAGGCCACAAGTCCCTGTGACTTTGCTGATTATTTGTTTTAGGACTAAGCATTAGAACACCCCAGGTAAGTGGAGCAGAAACAATATCTGTCCTTTTCCCTCTCTAGTCCTATGCTGAGGGCTTCCTTGATGCCAGAACAAAGGCTGATATAAACATCATGGAAGTCCTTATTCCATGATAAGGTTTCCTCTCCTTCCTTCTGGCTACTGAGCATATTTTACCAATTCTTTAGTATGTCTGAAGCTGACTTCAGGCAGTTCCTGCAGTTCTTCAGTAGAGCACATAACAACAATTGAGAAGTGAAATCCTTGATGAGTTACACTGCCTCACGTGGTTTTTACCACAAAAACATTCCACAATATTCAGCAAAACTAAACATTTCATTGAAGAGTCGATTTCCATGAATAAGCAAGGCAGCAAATGTTGGAATCTGTGAGATTAGTGTCAAAATCACGAATGTTTTTATAGCAGCCTATAGATTCTAACAGGAGCAACTTCAAAAGCTAGATCAGGAAAATTTCAACTAAATGCAGAACAGCAGCAACAACAACAAAAAACAACAATAACAAAAAAAACCTCACCAAAACAAACAAACAAAACCCCACCAAAAAACCAAACCAAACCAAACCAAAAACCAAAACAAAACAAAAAAACCCCATGAAATAATCCCAAAATCTTGATCGAACCTCTCAGGATCTCAAGAGATGATACAGTCACAGAAAGTTCGCAGTGTAACATTCTCTTTTCAGCCCAGTGCAGAATCAGGCAAGTGTCCAAAACCCAATGCCAGACAAGCATTTCAGTCAGTAGGTTAAGAAATATTCTGTGTTATCAGTGAAGAGTAGTAGGATTTGATCATATCCTCAATGAGAGCAATCATGAAAAGTGAGAAAGTACACAAGAATTGATAGGAAAAAAGCCTTGAAAATTTCAGAGGTTTGGTGTGAGTTTCAGATGATTAGCAAAGATCTCTGTAAGTCTGAGACTGGGTACAGAGGTTAATTCTGCAAGACAGCTTGTATGTTTGAGACATCATTAAACATTTACAAGATGAGAGATGAGAGTAATAGAATTACTTCATCTGAAAGAGAAAATATGGCATTACTTAGAAAGAGCATCACAGTTTTGAGACATGATTGGGTAACTCCACAGCTGGACTCCTCCAGCTTTAATTGTGGAGAAAGGGAGAATTCTGTTCTCCTTTTAATAGTTGATTTTGTTGAGTAAAAAGAAATTGTTGAAATTGTTGAGTAAAAAACCCATAAATCTCAAATATACTACCTAAAAATTATGTGAAATAGAGAGTTAAAGAACAATTTTTTTTACAGAAGTATTGTTTGGAATCTTTAAAAGTTTGCCTAGAATCACCTTAAAAAGGTACCTATGCTGACAAGAGGCTTCTATTTCTAGGGACAAAAATATCTATGTGAAGCATAAGACACTCAACTAACACAGAAGGAAATTACATCTAATTACAAGTCCAGAAATCCTGTATGGCAAGCCTTTAACCTGTAATTGTGATTCTGTCTTCATATAAAAGACAGCCAGCAGTTCTGGGGAAAATGGGCACTTTTCATCGATTGCTGCTATTTAAAACAGAATATTTCTTCAACACTGGTTTGGTCTTTCTGCATGTCCTATAGATAAAGTATTTGCTAAAAGGAGTTCCTTAAGTTGTCAAGTAATCAGCTGTGATCCAAAATAAAAGTGATGTGCCAGAACACTTAATCCCACAGACTTTCTCAAATGTGTACATGTAATAATGCTGGAAGAAAATAACTCACATGATTGAATCTTCTGGTGAAAGCAACAGCATTTGGTGCAGAACTGTATTTCTCTTTTTTATTCCAGCCACAGCTTGCCAGCTCCTGGGAGAACAAGGATGAAAATTCACTTTAATTTAGTGCATAACACATGTTCAGAGACACAGGCATATAGAGACACAAATCTTGTAAG
Source organism: Camarhynchus parvulus (assembly GCF_901933205.1). Classification (NCBI taxonomy): domain Eukaryota; kingdom Metazoa; phylum Chordata; class Aves; order Passeriformes; family Thraupidae; genus Camarhynchus; species Camarhynchus parvulus. The sequence continues at coordinate 26,946,848 of NC_044578.1, read as the reverse complement.
TTTTAAACCAACAGAGCAACAACACATTGAAGTAATACAGTTACACTTGTTCTGATTCCTTCTGAAAACTGAGATTCCACAAGTGTAATTTCTGAATTGTGTTGAGTTACTGATTATTACAATTCATCTTTTGCTGAATTAGAGCTTTCCTAATTTTGTTACCACAGAGATCCTGCTTCAAACATGAATCTGAGCTAGAGAGCCAAATGTCCTTTTGTTTTTAATCACTTTCTGAAGATATTTATAGAGATGATACACCTAGTTAACTCAATCTAAGACATGTTTTTAACTTGGCATGTTGCATTAAAGAAATACCAAAAAAATGTCATCATTTGCAATGACAATAAAAGAAACACTATTTTCAGTTTTCCCTTCCAAAGGAGCCTATTTTGGGAAACTACATCATCTTGTTATTTACCATCGCTTAATTTCAACAAAGAAGTTTTCATTAAAACTTTAAATAACTAAATGTATCAAAATGAGCTCTTCCATTTGTATATAACAGCACATGAATAGATGCAGAGACATTCAGCACACAACCTGTTCCACAGTGCTACCAAGAAAAGAATCAAAATAGACACAGCTTAATTATTCACGTGGCATAATAGCAAAGTACAGCCCTTCCTTTTCACTTATTCATGTCTTCCTTCCACATCATCCACTCTGAAGTGCTCTCAGTTTTATTACCATGCTGAAAACTCCTCACTGAAGCCAGATTCACACTACACATCCAGCTATCACATAACTTAGATAAGCTGACTCAACATGTAACCAGTAATGGTGCCATTTAAGACAGATTTTAAAAGAATTTGGTACTGGATAGTCTAATTTTTTTTTTTGACTTTTTAAAATCAGAAACTTCTTATCATCTTTCTAACCCATGACCCAAATCTACTAAAGAATCTCGTGCCAGTTAAGAGTGTCCCTGAATTCTTCCACTTGAAGTTTGTGCGCTGGTATTTGTTAGAGAAGACCCAGAGATTCTTGGCCAGGCACTGGAAAGAATGCAGAATTTATGGCTTTGTATTTAGGGCTATTCCTTCAAATTTCACTAGAAAGTTGTGCCACCTAAATCTACCCTGGAAGATGTGGCATGTTCAGCACAGGAAAGCACATGTCCCTGTCCTCACACCTCCACTTCAATGAGTATGCATGAGACACCCACACAGCCCTGAATTACTCCTGCTCCAAAGGGAGAGCAGGCTACTGGAGAAGGGAGCCATTCAAGAGACTCTTGATTAAATTCTCCATCCCTCAGCATCTCTAGTTTCCACTGGAATCACAGCTCTGCACTCGGAGGAACACAAGGGAATTCATTCACAGGCATCTTATAACCCTTCCTTAACAGCAGGAAAAAATTAGTTGTCACCTCAGGTTCAGGGAAAATATGTGAATTTCTTACAAATTCAGGCCATGTCCTTAATTTGCAATTCTCACCACAGAGTGAAAAACTGATAATGATTCTAGGCAGAAGATCCCCATTGCCCTGGCCCTGTACATCTAAGGGCCCACAGGGCACAGACATCAATGGCAACAGATTTGAGAATACTGCAAAATAAAAGATCCTGCTCCTGCCTGGGAAGACACACATCCAAAGCTTTTTCCAGAGGTGTATGAGGCACAGTCACACAGGCACTCAGGACCTGTGCCACCCCTTCTGATTCTTCAACAGCCTAGGGTGACATCCACACCACTGTCCAGGGGCAGACAGAGGAGAGGCACAGAGCTTTGGGAGTTCCAAAAGCATTTCCCCCTCCCTTTAAGAAGTGTAGGAAATATTTCATCTTACTTGCAAGACCCCTCTCCCTTGGGCAGCCAACTTCCTTTTCTCTCATCTCCAAACTAGAAGAAGAGTGGTTTCCCTTTGCCTGCCAGGTTTCCCAGATGAGCACCTGACATTTCTGCCTCAGGGGACCCCTACTCAGAACCCTCTTGCCCCTTGTGTGACCTCTCTGCCCTTGGCACTGCCCCAAGATGCCACCTGCAGAAGAGCAGCCACCAAGGTGTTTGCACTCCCTGGGTCTGGCCTGGAGCAGTCCCATACAGTCCCAACAAGGACACATCTGACTGCACTCATGATGGCAATGAAACACTCACACCACACTAGAATGGAGAAACCACTCTTATCCTTCTATAAAAATACTCACTGCTCTGCTAAATAGGCTGTGCTGCCGACTTCTTACTTACTCTATTTCTTGATCTTCCTCTAGGATTCTACCTTTTCCACCAGAAGTTTCAAACCTGAAGTATTCCCCAGGATTATTTCCTTAGTCTGCCAGTCAGCTCAGGAGCAGGAGCTACATCACTACAACCACCAATTTCTTACTTAATGTGGTACATTTAAACTGATCTGAAAAACTGAAAGACATAGGATCAAGAATACAAAAACTGAACTTTCTCTGTAACTCATTCTGGTTTTTATTCCCTTTTGAATACACAGCATTTTAATTTCCTTAACAAAATACTGTGGGAACATTTAAATTATAACCTGTACTACACAGCAGAGAGCGAGATCGTGTTTCTCACAAAAACCTTTATTTAGGTCAAAGGGAAAGTTTCAAAAAGAGGAGAGAAGAAGCAAGGATTAATAGTGGAACCATTCTATAATTTCAGAGTGAGCAGAGATTAAGAATATTCAGTAAGTGAATGTTTTTTCACTGCCTAGTCTGGTGAAGCAGAGGGGATGAAGAGGTTAAAGACAATAACGCAGCAGAGATTTTCAATATGAACACATGGGCAAATAATTTTGGATGACATACTAAAACATGTAAAGCAAGTAATCATATTTTCCAAAAAAAGCAAGCTGATGTGTTCTGCAAGGGGTCATGTGGCTGTTATTTAATGTTAACACAACTACCAGCAGCACAGCCAAGCAAGTCTAGGTCTCCCTTCTTTTACAGTAAAGCAGACCTTTACAGTCACTGCTCTCTAGAAAGCCACAACCACTACAAGAGAGAGAACAAAAACCAAAATACCACTCACCATTCCCAGGGAAGAGAAGGAAATCTTATGACTGACTGGGAGAACTCTGTAATTTTTTTTCCCCCTTAAAATTAAAATGCAAATTGGATGCTTTCATACAGATAGATGTTTATGTCAGAGAGGTGTGTTCTTTATAATCTTTATTTTCTTATACTGCAGCCCATTAACTATTAATTAACAAACAACCAGTAATTCCTTCTCTTTCTCAGAAGCAACTTGCAGGTGTTTTTAATGAAGAAGAAAGTGGTTTCCAGAACCCAGGAGTGATACAGCCTGCACACAGCTCAGGCAGACAATTGTGTCCCTAAAGATTATCTCACCATGGTAATGGTTCAAGTCCCTGCTTCTGGCTCACCCCCAATGTCAAGGGATCCACCACTTCCCTTAATCCCAGACTCTGTGGGCAACACTGAGCTGCCAGTCTGTTTTTCCACCAAACATGACATGGTGAATTGTAGTGGGCAGTGTGCAGGAACTTGAGCACATGTGTGAAACCACAATATTGCTAAGAAAATTGAATATAAACAGAAATAATTCTATTTACTTGCTTTAGATGGAGGCAAAAGGCTGCTGAAGTATTTAAGTGTGCTGTGAGCATGTTCATTGATTTTGATACTAAAACAAAAACTATTACATATTGCTTTGGAAAGTGTTCTAAGGCTCTGTTTTTTGTTAAGATAATCAAGATGAAATTCTGGTATTGCTTTTTATTTAAAAAATCCTACCTGTAATAATTTAATAAATATTTTAACACAACGAGGAAGGTGCAACACAATAATTTAAAACATATTAAAAGAATACTGCTCACACAGCCTAAAGATGAAAATTAATCTCCAGCAATTTAAAAAATAAAGCATCTCTAAGTACATCTTTCAGAAACCTTATTCGAGAAAATAAATGAACACACATTAAAGGCTAAAAAATTTGATTCAGATACCATTCTACAATTTGGGAAGGGAGATTCACAGCCTGTGTAACAAAGATTTGCTGATGAATTACAAATTGCAATAAACACCCTGTTTTTAAACCACAGCACACTGGGGAAAAACATTGCTCATCATCTCCCACCATGCACACTGATGAGAGCTGTGAAATTCAGTATTACTATCTAGAATGAAAAACCCCAAGTCTATCAATGCCTTTCAGTCACTCACTGAACATTCAGTTTAGGAGCCCTTTCATACAGGTGAAATCAGCTCAATGGTGTTTTGTTTTCTAATTACAAACTCCACCATGCTTGAGTGCATGTGCCAAGGGATGGATAAAGATCTACAAGTTGAATCAAGACATGGATATGGCACAGGCTGGTAGAAACTTGAAGGAAGCTCAGAAATCTACACCACTTCATTAACCTGCTGTCAAGATGCCTTGAGGTAAACTAAGCCTTCCACACCTGATATTTCCTTCTGCAAACCAAGAGAAAAGCAATTTAATTGTATTTAGCCTTTTCTGATGTGAGAGCTGATCTCTACAGCCCTTTTCCTCAGGTGAACACAGTTTAAGAGACCCATCAGCCATCCTTCCTCATGGCTATTTCCTAGTGAAGGCATCACACCAATTTTTCTTATTAATTTTTTCTTATTCTTATGAGATTTTTTATAAATAATTACTTTGCAGGTATATCTGCCTACACTCTCATATTTTCTCTGAAAAGCCTTGGAGTGCCTCTTATTGGCAAAATATGTTTATTCTGATCTTCCAATAGGATCTCTCTTTTTTTAAAGCTCTTCTCCAAAGCTTTAAAGCATTTTGCCCTTTTATTTGACTCTTCTAAATGTTTTTCTCATATGTATTCTGTGCACTACTTTTGCTAATGTTAAGTACTGCTGTGATGTAAGTTCAAAACAGATCAAATGGAAAACTCTCTGAAGGATTAAACCAACAAAAAAACTCCAAAAACCCAAACCAACAAACTAAGAAATGAACCAAAAATCACACACAGATCCACAAGTGCTGGGAAATATCTTGTGGAAATACTATGAAAGCTGAATCATCTTCAAGTACAGATCAAACAGCAGCCTTCAAAAAAATTCTCAGCTAACACAAATGATGAAATCAATAATCACAGCCAAGAGATTGAGCTGGTTTCTCCACTTCAAGCAAAATATTCTTCAGCAGTCACAAGAGTGACATAACAAACCTGCTGCCGGTGAAATAGTTTGTGATGGACTGAAGTGACTGATGACCTGAGAAAGACTTCCACAGCACTGATAAAATGCACAACAATCTGAAAAATAAACCCTGAAAGTGCAAAACAATGCCCACAGGAAAATGCTGATGGTACAGAAATGAGGAAAAACAAATTCATCATTTATTATAGTCACTGTGAAGCTGCTGAAATGAGCTCAAGTCAGCTACAATCTGAAAGGAATATGGCATTACATAAAAACAAATGAGAGAACACAAATCATCCATGTATTATCCCAACAGATCACACACATCTCGACTGCCACTACAACCACTTTCATTTTGCCAAAGGAGAAGTGAAGCAGTTATGGAAACAAGGGACAGGATGAAGTATTAAAACACATATCAGTAGCTGAAACCTAAAACATTATAATCAGAATTATCAAATCAGGATGTTTGTCATTCAGAAACACTAAATCCCACATGCTTCATCTCCAGCACAAGCTGAATTAAATACCAATATCAGTCCCCAAACAGGCTATTAGTTCCAGATATTTTTCTGTTAAAAAACCATCTGCTTCAGAAATATATGAAGTGGGACAAAAATTAAGATTTACAGACATACACTTGGCAATTCCAGATTTTATACTCTGGCATCACTTTCCTTATTTAAACTGAAAAACAAAGCTAAGGAAATACTTACCTCTGGCTGAATTGCTTTAAATACAGGCACATCCATTAGTGTTATTTGACCCTGGAATAAAAATTTCAAGAAAACATAAGTTAAGATCAAAATTAGCCTTGCATTCCATTTAGGTGCTGTGCTGCTTAAGAATTACATTTGTTCTGTTTCCTTTTCTTTTTGGCTTTCATTTGATACCTAAGTTCAGCTTCTGCTACAGGGTCATCCTGCAAAACCAAAGAAAAATGTGCTCCCAGCTTTACATGCACAAATAATGAACAAATTATGAGAAATTATCCTCAGGAGCATACATAGGCAAGTAAAAGCTTGAACTCAGAAACAGAATATAAAAGCCTCCCCAGAAAGACAAGGACCTGACTGCAGTTGCTCAAGGGTAGCTTCTCTCCAAACTCTGAGTGTTAGCCCAGCTACACAGCTCTACTGAAACATCCCTACAACTTTTCAATCAATTCTTGAACCATATTTGAGTAACAAAGCAAAGCAATTGTTCAGTTGCTCAGCAACAGTTAAAATTCAACACAGTCATCTCTTTTCCAGCAAGGCAGAGTCAATAAGTGCATTTTCATTCTGGGATGTTTGCTTAGCTTTGAAAAGAGTAAAGTCAAAGACCAGGTTTTGCATTTTGACATATATTCCCCAAGCCTTACTTTAAGTTTATTAATCCTGCACATTTTAGGATTGCTGACAGCCTATACATCTAGAAAAAAAAGACCATTTCTTTCAAAGGTAGCTCAGAAAGGCCAGTGCCATCCAAGTTAGATATCACAAGTTCTCTTTAAATAATGAATCCAGGGACCTTGTTCTGTTCCCTCAGCTGTCAGCTGCATGGCTTTATTCCTATTTCCTTGAAAACAGCAGTGCCCCATATATACACTCCAAGGTACACACTGACAGCTTTGTGACTCTCACAAATTGCAGCTGCCACTGGATGCCACCGTGGATGGTGGAACAGCTCCTCAGAGAAAGCCAGCCTTGCAGGAAAATTTTAACTGGGATGCTCTAGGTGAAAGTCAGCAAGTACAGAGATGAGGCAAGATTTTGTGTTTTGCAAAGACAACCCAATCTGTATTTGGTAGCACATCTTGACCTCTAAATGTATTTTTAGATAGGAATTCTGACAACAATAAACATTAAAAAATTTATATTAAAAATTTATTATTATAAAATTATGTTGCTATGATTATAAAATTTGTCTGTAATCAACACCCTGACACAATCATCTGGTATTTTGCAGTACAACACCAGAGAAGTAACAAGCCCTCTACATGTTTCACTTTTACACACTCTCTTTCCTGGCCTCTGCTGTAGACACCCCCATGTGGGGCTGGAATGTCGATGTGCTGCAGGGCAGGAAATCTCTGCAGAGGGATCTGGACAGGTTGGATCAATGAGGGTCAATAAAGCCAAGAGCTGGGTCCTGCCCTTGGATCACAACCCCAGGCACAGCTACAGCCTGTGAAGAGAGTGGCAGGAAAGGGAGGAACCCAGTCCTGGAACAGCAGCCACAGAACTCCACCTCCAGTCCCCCATTAGTGTGTTCAGTTTATCAAGCTTCCTCAGAAATGTGTTATTTTTGGTCAATATGTGGCTGAGTGGGTGCATCATTATGCTTCTCAGTAAAGCAAATTAATAGCAAAATTGGTTGGGTTTGGGAAGATGAAATGAAAAGAATGGGCAGTTCAATAAAATTCAAGTAGAAGGCACATTAAAAGATCCTTACAAAAGACACGGGCATTTCAATAGTTTTTAACATTTCACTGCAAATCCTCCTCACTGAAACAAGACTGCAATCACAGCACAATAAAAAAAGCCAGGAAACTGATTATTTGTTCACACTGAAGAGAAAAGACTTAAAAATAAATGTTGTCTTTCTTGCTAGCCCTCCAGAATCCATTCTTTTCATCAGCCTGGACTGCCTTAGCTAAATTGACTTGCTTCACTAGTGACTCTTAAACAAATTATTACTTTAAGAAAGGATCAATATAAAATACTTATGAAACAAAAAGTATTATTAGAACTTCACACCAGAATTCATATATAAAAATAAATGCATACATTTTAAACAGGAATATTAAAAAGGACATTTTAACACCGAAAAAACACACAAGTGTCAGTGTTCAGGATTAGTGGTCATTATTAAAAATATTTGAAATTGCTATTAAGTACATTACAGTATTTTACAAGTCTGACAAAAAAACCTCTGGAGCTTTTAACATAGAAACCTCCTTCTTCTAGCACCATGTTGATATTAGGCTGATGGGGTTTTTTCCTTGCTTGGTTGACACATTTTTGCTTTTATTAAAACCTTAAGTAACACTGTATCACAGAAGCACTAGTTCAAGAAACACCCCTTATTGCAGTCCCTTTCTTAGAGAGCTCGAAATTTCCATTACGAGTTCCCAGGGCTTAGTAAATTGCTCATAATTCAAAGGAACCAAGGCACTGAGAGCTGAATATCTAAGCTGATTGCTAAAAAGCTATTTGAGTTTGTAGATATGACAATAACTCACATTAGAGTCTAAAACTACATTTAACAAAACAGATTTTTTGAAACATTAACTTGCTCATATTTATAAGTCTATATTTATAAGTCTAATGACTGAATTTTTATTCTTTTAAAACGTGCTCGCTCACTGCTAAGTAAGTAAATAAAGCAGACTGAAAGGCTGGCAGTCTAATTAATAGCACTTGAAAGCTTCAAAAATAATTTCTGAGTTTTATGTTATGTGGCATTGCTCAGCCCTAACAGCAACAAAAAACTTCTGCCTTGACCATCTCAAGGGGAATCTGAACCCCAATAAACAAAGCCCCTAGTTTGGTTTCCGCAAGTGAGAAGGATACAATGCACTAACTTTTCTCACTCCAGCTCCTTAACCCAGCCAATACAAATTCTTGGAGAGCTTCCCTCTCCCAAATGTGGTTTAATGCTTTAATATTCAAACCAAAAATTATAAGTGTTCAAATCAACTTGTTACATAAAGCATGCCAACCATAACTTCTCTGGTTTTGGAGCTGCCAGCTGCACAGATTTAAAAAAAATAAAAATAATTACATGTGCAATACAAAATTGTGAACTTGTCCTTACTTATAATTTAAATAAGTATTCTGATTATGCAGAGATAGGGAAACATGGTATTTTCTCTCTTTCCAGAAGTGATATTTCTACCAAGTTCATTTAGATAATAAAAGTATTTCATCATTGTACAGGGTCAGCTGAATGGAGGTTTTGAGATTTCTGTTTGCCCTAGATCCTAGATAACAGCTCTAGAATAAAAGTATAAAATGTATGTTTTTAATATATCACAATTATATTTCCCAATTCTCAACCACTTGAACAGCTGTACAAGGCAAAATCATCTTTTAAAAGTGGTGCATGGTAATTTTCCAATTAACACAGTGAAATGGCTGCTGGAAGACACCTCCCCACCCCTCCACAGCCACAGGAGTTCTGCATGTATAGAAAAGACCTTGCCTGGGGAGCCTCCAACAGCCAAGTGTAAAAATATTTTAGCTCTCATGGGTGTTGAGAAGTTGGACTTGTTAACAATTAAGTACTTCAAAATACTAAAATTATTACCACACAGCTTCATATAAAGAGGTTTTACCCCTCTCTCGGGGCGGTCTGCCGGGTCAGAAATTTTATATTCAAACAACTCAGAACTACATTTCTGTGTGCTGCTTCTTTGAGGAATATGAAGAAGCTTAATGAAATAAAATTCAAGAATATTTCCTGATTCTCTCTCTTTTCTATGAGGACACATGGATTATCCTCCTTTCACAAAAATCTATAACTTAAGAACTTCTAGTTCCAGTTAAGACCACTGCATAAAGCTCTTCTCCACATTCCTATATGAAAGTTCTCACTGGACCTGAGCCATATTCCCACTTTTTTAGTCCTCCTCAAGCATGAACTCTTTCTATCAGGCCACTTGCTGTATGTACTCTAAGTTTTCCTGCCATGTACCTACCCTAAGGACAGGGCACTTCCCCCACTGCTCCCTCCCAGACAGAAAATCCTCAGTCTAAAGAGAAATTCAGTTTCTGTTTGAAATTTAAAAAGTCAAACATCTGCACTCCGGTCATTGAAGAATACTGCAATCACCTGATTTTACTTGAAGCCATGTTGGTTGAAGCAGCACTTCATAAATTGTTCCTTAATCTGAATTTCTAGAAGGAATTATATTTAAGCCTTCCAACTTGGCTTAGTGTTGTCTCTCTAGGCTGCCAGGATATTTTCCTCACTGAAAAAATAGCTAAGCCTCTGTTAAGCACAGCATCAGTAGGAGAATAATTCTGCTGTCCAGAATGAACACCAGGGGATTCCAGTTCCTGTGTTGAAGCTCTACTTGTTTTCTCACAAAGTCCACTCCAAAACTTTCATCATTAAGAGTTCCTCCACATGCTGTAATTAAGTTGCTTCTTCTTGCTCTCATTGGCAACATATTTAATATTCTTCTGTGAAGTAAAGCTAGCAGGATGTAGATAACCTGATATTTCACTGTCACAAGAACTCTTCCTGGTTTCATTGAAACCATTTTAAAATAAACTCTATTTTCACATTGTTTCCAAAATAAGCAGTATTTTCTTCCAACAACCATTTGACAAAGCTTCTCGAGAATTAAAAAGAAAGAAATACACATAGATTTTAGCATAAGCTTACTCCATAGCACTTCCAGGGACTAGGGCAAAGAATAAAGAATCCTTCTTAGATAAGTAGGTGGAAAAAAAGCAATGGATTTATACAGCTGTGCTTCCCTTAATTCTACCTCAAATATTTACACCACCGTGGCTAAGTTGAAGTATAAAATGGAAAAGTGAGTCAAAAAGTAATAAACAGTCTAATAATTAAACAGTTGCTGTCTAAGGAATAAGAATTTACTGTAAAGCAAAAAATAAATATTTCCTCAACCTGAGGTTGGCCAGCACCTTAATTTGGAGCTCATGTCCCCAAGCATTCTCCTTCTTTCCTTCAGCTTCACCAGCCTCCCCTTCCCACTGCCACTGCACCACTAACAGATCCCTCCCCCACAAATTGTGCCCTGTGTGCTCAAAACCACACTTCTCCCTGGGATGAAAATGGGGAGCATTCACTGCGACCACGCCGACCCTGGACACACCACGGCCCCCCCAGCAGGGCCAGACACCACTGGGCAAGGCTGGCACCAGCCTGGCTGTGGCTTCCAGCCCAGCAATAAAGAACTGAGCAGTGACCAGCCTAAAAGCAGGGCTTTAAATCAGAGATGGTCTCCTTCCTAGTTCCATCTACAAAGCTGGCCATTGAATCCTTAAATGTGTCCTACTTTGTCAGGACCCAGGACATCCCTCTGGCTGTCCTGAGCAGCCAAGATCCCTGCCAGGGGGCTCAGAGACCCTGGCACAGAGCCCAAGATTCCTGTGGTTTTGATCATGACCCGTGGAGCAAGTTACCAACCTTAGATGAAGATCTGCAAGCCGTGACAAATTAAGTAGAATGATAGTGAATTTATCACAAGGTGAAAAAGTAGATTTTGGGGTTTTTAGAATGGGGATTCAGAGGGGCAAGATGGAGGGATCTGGGCATGTCCTGCCTTTCTCCTTCTTCTTCTTGGTCTCCATCTTCTGCTGTGATGTTGGCACTTTTGGATTGGTTTAGAGTAGAAGCTCACTGTCTAACATAGGTGATAGGTATTGGAAAGTTATTGTAAACATTGTACACGTAGTTTTCAGTATAAAGACGTAACACCACCCCGGGGGCAGGCAGAGTGCCTGGAACTGTCCTGCTGGATGGACCTCGGCAGGGCAGGAGAAAGAATTTTATAGATAAGATACAATAAACAACCTTGAGACCGAGAAATGAAGAGCCCTGGCTCCTTCTTCAAGTGCCAGGCTGGGAAAAGAGACTTTCTAACTTTTCTTGGGGTCACACTGACCAGCTAGAGATCCCGACACTACTTCATACTTATTGAATGGGATTCTTCTTCCCCGAAATCTATGCAACACTCAGGTATTCAATACATCCCCTGGAAGCTCTCTCTGTGAGCTGCAAGGTGATAAAGCAAACCATAAATTTGCAACAGCAGCAGCAGGGCCTGAAGATCTCACCGATTTCTGTAACTCAGCCCTTTCTAAAGCAGCCTTCAATCATGGGAAGAATTAAAACCACCCAGCTGCTAACAAGGTTATAACTGACTCTTACACCTCGATTACAACAAGAATTTCCATTACTGTTCCAACTGGCCCCCTTCAACGGCTGGAAGACTTTTGCTTATGAGACAAAGGACCATTACATGAAACAGCACTCCTCCTGTGTACTCAGGACAGTGTTAGATGACTGCCAAAGGGGAGAATATGGAAATAAAATCACCAAAAATATCTGCACTCAGGTTTCTCTTTGGCTTGGTAGCAGCTTCTTGAAAATACAGGATTATAACCTTTTGTTGTCCAACTCGTCTCTTACCCACTAAACGACTAAACAGAGAGAGTTTTGAAATGATAATGATGTCTTTGAGACAGTGGGAACTGAAAATACATCTGTGTCTCTCATTGGCACTGAAATCACTAGCATGGATCTTATTTCCAGCGTATCTCAAACTTCATTATCTTTCAGATTTTTGTTCTTCTTCCTCCGACATAACTGTATATCTCCCATGTGTGCACAGGGATCTGTTCTGATCAAAACAGATCACACAAGGTACAGGATGGGACCTCACAATGCCTGTGTTGACTTGATCCTGATCAGTGAACTCTCACCTTTACACTACCTCTGTTCAGGAACTCTTTTCCACTGGAGCCAAGGCTTCCTAACCATTATTTAGACAGCTGCCTAACTACCTCTTGTGCAGCAACTTACTTTTATTGCTGTTTTACTGGTTTTTTCATGTTATCTTTCCTGTCAATCAAAAGCTACTTAGGTAGCCCACAAATTATTTCATCAGTTTACCACTTCAAAATAAATTACATTATTTTAAACAGTATTCACTCTGCTGTCACAGAGACACATCTGCAGCCTGCACTGCATCCATTCTGTAAGAGATATCAATAAATGAGAAACTTTCTCATACTTTGAAAAAGCAACTGGCAGCATATCCATGTCCTACCCAAGAGGTACTATCCACCACCAGGAAACCTCACACACTTTTACATCCTCATAAGTCTGGCCCTACTGCATCACTCTGGTGGTCTTCACATCCATGCTGAAACCCAGATGAAGATTTTACACCTCTCTGTTATAGCAGAACTAAACCCAGGAAGGGTAAGGAAGTGGCCAAGAAAATAAAAACAAGGGTCAAAGATACTTTTCCTCCAGGGTACCTAAGTTTTTGGCAAATTTACTTATTTCTACAACCTTCGGCAAGAATGATCAGAAAAAGACAGTATTCAAAGCAAAAAGGTGCTACTGGAAAAGCAGATACATGCCTGGGGAAACAAATATTAACAAAGAAGTGCAGCTGTGTAAAGAAACACTCAAAAAGAAATGAAATCAATTATTTCCTTGCCAAAGGACTAAATACTGATGATTTTGTTCAATTGTTCAGAATTCTACACGCAAGATGTTTCGTATTGATTTACAATAAATCAAACCTGGTATGAAGAACTAGACACTTTAAAAGGAAACAAGTTAAAAGCAAAAATGTTTCTTCTGAGGAACTAAGAAAACAGCAAAATTATACTTAGTAATATAAACCAAAAATACAGGCACAGCTTCATAACTGTAATGTGAAATGTTTAATTAAAAGATTCCTGTTGGTGAGTAGAACTCTACCCACTTTGAGGCATAACATGAAAACAGGAAAAACACTGGATTTGGATACAGATTTTTTCCTAACCAAGATTTCTTAAGTGGGTAACATTTTGAACACACGGAGTCAAAGGTTGCTGCATTTGAGAGAAGAAGGATTAGATGGTGGAGCACAAGAATTATGAAATGTGATTCTATGACAAGGCACTTCTGTATATTCTGCTGTCCAAGGGAGTGACAGCAGCTCCACAGAGACTGACTGATCTATTCTGCTGCCCAACAGCATCTACCACTGGTAAATAGTAGAGCCATTCAACAAACTTATTCTGGCCTGAATGCATAATTCCACTGGAATTCATGTCCCTAGCCCCAGATTTCCTAAGTTAGATTTACTTTATGTACAGGAATCATAAGATAGAACTGGAAGGACAGCCAGCCCCAAAAAATATCTTGCCATGGAAAGTGGGTGATGCATGGCCCAGCTGTTCCTGACAACAGTGCAAGGAAGAGGCCCAAACCACATGACTTGAGCCTCAGTCAGGAATAAATCCCATAATTAATTATGAGCCTTAGCCAAGAATTTAAGTACCACTTCATAATCCAGCTGCTTTAAATTTTCAGTGTTCTCATTAAAACCAATTGTGCCATTAATAATTAACTGAAATAGTTATTAACAATTACAAACCAGACCAAACTAAATGGGAATATTTTGTGACATGTATCAATATCAATATCAATAATCTCCCCAGGACAACTCCTCATGAATCTCATCACTTGAATTGGAAATACATTAAGAGCTTAGCAATCTTTATAGCAACATACTTGAATCACTTAGAGGGACCATCTGTTGTCCTCACCTCCACAGGGAGTAAAAACAAAACAAAACAAAACAATCACCCAACGTTTTGGTTAAACATCTCATTATTCTTGCAGCCAAAAGAAGAAAACTAGAAAAGCTTCCTAGAGCAAGAACTAGCAGAGTTAAGCATTAAAATAGCTCCAGAGAAAAACCCAAGTACAGATCAAGTATAGCCTTGCAACTAAAATATGCATGTCAGAATTAAATTGCATCACATAAATGAAGAATCTTTGGTCTGTGCTACATATAACAGTATGAAAAATACTTGGACAGCAGAGCCCAAAAAGATCACTTAATTTCCATTCAAATTTCAAACAGAATGGAGACAATGAAGAACTAAAGAACAGGATGATAGAAATTAGGCAAAAAAGGTGCAGCAATAGAGAAGCGCAGGAGAAGCTGCAAAGGAGAGTCACACACAAAGTAACTGGAATTCCTGGACTTGCTTACCGCATATTCCTCTGGTGTGACCTTTAGAACATCAAATACCACTGCATCAAAGCTCTTCTTCAGTTCAGCTGAACCCTTGTCACTCAAGGACTCGGAGCTGCTACTCTTCTGCAGAAACAAAAAAACACTGAGGATGTTTTGGACCCATCCTCTTCTATTTGTCTTCTCTTTTTTACACTCCCAAAAGCAAAATTTCTGTCCAAACGCCATTGTTCACATAATTTTTCTATTGGGTAAATTATCAATTCAAATTCAGTCACAGAACAGACTTCTTCCTGATGTGGACTGCAAAAAATCAGACCCTCAAAGTGACATCTGGGTTTCTGTGGATTTCCTTCTAGCTGAAGGAGGGCAGGGTTAGATTAGATATTAGAAAGAAATTCTTTGTTGTGAGGGTGGGCAGGCCCTGGCACAGGGTGCCCAGAGGAGTTGTGGCTGCCCCTGGATCCCTGGCAGTGTCCAAGGCCAGGCTGGACAGGGCTTGGAGCACCCTGGGATAGTGGAAGGTGTCCCTGCCCATGGTAGGGGGTGGCACTGCATGGGTTTACCATCCCTTCCTATCCCAATAATTCCATGCTTTCAAGGAATTCCTCTAAACACAATAGTTATATTTCAATGCACAATTAAATTCCAATTTTATTGACAGGAAAGGTAATAACAGCAACTATATCAACAAAAGCAATACAGTTAACATTGAATTTTAAACAGAAAAAATATCACAAAGATAAGGAAAAAGGGTCTGCCCCATGGAAATAGTTATCAATTCTCTTCCTCTTTCTCTTAAAAACAAGGAAGCTTACAAAAATTACACTGATTTACATGTGTTCCTGTTGAAGAGATTTAGCAGAAGGAATTTTAATTTTGTTTTTAAATTACAGTAATTCACATTTGCAAAAGAATACTAGATCCTGGGATATCATTCTATGAACATTTATCTACAAAACAAAGATTTTGCTTCCCTGCAAAATACAAATATGGCTCAAAAAATAAACACTTCATATTGGCTTCAAATGTTTCATATACAGTTTTCACATTAAAGCAATACACCTGTGTTATGAGCAATCACTTCCTCTAGCACAGAGATGCAGAGCTACATTCTATTTATTCATTCCTGAAGCTGTGTCAGGGGAAGTTAGGCTTGGTTATCAGGAAAAGGTTCTCCCCCAGAGGGTGCTGGGCACTGCCCAGGCTGCCCAGGGAATGGGCACAGCCCCGAGGCTGCCAGAGCTCCAGGAGGGGTTGGACACCACTCCCAGGGATGCCCAGGGTGGGACTGTTGGGGTGGCCAGCACAATCAAGGCCCTTTGTGACAGCCTGTGCCATTTCACTGCTCATGTTGCAAGCTTTCAAGGCTGTGGACATGGGTCCTTGAGAAGTCAGCCAGCTGAAATAAACTCATGTCCATTTTCAAGCACTTTTGTTACAAGGACACATTATAAAGAAAATGCTTATTTAATAGTGACGTCCACTTTTAATTAGATTCTGATATTACAATCTCTCTGAAAAATCTGCCTTTGAAAACACCAACAAAAGCTCCAAACCAGACATGCATTTTCAGTAACCAGTATGCTTACAAAAACATTTCAGTTACAAGTCCTCTTTCCTACTTCTTAGTCAAGATAGGAAAAAAAAATGCCACTTGCTTAAAGTAAATTTATGTAATTTTGCCAAAATATATTTTACTCAATTTTATGAGACATCACATAAACATTCAAGATTATTTTGCTGAGTAAAAAGGTTGCTTTCCTCCAAGAAAATTTTTCAGGTGCATGCCAAAAAACAGTCAATGATTTATGAAGCAATTACAACAGGAGTACAAGAATCTATATAAAAACAAACAACAGTCTTGGAGACCGATGCCAGCTTTCTTGACAATAGTTGTGAAATTGTGGTGATTATTTGGTTCCTTTTGGTAGCACAAGACTCCAATTTTCCTTTTACCTTGTTTGTAGTACTCCCCATTTCCATATGCAAGTGCATATCACACACAGCTGCTATCAAAATTCATCTGTAAACATGTAAATAAATAAACAAAACATCTTTGCTACAGTGCAGAGATTTGTGGAGGAAGCAACCTCAGTCAGGACTTTGTGGCTCTCATCTCTACTGACTTTGTAGGAATCTAATTTCAGCCCAAGCCTCTTCCTTAACAAGCAGATGACAAATGGAAAACTTCATTCAATTCAAACTAAGAGGCACCAGCAGATGAGGCCAATCTCCATTGCTTGGCTGATGCACACACTCAGCTCACAAGCTGCTCATTTCTAGAGGGCAGAAGCTTTGATGGGCAGGAGGGACCCCCACCTATGCCAGAACAGAGTCCAAGAGACAAAGGGAACAACTTTATTCACTGCTGCTGTGTCAGACTGCCCCTCAGTACACACACACAAGTACCTGTCAAAGAAAAGAACATTTCCCACCAGCCTTGCCAAGCCAGCTTAATGTGCTAAGAGTGTCTATTCTTGTTAAAACTTGAAAAGAAAAGCTTCCTTGTCTAGATGTGATGGAAGAGAATATGGAAAAAGTCAGCTTTGGCTATGGTATATGCAAGTTCATGCTCTATTTTGGTATGCCAAGTTCAGGACTTTACATTTTATTCACACTAAACTGGAGTGTATGAAACCAACACATAGAACAAGAATCTGTTGGATGACAGCTGTTAAAGGAAAAACTCACATTTTAGTGCACTTTAAAGTAAAAATTGAGTACATAGTTAGCCAGTAACTGAGGTTTCCAGTCCTTACCTCTGAAGCAGTAGCTGCAATGTTAACACCACTGGACTGTCCGTTCATTAGCTCCATACTGCCCACACCATTAATCTTCAGCCCTACATTTACAGCAGCAGGATCATCTCCAAGGCAACCCAACAACCATTCCTACAAAGAGCAAAAAGGTATCAGAAACCATTTTCTGCAGAGGTTTTCATCAAGATGCAGTGCCTAAAATCCTTAACAAAAATAAAGGACTTCCAAAATGGCTACATCACTCTGAGGTCCAGACTTCGGATTCTAACCTGTATTTTAAGATTACCAAAATATTTAAAACCAACATAAACAACTGAAGGTTCCATTAAGATCCATCAGTCACTGGCAGTACTGACTTACCACATTATTTTCCCCTATTGTTTTCTCTATGCCAAGAATCAATATATAAATATATGCAGTATCCCTAACAAATTGAGGTCTGCAACATCAGTTCACATACTCTGCTTTTCCTTTTACTACCAGCTTTAAAAAGTATATTCCAGTATATATGTTAACTCTATTAGGTAACTTTAAAGTATTATCTTATCACTTCCTGTCTTATAGGACTCTTCATTAGCTTTAAGCAAAAATTATTACATTGAAAGCAATTAAAAGTAAAAATGGAATTCATACTTTTCTCCACAAATGACCCAAACTATTGCTTAGTAAAAAAAAACCCAAACAGAAAAAACACACAAAGGAAAACTCCACACACTGACTTTTAATGCATCCTTGCATGAATACCACAACTTTCACTTTTGCATCTTTGCTGCAAAGAAATGGAAGCCTTTGGAAATGGAACCCATCCACTATAAAAAGAGTACGACTACCCAACCACGGTGTTACAGAGTAAAAATTGGTTTGTGCTTAAATTAATGAGCTGTTAGTGCCCTCTAGTGTGAAAACTACTATAAATCAGCTTCCATGGATCTATGTCTATAGCACAGGTGAGTGCTTCCAAAGTTGCTGCTGTTTATTAAATTCACTTTTGGTTTGTAGTTTAATTCAGAGCTATTGCATGGTCTGAAAACAAATGAAGAGTGACAGGTAACTGGACAATTCCACATGACAAAATAGTTTTACAGCAGCTCATACTTAATGCCTCTAAGGAATGAAATAAAATAATCTGAAAAGCTGTATCTCCAAGTGACCTAAACCAAATATGTCAGACAGACAAGCTTAGAAGGCAGGAAAGTGCAATATTTAAATAAGAAAATATCCCAAAAAAAGAGCAATATTTAAGCAGTAAAATATCCTCACATTTTAAAGTGTCACCATAAGAATGCACTGCAGAAAGGAAAGCAATGAAAGAGAGCAATGTGGCAAATGTCAGTCAAACACTAAAGCTTCCAGGTATTTCTGAGTATTACCAGTCCCATCTGAGTTGTTCAGGACAGCCACTCACATTCCACCCTCTGTTGTTTTGGGAAAACTGACAGAACACTCTCATTCCCAGGAGAGAGGATGCTACATTTCACTTTAATGTTACACTCCCAGTCCATGTGCTTTAATTAACAGATTCCTCCACTGAAAATGCATTCAACTGCACTTAAGCTTTAAATTACAGACCACATAAAGGAAAAAATCTCATCTCTGGCTTCTGAGTGTCACTGCTGTCCTGTCCTTCCCCATCTCAATTACTCTTCAGATTGTCTTGTGGAATATTGCCAAATGCACAGCTCCCCAATGCCTCTCTCCTGCAGCTTTTTCATTTACAGAAGGGAAAAGCACAGAAATAAAACTCTGATGTGTTACAAGTTTCATTTATGTAATGACAGTAGAGGACAGAGGTATCACATCTTCAACACCAGTGTCAGGTCCCCCCCACATGCTCAAAATGGTACATTTATCCCAAAGTAATCTCCTCTGCTTAAAAAAACCCTAGCCTTTAAAGATTTGGGGTTTTTTTAACCACAGGATTTTTAAGAAAAGTTAGCACTTTGGCTTTGTATGATACAGTTATGCAGATTATGACAAAATTGTGTAATCTTAAATCAAGGTTATATATTTGACCCTTGGCTCACATCAGCTTCAACTGTTCCCCATATTAATGGGAGGTGAAAAGGGAAAGAATTAGGGATGTCCTTCTGTGCAAGGAAAAATAAAAACCTGAGCTCTGGGGCTTTTTTTCTGGCCATATTTGGATGGTGTTAATTAAAAGAAATTACAGCTGTCATAGAAGCCTATGGAGTTGGCAGCTCAGCCTCACATCAACAAGAGCAAATTAACTCCTCTATCAGCAAATGTTCAATCTCAGTTTCCTCAATGACTCCTCTCACATAATCCACAGCCACCCACAGGCACTTCCTCCCCATATTCCCTGACAGACTTTCCACCTCACAGGATCTGCTTGGAAGGGACAGCAGTGCTGCACACTGATCCAGGTTCTCCTTTTCTACCTGCTTACTGTGATGGGAGTTGAGAGAACTCTCTTAGTTAGGTGTGGGCCACCATGCTGAGGAGTGACTTCTATGAGGCACACAAACATTGGTTTTTTCCATTTATTTTTTCAACAAGCAGAAAATCACTTAGGGAAAAAACCCTCCATGCAAAGGAAATGGAGTTTACAAAATATAACATCTGCCATCAAGCTGTATCCTAACAAAGCTGTCCATACAATGATAATTTTGTGCCCATTGCTACATTACAAGAGTACGCCTGAATATATTTACACTTTTTCATATTTTGTGGAGATACAGTAAGGAGCTGAATTAGTACTGAACTGCTATAAATATATATATATCAACTTTAAAGTTCCAGAATTGGCAACCTTCACAATGTTCTCACGTCTAGCAGCTTTCAGAAGTACATCACCACTCCCCTAACAGGAACAGCCACAGCAACAGTTTTGGTCAATGTGCCACTAGAGACAAATATTGAAAAAAAATCCTCACACCAGAATAACTAAATCATTTGCTTCCTATACTTTCCTTCTGCTCAACAGCCAAATAATCTGTGAACAGCAATATCAGAAAGTGACCAAGAGCAGCGAAGTTCAGAGCAGCACAGCTGGGTCTGTGGAATGACTGCCACCACACTGCAATAGAGTCACAGTGTTCACTGCCTACCTTGTATATCAAATTACCAAAACTGAGTTACACTGAGTAATTTGAGCTTCCAGTCAGTTTCTCCTCTCCAATTCAATAAATGCCTTTGTGCTCAGAAATTAATTGCATGTGGAACTGAGAGTGTTTCCTACGATGCACAAACACCTAAGCATTTATGCCAGCCTGAAGCCTTGACACACTGTGTGGTATCTTCCTACCATGCCATTCATACCGTACAGTAGAAAGCAAACTAAAAATACTGATACAAATATTCATCACATCCAAACAATGAAAATATCTAGACTATTGTTGTGGTTTAGCCCCAGCCAGCAATTCAGCCCCATGCAGCGACTCACTCCCCTGCAGTGGATGGGGGAGAGAATCAGCAGAATAGAAGTGAAAAATCTCATGGGTTGAGATGAAGACACCTCAGTAATGAAAGCAAAACCTGTGTGCTCAAGCAAAGCAAGGAATTAATTCACTGCTTCCCATGAGCAGGCAGGTGTTCAGCCAGCTCGAGGAAAGCAGGGCTCCAGCCTGTGTAACAGTGACTTGGAAAGGCAAAAGCCACTCCAAATGTCATCCCTTCCACCTTCTTCCTCCAAATTTATATTATTATATTTATGACCTAGAATTAGCCTGTTGGGGTCAGCTGCCCTGGCTATATCCCATCCCAGTTTGTTGTGCACCCCAGCCTCTTTGCTGGTGGGATGAGGAGCAGAAAAGGCCTTGACTCTGTGTAAGCCCTGCTGAGAGTAATCAAAATATTGCTGTGGTATCAACATCGCTCTCAGCACAGATCCAAAACACAGCCCCACACCAGATACTGTGGAGAAAATGAACTTTATCCCAGCCAAAGCCAGCACAGCTAAGCAGGGTCTGTTGCCTTCAGTGAGTTTTTCTGCAAATTCACCCAAGGCTGTGCTGCTGACCATTCCCACACAGGGGCTGCCCTGCAGATCCCCCCAAGGGAAGGCAGCTCCGAGCAAGGGCAGCAGCAGGGTGTGCCCGAGCACAGCTGAGGCAGAGCCGACCTGATCTCAGCACGAAGGGGAGCAGAGAGTGCCCTTTGTTCCAGATAACCAGCTCTGCCAGACCCAACGACTGCGTCCCAGCTGATTGTGAGTGAATCAACTGCTGCTGGAAACGCTTCTCCCCGAGTGCTTTGTTACAAGTGACTGTCTGTCGGGGTTAGCTGCAGCACCACGGGGCAGCCCAGACAGCCTCTACAAAACCACAGAACCACGGAATTTAAGGGAACTTCAGCTGGCTCCAGCCCACCTACTCCTTCCTGAGGTCACCAGCATCGTGACAGTGAGCACACTTCAGATCACACACGGGGACCTCACCAGTATTGTGTAGAAACTGTATACTGCAATTGCTGGAGTTTGCTAGGTGGAACTTGCATTTGTATCACACTGCTAAATCAGAAATCCTCTGTAACATCAGCTATATTCAAATGGCTAATCTAGCATTAAACATTACACCCTCCGTGTGTGGAATATCTGAAAGAACCTGAGCAGAGAGTACTGGACTCTCCCAGACGTCTAACAGAGCATTGATGCCTGACTCCCTTCCACAGCAGATGTTCTTGGCTCAGTTTGGGTCAAACACTGTCCCCAAAATACTGTATAAACAGCATTTTAAAAGACAACCCTAAAATTACATTTGAAATTTCCTGCCCAGAACAGTACAGAAGCTTTGAGGAAACAAACACTGAAGTTTTAGGAATAGCTCAAGAGTCAAGATGACCAATATCCTCTTTATTCTTATGCATAATGTGAGTACAAAGTGTCATTTGTTTTGATCACAGATCTCCATTAAGAAAACAAAAGTGTCTTGCATGGATCATCATTACCTATAAATGCAGAGCCACTACCCAAGACTTTAGGGACAAAAAAAAAAACTTCCAGACACAATGAACCTGAGCTCCTGATCTTGAGGAAACTAGAGTGCAGAAAAACTTGTGGTCTAAAAGGTAAAAGCTGAGACAACTGCTAAGAACCAACACAACCCAAAACAAAAAAAAACTAAGAAACCAAACATACTAAAAAAAAGCAAAGCACACACTCCACACCTAAAGGAGAAGACCCAACGAACATAAAAGCCCCACAATGAAGCAGAGTCACCAAGGAAGAGGCAAAGAACAACAAAGAAAAAACAAACTGCACCTTCCAAACCATATCCTTCATTTTCACATTCCAGCCACCAAAGCAGAAACCCACCCAAGTTACTGCACTGTACAAATAAAGGCAGTATGGAAATATCCTTAAAGAAGAGAAATGAAGATCACCTAAAGCCACACTTAATTCAGTTTTCAGTAGGCATGATGATATTAAGATAGTAAAACTGATAAAAATAGTAACTTCCACAAAAGACATAAAATAAAAGCTCAAGCAACTTAATACTACTGCATTGTCCTGCAGAAAATTTATCACTGAAAATAATAAAATCCCAGACCTAAAATCTCACACACTATGAAATCTCCAGATGTGTAAATCTTGGCAAAGCACTGCCTAATTTACCACTAGTGAAGACTGAGATAAAAGAGAGAAGACACACGTTGGGTAGAGACATGACAAAACCAGACAGGGCAGCATAATGTTAAAAACCAGATTACTAAGAGTTATTAAATATGCAATACCACTACAAATATTATAACAAAAACCATTAGAAATACAGGAAAGGAATGTAATACAGGAGAAATAAAACTATCTGATGGACAGAAGAATGAAAAGAAAAAAAAGTCAATCATTAAAGGACTCTTGTAGCTGACTCGTGTAAAATTTCTGCTGTGAATTTCGGTTGGAAATGATGCCACTAAAGCTGTAAGCACCAAGTAGCCACATGAGACCCAGATATTTGCATTAGTTATGAACCAACACTACCTGCAAAACACTGCACAAGGGACACTGATGCTGTACTCCATGCAGCTCTGGTCACCTTGTTCTCAAAACATTTTTTCCATGAACTTCATGCACAGAAGGGCTTGCAGGTATTTTGAAGGCAGTGAAACTTCTTTCCTAAGAGGAACCCATGAGACCTCTGGTTGCTTATGGTAGGAAACTGAGATCTGCATGAGGACACACTTGCCATATTTAACTATCAGGAAGACAAACCAGAAGTATATAATGCAGATAAACCAGAAGAATAAAATGCAAATTTATGCTCAAAATTGGAGTAACAGCAATTGGATTCTTGAGCAGTTTTCAGACACCACCACTAATAGCAAATATCTCACAGCTGCTTAAGTTCATGCTGGACTTCTTCCTGACAGAAACTGTCACACGGTGCTGCAGGAGCAGCACAGCTGACCCAGTGACACAGACTCGTGCTGGAAACTCAAAGCACTTCTGTGCTCACACAGCTCACTTCTGTCACACACACATTCTTTCCCCAAGCATCTGTTGCACAACAGTCACAGCACTACCAGCTGGTTAAGCTCCAAGACAGATGAAATTAGAATACACAGAATAGCAAGAAAGGGAACAAGAAGTTCTTTCATTAGGTTTGACACTGAAGTTTTAAATAAAAATGAAGCTTCATTTAAATTTAGATTCTCTTTTTCTACCTTAGAAAAATGCTTTAGCTGCCAATTAGGCAAAATTATTATTCTTTAAGACACTATTCACAGAGCACTTTCACTATAATTTGCTCTGAATAAATCCTATTGCTGCTTTTATGCACCTCATTCCCCAACTTAGGGAATGGAAGGAGGTTGGGGGAGAAATAAAGAAAGAGAGATAACAGCAAGGTAACAGCAAGGCTCTGTCTCATTCATATCTTGGTTTCCAGCTATCTAGGCCTCTTCTCCGTGGTTCTCCAGTACCCATGCTCCCCTTTTTAATCTCCAAAACTGGTACAACTTGTAGCTCCCATGTCCTAGGATGAGATAAAAAAAGAAAAACCAAAACTGAAAGCCAGAATATCCTTCTCCAAGGCACAAGTTACTCATTTACCAAATCCTATTACAAAAATCAAACCATTATCTCAGTCTGTCATCAACTTGCAACAACAATCAAGAGGTTCAGCTCCAAATGGAAATTTTTCCAGGTTAGTTACACACAAATAGGAAGGAGATCCTTACCACTCTGACTTCCACCACTCAAAAGCAGCTTTCCTCAGTGGACTGACTCAGGGCCAAGACTTAAATGGGAGGTATTCTAGCAGAAGGCAACAAATTGGAGTATGAGAACTGGTACACAGCTGCAAGCAGTGGCAGATCTGGGCCCTCACAAAGGCATGAATCGAGCAGAAGGAAAAGGATCATTGCAGGCAACAAATGGAGTAAGCCAAAAATGTGAACACGTCTATGTGCTATTCAGGCTTAGCCTGAGGTCCCAAGAGGTTTCTGCTACCAAAAGGCCTCTCCAGCAGTCTGAGTGTTAGAAGACAAAATGTAGGCACACTAAGACAATAATTGCACAAAACCTGAAGAACTTTCTGCTCACAAACTGCTCACAAATCATCAGGTCCCTGGCGCTTCTTCCTTCAGAGATCACCAAGAAGCCTCTGATTGTAGTTCTTGAGAAAAGTGCATAGAACAAAGCTTTTTTTCTTTGGATCTGCAATTTTTAAACTCTGCAATTGTTACCAGAAGAGTGAAACTCTGAATTTATGAGACATACTTTGGTTTTCCTCCCATACTGCAATAGAGTAAGCAGTAGGGAATTCTTTTAGCACAGAAAGTACAACAGGTTCTTCCTTCCTCATCTCCCACCCACAACTAAAGCCAACCAAAGTTTAACTTCTTGGAGCAAAATCTGCTTTCATCTTGAAGAAGAAATCCAGGTTTGCTCAGTGAGGAACCTGAGAATTCCTCCTTGCCCCAAAGACACAACAGGAGAAAATATAACCTAGAGATGTTTCTGAAGGAAATATTTTTTTTCAAGAATAAGAAGTAAAAAGATTGCAAAGAAAATAAATAGGATTTAAACTAGAAGCAAATATTTTTAATTAATTAGGCAGTTCTATAAGATGATAATCTTTCCCCAATTGGATTTTCAAGACCTCCACCACTTAGCCATACAGTTGTCAGTTTTGTTTGCAAACAAGAGGAGCAGTAAATGATTAATGTCCCCTTGATTAAGTGATGCTCAGTTTGCAAAGTGTTATTCTGGCTAAGAAGTGCAGGCATGAAATCAGTGAAATTAATAAAGAACACATCTGTGGACACCATTCTGAACAGGTGGTTCAGAATCATACTTAAGAGCATGCAACAGTGGAGCACTGAATGCTGCTAACATGGACTTCAGGATCCAAAAACCCTTTTCAGAGGTAGTTAGATCCAGTTTTGCTTTGTTTGAAGATAATACAAGTTACATACAAATGAGGAAGAATTATTAAGACTGTGCATCAGCAAAAATATTACATCTCACAGTGAAAAGTCTCTAGAACTGCCTTCTGTATTCCTATCTTTATTATTATTTTCAATAAGGCAGCACAAAAAAATTCAGCAGAAGGCAGACTTGAAGTAAATCATTGTAATGATCTGCCAATGGATCCATGCAGGTGGCTGCCTTCTCTCAGAAGGAAAAAGATTCAGGAAAAATACTTGAATATAATTTTATGTACAGGAATGACAATTGACAGCCTGAGTTGTTACTGCAAACAGACTACAGGAACTCTGACAACAGCAGTCACCAGCCTCATATGCCAAAAGCACATGTACAGAAAAACCTGACAAAAACTAAGCCTGAGGATCCACACTGAATTTCCTGTGTAAACCTACACATTACACAGGGATGTAAAGAAAACTCAAATTTCCATGACTACTCCTGTAGGCATCAAGTGCTAGAGTCAAAATTGCAAACAGTCAAACCAAAATTAAGACGATCAAATCATCCTAGGGCGGTTTTTAACAGGAGAGAAATGAGAAAGTCCCAACTGTTGCTGAATAACAGCCTCCAAATCCACAGAATTAAGGACTTGGCTCATCCACCAGCCCTGACTGCACCCTTGGTTTGTACAGTAAAGCAAAAAAGGAAAAGAAGTCAAAACTCCTCCCCTGTTGAACGCCTGAGTTTTTCACTCAGAAGAAAATACTGTTGAGAATATTTTCATGTATTTGTTTATGAAGCCACTAATAAACACTAAGGACCTTTCTCAAAGAGGACACACAGTATCTTAGTCTGGTTTGAAATTCAGCTTTCAGAGAGATGAGTACAGCCTTTATCAGTAAAACCTGGGACAGCAACACTTCAGCCATGTTCTCTATAATTATTCTTGCCTGAACATCATGCATTGATATGCACTGTTGCTATAGAAATGGTGCTAACAGGGGAAAATCTATCTGCCTATGAATTGCCTGTTTGGTATGACGACTGCTATGGGAAACTACAACAGGCATTTGGGGATCTTCTGATCAGAGCTGGATCTTCTGCCTGTGTCACCATCCCCTGCATTCATTTATGGAAGCGTGTCAAGCCCAGGGTAGACAACTTCAACAAGCAAACAACACACAAACCAGTTATTTATCAATCTGAGCATCCCATTCACCTCTTTTCCATATTTCTACCTTCCTTTGGAAGGGCCTCAGTAAATCAAGCAACTCGGGAGAGGACAGATAAAGACCCAAATACCCATCACTTAAAGTTAAATACCTTTCTCCACACAAGATCAGTCAGCAACCAGTGACCACCAAAGCACCAGCCTAATAAAACATGACAGAAACCAAGTTACACAGAAACCTAGAAACCAAGTTAATTCAAATACAGGACTCCAACAGTCAGATGGCCTGACCATTTACCAGTGACCCACTCAAAGTGTTTGAAACTGTTGACCAAAAATATGTTTGCTTCAACTGAAACAATTCAGAGTGAATATTTTCCTGAAGGAGGACAATGTATTTTTAAGATGGCATCAGACTTTTTTTCTTGTTATCAAAATAGAAACTTATAGTAGATCACAGGGCAATGGTGTCTCTTTAGACACTCAAGGCAGACAGGAATTTATTTGAAGGTCTGAAATTCTGGTAAACCCATTTATTGTTTGTTCACTAACAACAACAGTCCAGTCACCAGAAAAACCTCAATGTGATTTCAGGTAAATGGGCATTATAAACAAGAGCCCTGCTGGAGCCATTTCTAAGTCATCTATCTGCATTATTGATGAAAGGATGTGCCCTAAAGAGGGAATGACATAATAAATATCCTCAGAACTTGTGTAACTGATGTTGAATACAATGCTTTCCAGAAGGTATCAAAAAGACACTGAGATGTAGCAGCACAAGCATTAATTTGAAGAGCCCAGCTGGCAAAGAGTAAGAACCAGCTATACAAAATCATTTGTATACCTCTAAGGGCAGTAAAGGCAAGCCTTAAATTCTTGTTACAAAACCAAGAGAAAGACACTGCAGGGGTAAGATTAATGACATGCCTTCGATACAGACTGTCAAGAAGGATTTTTAAGATTATTCCAGCACTGTGAATTCGGCACAGTATGTTCACAAGTGATATCCTACCCAGCTACTTGGATATTTGAACCATTCAGTGCATGACTGGATAATTATCACTCAAACATATCCTTAAGCTTATGAAACACAGCTGTGTCCATTTCTGCCAAATCAATGAAAGCAGACATTAAAGATTGATTTGAGTGCAGATATGTGCAAGCTGGAAACTTGGGTCCAAGAGTAATGACAGAAGTACTCTGTACACAATAGAGCTGTGATGGATTTGAAGGAAAATGGTGTTTTGAATGTAAACTACTGATTTACAGCAGATAACACTTTCCTTTTAAGGAAACCATGCCATTTGACATTTCATTTAACTAAAAAGAGAATTATATTCAACTTTTTGTTAATCTTTTAACTGATAAAAAATAAACCTAGAACGCCATAATGCAAGAAAGTGCATGGCATGGCAGGGCAAGCTATCACAAGTAGGAATATAAAACCCATTGTCATGGGACCATGAGGTGATGATAACTTTATCTTTAAAAAGCTCACAGATTAGAACCTTCCAAAAGAATCCCCTATCTGCTACTTCACTAATACTAATAGCCAAAATCTCTGATCTTAGCAAAATGATTGGAAATTGCTTTGCTTCCTTACCAGGTTCACCAAAACCATCACAGCAATAAAACAGCACAAAGCTCAGGGAAACCACAATTAGAAGAATTAAAGCAAAGATCCTCAGATCCTAAGACATCTACCAGGTAAGGATTCCCTGGCAACTTCGGGCAGGAATCCTGCAGGAATTCTGTCCTAAATTTTGCACAAACATTTTTTCCCTCTTCTGCAGGGAGGACATCTTTTGATCCAGAATAACCAACAACACTTTTTGGCTTTTTCTAAAGCAACAGACATTGGTCATTATGGACAAACCAAGAGAAGCTAATTCTTCTCCTCATCTAAATGAAAATACAGCACTTCTTTGGGCCCTGCCATGCCCTGTATTGCTGCCTTAACACAAAAATCCAGTCACATAAACATGTAGCTTAGATAAGACAAGCACTTTTGCTCTCATGCAAGATTCACCTTGAATAGGAGGAAAAAACATGAAAGAAATGCCCATGACTAACACAGAGAACTGAAAGGGTCTTAGCAGTTGTTTCTAAGCATTTGGAATGAGTAGCCCAAGTTACAGTTTGGACAAGGATTTGATACTGCTTTGTCATTACTGTCATTAAACTGTTCTTGTTCTGGAGGTACAAGGCAATCTGTCAACATTAGAAGGATGAGTGGATGCTGCACACCAAAGAAGGAGCAGCCTTGCCTGAGCAACAAAAAAGCTCCAAAGAGAAAGCTGTGCTGGGAAACAAACTCAGCTGGGAGAGCTCAACAGGGAGCCCAATTAAATATATGTGTGTGTGCATGTGTGTATATATATAAACTAAACTAATTAAGAGCTTTCAGTATTATCTCAAAGTCAAGATCATCCATATCATCAAACTAAAAAAACAAAGCAAAACACAAATTAGTAATGCATTTCCCCATTCTAAACTAGCCGGAAACAAGTTGCCTCTTACCTGCTGAAAGAATGGCTGAAAAAGTCAATACCTTGGCTGCCCTTTGAAAACACTTTAATCTTTTAGTTTCACGTTCAGCTTGCCAAGTAGGGGAGGTTCATGCTGGTCCTGCTGTTATTTAAACATAAAAGAGAACCAGCCACATCATAAATAGGGTATTAGTACCTCACTGTTGAAATACCCTGAAGTCACCAGCCACAACATGGTTAGTGTGTTTTGGCAGGTGATACTTCTGAAACAGCTTTATCACTTAAAAGCAAAGCTATTTTAATGACCTATACAAATTTATCTTTCACTACCTCCGAGTCAGCCAACAAAAACTACCTAAGCAAAAACAGGCAACCCAACTACTAATTTAAATGCAATATTCATATAGGGATTTACAGGGTCTTTCTGACAGAAGAATCTAGCTTGTTCACAAACAACAGAGCAGAGCTTTCCAGAAGACTTGTGTGTGGCTAATAAACACCATTAATCTGACAGAGCTGGCAAGCATCAGACAGCAGGGCTGCTCTACCAGAGACTGCTGCATAAACCAGCCCCCTCACTGACAAATGAAGCCAATTCAACATCAGCTCACCCTGGGACCCAAGCAATGCTCAACCCAGCTCCAAAAGCCCCATACCCAAAAGAGAACACAATTCACAAGTGGCATTTCCAACCTAAGCAGGACTCCTTTACCTCTTCCGTTATATGTTCTCTGATTTTAAGTATTGTTACATTAAAAATCATCAGCCTCCTCATCATCAGAGAAGATGCTGATTATGAATTCCAAAAGACAGCAATTTTTTTTCTTTAAGCAAAGCACTTCTACCAACTTTATGAGAATCAGAAATACAGAAAAAGCAACAAAGAAAGACTGATCAGCAAGTCTAATGATAACATCATAGAAACACACCCTACTGCCCTGGGGAAAAAAAGATATCCAATTCCATTAACAGGCTGGAACATAATAGGGAAAGATGACACCAGAGAAAGAGACAAGCAACAAAAACTTCAGTTGCTGAAGTCCATCACTTCTCCTCATCTTCCCTCCCTCACTTCAAGCAGAATCAAGAAGATATCCATGACATTCAGTACCAGACACAGAAATCCGACACCTGAAAGCAGCACAGAACTAAGGCAAATCCCAAGGCAGCAAGGGAAGCCTGTCTTTTCCTGGTCCCTGCAGAGATCTCACCTCTGTCCATGTCCTTTAGCTCCACTACTGCCTGATTCTGTTTTCCATTTAAGATTATAACTTCATAGAAAGAGATGAAGAAAAAGTAAGTAAAATAATTTCCTAAGTCAGGAAAATAAGAGCTACCTTAAAAAAAAACCTCCAGGTACAGCTGAAATAAAGGTCTAAACTCATCTACAATATACCTTTGTTTACAAAGGAGGGATTTAACAGAAGTTTTGTGGGTGCAATAGCTTAGCAAGACATCTCTCGTGTTTGTCTGATAAATAATGCAAGGAGCTATCTTCCCTTTTTAGCAGTATCACTTAACAGATGCCAACTGGATTTCTATGTCTGTCTAACAACGCAACACAAATACAACACACCTCTGAATTGTATCAACACACAGATCTGCACAACGCATTACACATCTTCCAAACCTACCCTTTATAAAAGACTTTGGCCTCAACAATGCCCTTTCAATTAATGTCTTTACTGTCTTGTAAGTGATACAATTCAGATCAAGAATTATTCTTGAACAAAACCACATCAGCCTCAAATCAATAGCGCATATTGTCAACTCCTTTTAGTCTAAACACGCTTAAAAGTTCATACCTGTTTTGCACACTTGCTAAGTTTTGCTATAAGCCCTGACATAATGTCACCTTAAATACTTTAAAACTTTCTATTGTACATAGAAAAAAAATAATATAGCAATGTGCAACAACACATATGTGGATATTTCTTTCCCCTCTCCCTCCCAGTCACATGGCATTGATGACCGAAATCAGAAGAAATTAAAACAGCTCCAACTGCTGGTCTTGAACAGTTTTAGACCTCTCTTCCTAACAAACCCATGTCCCTGAATACCAGCTTACACACAGCTATAGAAATACCTCTTTGAAGATAAATTAAATTGCCTTATCTGAAACATGAACTAGGTCCTAATTGAAGAAGCCTTCCCACCAAGACAGCTTCAGAAAAAGAGTCAAGACTGACTTTTCAGAAGTATTAAAGGCAAGTCACAGCATGAAATACAGTTCAAGTTCTGTCATCACATAGACCCTATCCACATAAAAAAAAAAGCCAGAGAGTTAATTAGGTACAAGGGCAAGTCATTACATGCAGGCACTGAGGAAGCTGCTCACAAGCAGGTCCTAGAGCACTCCATCTGCTTACCTGCCATTCCTCAAAGGTAAAGAAGTACCTCAAAAGTAGCTTTTTTTGCTTCACATTGCTTGCATGTGCCTTCAGCTTTATAAAACACTGTACCTCTGGCACACATCAATAGTGAAAACTTACCAAGCTTGCTTTTTTGTTTCATCTCCTGACTATAATTTGGTTAACATCATTTTCCTCTCTAAATTCCTTTAAAATTATTCCAGGTGGACACTCAGCCACTTTAATAGATACTGGAAGTAGAGCTGAACAACCTCCACAAATAAAACCATCTTTTGCCAGCATACCTACAGCTACCTAAGGGTATAAAAGATAATCAAAGAATCACAGTTTCACACTATGATTAGATTTGGTACTGCTACCTTCCTTTGTCCCATGTGACACAATATGTGCTTGTTTAAAGCACCATTAAAAACTTAGCAAGGCACATCACTATGAATACCAAAATCTATTATCAAAGAGCTACCTGGCAAAATCTGTTCAAAATAAATGCAAAATAGGCCCAGCCTAGGAGGGAAAAAAATCCCCAAAGGAGGATTATAAAAAATTATGTGTCATCAACAGAGCAAATAACCAGCAATGAGTGGAGAGCAAAGCCTTTTTCAAACACAAAGCAGCAAAAACATTTCTACCACAGAGGGACATTTGCTCTGATATAAAGAACACAGGAAACAGTTTCCTAAGAAACCACACACCTGACACCATCACTGAATGACATATTAAAAGGTAATAATAATAAAGCCTTATAGCTAGGCAATGTTTAACCTCATCTTATCTTGAGGCAGACCTGCAAGGGCCAGGTTTTACCCACCCTAACAAATGCCTCAAGTTTCAGGCTGCTCACTGTCTACCACACTCATGTCACTCAGAAGCAGAGGGTTCATGTGTAGCTAAGCAGAAATCTTGCTAATACTTCAGTAATTTTGCACTCTGAGCTCCAGAAAATACTTGCAAATCACTTCAACTGCATGGAAGGACTGAACTCAATGGATTCTACCCTTATACATTATTCTTTTCCAAAATGCCTGTTGGCATAGTTCTGCAAAAGTCTGATCAATAATTGTATCAAAATTATTTAGAGGCACTTACCAGACAAGCCTGATGACTAATGCCTAAACAAACTGGTCAGTCTAAAAGTACATGACTAATATTCTAAAAATACACGAGATAGCTGCCCCTTCTCAGGTAGGCTTACCAATAAAGCACATGGGAAAAGTGGCTGTTGGCAGAGTGCTCTGGACCTGCCAGCAACAGCAGCACTGTTCAGGTGCCCTTTAACCACACAGGGAAAGTTAATGACACAACAGTGGCAGAGGAAGTACAACAATTATGAGTCATCCACGTAACCGTGTGCTTTATCAACACACTTCATAATATTGAAGTTACTAATTAGTGACAGCACAAAACAGTGATGCAGTAATGGGAAAGTGAGCAGCTTGAAACTTTGGACCCTTTTATCTTTTACTGGTCTGGCACTTAGAATTTATGTGCATTTTCCACAATGAACACTCAGGAAACTGCAATGCTACCAGCATTCTAACACCTCACATCTGCTAACTGCAGATGCTTTTGGAATCCCCAAAATACTTCACAGACTTCTGGACATGATCAGCTATATGACCAAGTTTCCACCAACACCATCATCACTGCCAACTCACTTCACCAGCCTACTGTAAAGATGCAACAATGGTAGAGCTTAGCTCTATGCAAAATGGATTTTCAGAAGTGCCACAAGGACCCTAAAGTGCCTTAAATTTTCCTGCATAAAATCTGAAACAAACTTTCAACATTATTTCAAGCTCCCAGACTTGCACACCCAGTTAGGGATTCAAGATAACCACTCCACAAGCTCAGCTAATAAACAATTGTGATTTGATCCACTTTTGATTTCAGCTGGTTTATGGGAACTTGATTTTATACTTGCCATTCATCTCCAGCACTAAAGCTTTTTCATGTTCCTTTCTCTGCCATGAGATTAGCCCAAGAGTTTGTATAGCTGAAGTGAACAGTTTGGGGGAGCTATCAAACTGAAAAACAAGGCAAGGGTGGGGGGGAAGCTTAATTTCTTAGCTGGGTAAGTTCCCTGCAGTTCTCTCTGCTGATTATCTCTCTGTTTCTGCCAATACAGGGAGAGAAGTGAGCAGTCAATAAATAAGCTGTCCCACTGCACATGGGGGTCACAACCTAACTCAATTACAAACCAACTTAGATTAGTTACAGCTGTGGAAGACCTCAAAGTTAGCAAGCAAGCAAGAGCAATTAGATGATTACACAAACAACCCAGCAATAAAACAAGTGGACTAGAAACAACCACTTACAGAGTTTTTAGATTTGAGTTTTACACAGAACTCACAAGTCTAACTGTGCTTACACACCTCCTCAGACAAATTCATATATTAAGCTAATAAAGAAAAACAGTAGAGATGAGACCTTCAGCTTTTCACTGGAGGCTTCTGCGTGCCTACACATTAATCTGAAAATGATGTATCACAGCAGAAAATGTGTTTTGTACTAGTCCTGTTTATTCATTTATTAGTCTGAGTCCAGTCACTCTGTGACACTATACCACTAATTCTAAATCTAAATGAAAATAAAATACTGGAGTCTAAACAATTACCCCAAACCCTGGGCACATTAATAATGTGATAAAAGCAATCCAATTTACAAACTGCATTAAGATCACTTTTTTCAGGATCTCTGCCAGTTTTATCTAGCCACTATTATCTAAGAAATACACCTTCAACTTCTGAAAAAGATCAATATCCTTCTTCCCCAGCACAATCAATCTGAGCCCATTTCAATGAGAGCTGATTACAAAGTCTCCAAGCTGCCCCTTAATGAATAATGAGGGAGGCACAAATCAACTTTTAATGCCACACTACTACAGCAATGGTCAGAGCATGGACAGCCAGACCTGGGTCACTTCAGACGAAATTGATTGCTGCCAATAGCACAGCTCCATTAAAGAGGAAAAGAGGGGACACATACATATCCCCAAAGCCCAAGTGCCACTGAGGCAGCTCCAAAGCCAGCAAAGCCTTCTGCACCACATTCTGCATCCAAAGAGCTTTTAAATGGAATTACACCCTGAGAGCCAGGGTACCTCAAGCTTCTCCTCTGCAAACCCCGTTACCCATTTCTTCTCTGAGCACTTCAACCCTCAGACAGCTGATGGACCCAGAGCACAAGCAGTGTAAGTCAAGAGACCCAGGAGCTTCAAGAAATTAATAAATTGGGCCAACCACTTTTTGGCAGAGGAGCTCACAGCAAGCTCCACAATCAATCTCCTCACTGGCAGTTCTGCTTCTGCCTTGGCTATGCTGGTGTCAACTCCTTAACTGACCCAAACTTGTTACAGTTCCTTACTTGCACTAGGAACTATACTACTATCTAGAATCTGCGGGAGAAGGGCAAAGACAACTTCCAGTCAAAACTTTCCAGGTCTAATCAGCTGGAAGGGGAGTGGGGGGGGGTCTCAGTCTTCCAGTCAAAGGCTTAAAAAAGCCTGATTTTACTGCTTCAATATGACTGCTAAGAACAAGTAATAAACGTGAGTCACCAGAGGGCACTAACACTTCTACCAAATGGCAAATGCAGCCCTTCAATTAGGGAGGCTGATAATTACATCCACATCATCATGTATATTTTATCTGGATTGAACTTCAGCCAGCTTGTTCTAATCCATGTTCAAATCTCAACTACATACTGATGAGGCACTGAGCTACACTAACTGTTGTGGTCACACTTGAAATACATGGGACAGACTCACAGTCTCCTCAGACAGACCAGGGAAAATAGGGCAGGCACACATTCACACGCCAGCTCAAGCTTCCCGTGCCTACAGAATGTATGTGCACCTTTAAATACAAATGGAATTCTGAAACAGGCATGGAGAACAGGCCACGAGTCCTGCATCTCAAAGGAACAGAATAAATAACTATTCTTAGGAGTTTGAATCAAGATCTGTCCTATCATAGGGGACCATAAGCAGCATCAGCCTGAAGAAAAGGGAAAGGCTTCCCCTTGACCATCAAGCAGGAATGGATGTGTTATTCTCTCAGGTCTGGCATCAAATCAGCTGCCATGTTACAGCCTTAATCTTTAACACAGGAGGCTGCTCTTTACCACTGAGAAATAGGCCAGGTTTTTAAACCACAAATATGATGCTCAGGAGGGACTGATAAGAGAGTTTCTTGATATTCTGACCAAGCAGCTCTAGGGCTTAGTGCCAGCCAAAGGTGTGCCTGAAGCACAGCCAGGGAGCTTCTGGGGTAGGAAACTCTGACTTGTTAGTGCAGTTGATACAAAGAACCAAAACACATCTAAACAGTGCAGACCTACAGAAATAAGGGCAAAGCCTCCAGGCCCTGCAAGGTACACAGCTGCTTCTTTTCCCAGTTTTACCTAAACTGTCATTCTTGTAAGTCAGGACTGTAGGACAACATAGCCATGGGAAGAGAAAGGGAATCCTATCCTTATGGAAAAGTACACCTTACCACCCAGCTGTTGTTTGTCTGTGCTGAAATTACTGACATGTAAAGTCACAGTGACAATAAGGCTGGGGTAGGAAGCACTCTGTGAGCAAACTCAGGGGATCTCCATGGGTTCAAGGCAGACACCACTTGTGCCACATGACAGCCTACAACCCATCTGGAAGCCCATGGGGAGTTCTGAAAACACCAGCTGAGAGTGTCCTAAAGCAGCACACTTCAGAGCAGTGAGTCCAGGAGAGTAAAGATCAACCTCATACGCAGATCAAGAACACTGCATTTTAAAATACTTTGTGGTGACTCACTAGACTTCCCAGTGTTTTATTTGCCATACTGTAAGATTTACCAAACAGGTCCCTTTCGAGACAAACTCTCCTACAAACTCAAACCCAGACTGGGAACAGTGTCCCTTGGCCACAAGCCGCTCCAATGCCCATCATTTATTTATATCATTTATTTCATTATCATTTATGTAATTTATTTTATATCATTTGTGCCATTCTAACCCCTGAGTCACAGCCAGCAGCTCCAGTGTTCACAACACACCACGATGCAGGATACACCCTCCCTGTTTAGGGCTTTGGGCCACCCTCTCCCTGCTCCCCACCTTCTCCTGACTGCAAAGCCAGCACTGGGAGCCCTCCCACACCTCACCCTGCCTTGCTCCAGCTCCCATCTCTGATGGCCCCATCCTGCTGGGACCAGCCTGCCCACAGCCAGGACTTCAATGCCATTCTCCCTAGAATCCTACAAGGCTTTTATGGATCTTTGTAAAACAAAAGGAGTTGCAGTCACACATCCACACATTCCAGGGGACTGAGCACACAGAGAATCTACTTAAAACGCCCAACTGCAGCATTAAGACACACTCACTTCAGCAGTCTTTTAAGGTGATTAATTCATAAACAGACCAAACATGAAGCCCACAAAGCTTCTGTTCATGCACTAACTATGACACATACACTTATATTAAAAGATGATTCCTACTGCAGCAGTTCCAGGTATTTAAATGCAAAGATTTTTAACAGAAATCTTTCATTATTTTGAAAATACATTTCTAAGTCTGTTTTCTAACCAATACTTAGAAGATAAATATATCATGCCTTTGGTGGCTTATACTTTGAAAAAATGCAACCAATTACACTCCCCATCCCTAAAGGATATTTTCAACTAAGCTTTAGTTATTGAATGAAAGGAGGAGCTCAAATGACTCAGCTTCAAGCAAATATAAAGGAAAAGATTAACCCCTAATCTCAATGCAAAAAAAAAAAAATAGTGGAACAAACTGATTAAGATAGAGGTGTGGCTTGTCAATTCAAATCTTTTAATATTCAAAGACATCAAGCAGAACATTAGCACACTGTGACTGCATTACTTTTCCATACAAAAGTAATTTTGTCAATTTCAGTCAATTTCAAAAATCCCAGTCATTCAAAAATCACAGTCAATTTCAAAAATCAAAGTTTACACAATTGGTTATAGTTAAAGTTAGCCTTGTATCTTCATTCTTGTTCCTTAGTGCCGAGCAGCATAAAGATCAATAAAACATCTGAACACTGACATTTTTAATCTACAGTCACAGGGCAAGATAGAAGTGTAAAAAGGAAAAGACAGCTCCAAAATTCTGCAGGAAAACCCCCACATTTCTACAGGAAAAAACCCCAAAAAACCAAACAAAACCCACTGGTGAGTAAAGAGGATAACCACATGAAGGGTTTTTTTCTTGGGGGGGCGTTGTCTCCACTGGACTGAGCTAAACATTTCATATTAAAATGCAGCAAAATAAATTACAAGGTAGGATATTTCACAAGGGGGCTCCTAGACACCAAGGGACTGTTGTACATCCTCCACATGAATTCCCAAGTGCTTGTCCCTCATTTCAGCCAAGCCACACCAGCATCTCCGCGCAGAACACAGCCCCAGCTGGGCTGGGAGCAATGTTTCATTCCAGACTAGCCGGAGCGCTCCTTTACACGCAGCCCGAACTCCAAGCACAGATGTCACCAGAGGGCACCCTCTCAATTCCAGTGACCCAGCTTCAGCCAACTTCTGAGCAGGACTGCAAACAGCCCACGAACAGGGACGAGCAGAGGCTGTGGAAAGCAGGAATAATTCTGCTTTTGCAAGGAATTTCCTTTAAATAAAAAGCCCGCCATCGAAATTTAAAAATAAATAAAAATAATTTACTTATGTAGCCCAGAAGCATAAAATATTTTCCAGAGTAATCAGAGACACTGCTAGAAAAAAATCCCTACTACCAACTTCTGTACAACATTATGCTGTGGCACTTGATGGTGCCAACTCAATCCAGCTGTTTTGGTACCCATGTGGATCATATCAGCTCCCAAATGCCGGGTCCAAGGCAGTACAGCTCATGCAGAGGTGCCTATGGAAATCCTTTGGCTCTGCTATCAGATACTACATCTTACAATAATACACAAAAAAATGCATGAGTAGTTCCCATGCTTTGGTCCATGTATTATTTCTAATGCCCTGTTGAGAGTTAATAGTATTTTAAAACAAACACCTGATAAGTTGAAGTTCATTAAATAAAATTATGCACAACCAGTAAAACATGCAATAGGTCTATATACCAAAAAGGGTCTCAAACCACCAGTTGACATGAACAGAATGTTATACCCATTTTGTTTAGAAATAAACACCACCACAGTACAACTAAAACTAAGTCAGCTGCAGAAGCAAGCGGTGATAAGAGAAAAATAGGAAATAATCATTGTGCATCCCGTATTTTCCAATCCTGAGAAAACCTAAAAAGCTGTAGGCCTATCAAACATTTGATTGCCTACTGATTATCTACTGATCATCCGAAAAGAAACACTCTCCACCTCTTCTAGCTATCTGTGATTGCAAAGCTCTTTAATTCAGCAGAGGCACAGAAGGAGGGATGCAGGAATAGGACCTGTGCAAAAGCACGTTTTTTTCTGTAGAGGGATCTCTCCAATAGTGTCAGTATAGGAAACCTGCAAACAGAGATACACATCCACAGAATTTCACCAGGCCTGTAACTACTATTACACCCCAGGGCAAGTTACTCCAAAATATTACCTGTCATCACCACTCATCGTGCTTTGAAATATATCTACAGAACTGCCTTTCCAGCATCTGCTGCCAGGAAAGAAATAATGCTAAACACAACTCATGTCTTATAAACAGCATCTATTTGTCCATCCTTTAAAGCAGACTCCTGTCTACTGGAAGGTAACACGCTCTGAAATTACCCTGGTTTACACGAAAGTGGTGCGACGTGGTGTTCATCCCTTTCTTACAGCCACTGTCTGTGTTGTCTCTTGTATCCTCATCCCTGGGCACTGCCCTGTCCCTTGTGTCCCCATCCCTTCCTGCTGTCCAGTCACTCGTGTCCCCATCCCTTTCTGCTGTCCTGTCCCTCGTGTCCACATCCCTATGCGCTGCCCCGTCACTCGTGTCCCCATCCCTTCCTGCTGCCCTGTCCCTCGTGTCTCCATCCCTGTGCGCTGCCCTGTCCCTCGTGTCTCCATCCCTGTGCGCTGCCCTGTCCCTCGTGTCCCGGCGGCGGGGCCCAACCCCGGGGCAGCACCGATGGATAGCGGTATCTCTCCGCCACAGCCTCCGCTCCGCCCCCGCCGCCCTCCGGCCCTCGCGGTGCCCCACACACGGACGCGGCTCTGCCCGTCCCCACGCACCGACACCCCCGTCCCTGAGGGCTCCACAGACAGCAAGGGTGGGGTGTCCACGTTATAACCCACTCTTCAGCCCCGCAAGCAGGCACCGGGGGGGCGAACATCTCTCCCGAAGCCCCGCAGCTCTCCGTCCCGCAGCCAGGCTGGAGCCCCGCCGCGTACACACCGATGAGAGGGGGCTCCGCTCCCCGCCACCCCCGTGCGAGGAGGAGGAGGAGGAGGGAGAGGAGGAGAGGGCGGCAGGTGGGCGGCGGAGCCCCAGGGGGGCCGGGACCCTCCCCGGATCTGGGAGGGGACGGAGCGCCTCCAATCCCCGGCCGGCAACAGCCCTGCAAGGCCCGGCGTGCGAGCCGGGGTGAAGCCTCCTTTCTTCTCTCCTCCTCCTCCTCTGAGGAGCCGGACAATGAGCCCCGCGGAGGCGGGCGCCGGCTCCCTCCTCCTCCTCCTTCTCCTCCTCCTTCTCCCCGCCGCGACAGCGCAGCTCACCTGCGAGAGGGGGGATGGATGACGGCGGGGTGGCCGCTCGGAGCTGCTGCCGGAGGGGCTGCAGTTTCTGCGCGGGTCGCTGCGCGCCGCCGGCTCCGCAGGCGCGGGGCGGCCGCGGCCACAGTGCCCCACACACACTCACTCACTCTCGCACACTCTCACACACTCACACACACACAGCGTGGGGGGGCGCCCGCCCCGCCCGCGCATGCGCGCAGAGACCCCCCCCGGCCCGCCTCCTCCCGGCGCCGCGCGCGGGCTGCGCACGCGCCGCCTCAGCGCCGCCCGTGCCGCCCTCAGCCGGCGCTGAGGGCGGGGAGAGGCGCGCTCGCTCCCTCACGGCAGCGCTGGGGCTGGGACAGAGCAGCGGGGCCGGGCTGTGACCGGCACCCCGGCGTCAAACAGACCGGGGTACTCCATGCCACGTCCCGAAACACCTGCAGGGATGGTGACTCCGCCGCCTCCCTGGGCAGCCCGTTCCAGCGTCTGATTCCAGAATCCTAGTATTGTTGGGGTTGGAAGGGACCTCTGGACATTATCCAGTCCGGCGGAGCAGGTGACACAGGAACGCGTCCAGGCGGGTTTGGAATGTCTCCTAGAAGGGAGGCTCCACGCCCTCCCTGGGCAGCTGTTCAGCGGTCTGCCACCCTCACTGTAAAGTTCATTTACATTTACATCCTTTCTGTGAGGGAACTCCTGCTGCTGTCCAACCCAAACCTCTCCTGGCGCAGCTCAGCACCATTCCCCCTCATCCTGTCCCTTGTGCCCTGGGAGCAGAGCCCGACCCCAGCCGGCCCCACCCTCCTGTCAGGGCCTTTGGAGAGCGAGAAGGTCCCTCCTGGAGCTCCTGTAACCCAGGCTCAGCTCTCCGTGAGGCGTTGCTCCCTAACGACTGAAAAGACAACGGGGACAAGGAAAGGAGCTGGCCCCAAAATAAAAACTATTACATTGACAAGAACTCTGTTCTGAAGGGATCCAGTGCAATGCCTTTTATGATTTCCTTCTCTGCGCTCACAGTCGGTAGGGAATAATCAGTTTATGAGGAGAAAGCAAGGCCTTCAAGGTGTTGGGACCATTTCTGGAGTGAAAGCCCTCAGAAAACCACAAGGTTTTGCAAGAGTTGCTCTACAGTCACCAGAATTGGCAGTGCTACCGTCGTGGGGACAGGAGCTGGCATCGCCACCTTCCCATCCACAGCCCCAGCCAGGCAGTCTGCAGCCCCAGTGAGTTATTGCAATATTTAATAGCTACCATTTATACGTATTCTGAATGCTTTGAAAGCAATGCCTAATCTCATTAAATTGTGAATTGACTTGTTTTCATCCTCTTGTGGAGTTAAGACAGTCACTGCTTCCTTCACATCCATGGGAGATGGAGTTGGTAATTTGTTCCTATACTGGAACTGCTGCCATTGGATCTGTGGCCACCTGCTATGGGTTTTAATGAAACACAGAGCCACCTGCTATGCAGAATGCCTGATTTTTATTAGACTTGCAGACTGGTGAGAATACAGGTACTATGATCCAGATTAAAGAAGTTCAGCAGGCTGGAAAGAGGGTACCAGCTTTTAAATCTGACAGGGAAATAATGCAGGCAGGATTTGTGAAACTACAGGCACAAATTTGACAATAAGCAAAGAACAACATTACTTTTAGGTACAGTGCCATTTCCCCATTTTTAATAAACCTTTGTGCCTAGAAAGACAACACTGTTACCTCTTGTATGGTTTTTTTGGTTGTTGTTGGTTTTTTATTTGTTTGTTTGTTTGTTTTTGGTTTTGTTTTTCCCATGGTAATCTAGCACAGTATCAAATTCATTCTGAACCAGAAGAACTGAAAAGAAAATAAAATGCCAAATGCCATCCTGCTGCAAGGTTTTCAACAGGTGAGTCAGTGGATGGAAAGAATGTTTCACCATATTTGGAAACACAACAATTTGTAATATAGAAATAAGAAAATATTAAAAAACTGTAGAATCATTAAGGTTAAAAAAGAACTCCAAAATAACTGAGGAATAAGAGAAAAGAAAAAGTAGTAAAAACACCTCAGAAGGGGGAAGCAATGGGATATTTTTTGTAAGCTATTCTCCTTCACAAAAGCAGGAGACAAAGTACTTTATCTTGTAAAAAAAGTTTAGGGATGTATATATGGATTAGGTGACAAATTTTCAGACATTTTACAATCCTCTCGCTAAAATGCTTCCAGAAAAAAACTGCCTAATGGGTTGTGAGGAAAAAAGCAATGTCATAGACCCAAACCTAACAGATTCAACATGTA
This sequence comes from Camarhynchus parvulus, assembly GCF_901933205.1. Taxonomy (NCBI): domain Eukaryota; kingdom Metazoa; phylum Chordata; class Aves; order Passeriformes; family Thraupidae; genus Camarhynchus; species Camarhynchus parvulus. The sequence goes on along the minus strand of NC_044578.1, from coordinate 26,903,979 downwards.
GTCATTCATAATGGTGGTGAAAATCCGAAAGAATAAGGTGTTTTTAATTTTGTTGTAAATACCCTTAAAATAATCTAGAAAAAAAAGTGGTACAGAAGGGGACAACATTTGTAGGAGACACAACATTACTCCGAATTTTGGGGCAGATGATGAAGATACTTGAGAGTGACCCAGCTGTGTAGGAAGAAAATATAGTGACATTCAATACTGATAAATAATCATGAGTACAATGCAGTGGATACTGGAGGAAAGAATTCTGAGTAGGCATCACAGAGGGGTCCAAACCAAAGGAAATAGTTTAAGAAATGCTCAGGCATCCTGGGCAGTGCTTCAGTAGAAATCTCTCCTCAGTTTATGAACACAGTCATGCACACAACACATCAAGAGATAAAATGAGAAAACAAGAAAATGTTGTCTGTTTTGCCTTCATTCCATATAAAAAAGTTTTTGAGAATGAGCAGGGAGGAGAATATACATTAGACTGTGAAACTGAAATATCCAATTCCACTCAAGTTTTACACCAGACCCCCACATTTAGCTGCTTTTCACCTACAATTCCAGAATCTTTTCCAAGAAACCACCTTCCAGTACTCACTTGCCAACACTATACACACACACCTGATGCTCCTTATTATTTTACAGGTACAGATCTTCCCTATTTCCCTAAATATTCCATTAAAAATACATTATTAGTTGAATGTTGCAGCTGTGCTGTTCGATATTCTAATCACAAGAAGCAGTGAAAAGAGGAAATGACTACATGAAAATATGTGGCAAAATAGTCAGTTATAATGAAGAAAGCTGCTGTCAAAAATAACAGGAAACCGCTGTCCCTTGTGACTGGCAGCTTGTGAGGGAATGGGTGCAGAGGCCAAAGCTGAGCCAGCACAGCCATGGGAGTTGCTCCTAGTGAACACAGCTGGAAATCTTGCAGCCCACAGGACACCACACTTGCCATGATCAGCTTTCACCCAAAAAGCAAATTTAGGGATGGTATTTGTCTGGCCAGCTTGCAGTATTCTAGTAGTAAATAATTATTTACTATGGATCTCATAGGTTCTTTTTTGGACCTACATATCCTAGATTTTATCAGGAATGATTATTTTTATAATTCACTGCCCAACAAGCTGCATCTCCCTACAAGAATTCACTGTACCCAACTCTCCCAAATTATAGAAGATATAACATTTCCTTTCCTTTTGAAAGCAATATCTTGCATCTTCAAGATAATCTACCAATTGAGAGGAGGAAATTTATCTGTCTATTTTTAATTTCACACATGAAAACCATTTTTCCATTAGGCAGCACTGAAGGTGAGTGCTTCCACACACAAACTGCAATGTGCCTGCAGGAGTGGCTGTTATGAAATGTTGACATTGCAATCCAGGGCACTTGTTGATGTAAATTTTAAGTCTATAAAAATGCCAGCAGAGTACAGTTTATTATACTTTTTCATTAACAGAAGGTACCATAAGCAATTTAGAATAGAACATTCCGAATGTAAGTTACTTTAATGTAATCGGCTTTTCTTGCGTGGATTATAATGCAGATTATTCTACATCATTTAAGAAAAAAGGAGAAATAGTATTTTATTATGAGTGCACATACCATGCTCTGGGATTCAAACTACATTCATATAAAATCAAATTAATTTTGCTGCCTTTCATCCAAGCTTCCTCAGTACTGCAGAAAAGTACTCAGGAAGTACCTTTTTAATCTTGTAACAAATGATTTGAAATAGTATATCTTATATTTTGGTTAATTAATTACTAATTGCTTGGCACTAAGTAAAGTTCTTCTATCATTGCCTGAATCTAGAAACAGTTACTATCATAAAAAATCATCAGTTAAAATCAGTTTGATATAAGATGTCCCCAACTGGATGTCTGCATAAATATTTAGTTCCCTAAGGAATGATAATATAGTAGAAAATATTTTATTTATATAACCGGTAGATGTTATTTTCTATTCTTACTCTTTGACTAAGATATTCCATGAGTCTGACTGCACTTTCTTCACACAAGTACATCAGGGTGAGAAACACTAAAGAAATGCAAAATATTGCTAAATTTACTTGTCAACTTATGAAAAGAAAATGGTATAAATTTGTTGAAACTGCATAATCATTTCTAACAATTGCAGCACAGTTCTGGTATCTGCCACCTTAATTCAGTTATTTCCTGATTTTACAGTGCTTACCTATACAGGTCTTTAATAAATGCAGTGCCATTAATATTAATTGTGCAATTAATATTCGGGTTCTAGTAAGGTGCACAATCTGTGACATTTACACCTACATACTCCTACTTTTTGATCTGTGATCCTGTGTGATGTCCTTGCCTTCATGACGGGGAAAATAGGAGTCAAAACCGGATAAATATAACATTGCTGTAACTACCACCTTCTTCCTCTTTCCTTTTGGAGGATGTTTTTGCTTAATACATAATGCACATATATTAACTTCCACCCCTTTATAAGAAGGATGAGCTTCCTGCTTCAATCTTAACCAAATGAAATTTTCAGTCCATTCAGTTAAATTTGAATCCAAGCATTAAAAAAAAAATTAATTGATAAAAATGTCTGTACCAGAGAACTCTGGTTTAAATAGACACTAGACACCCTATGTATTTAGAGTTTAGAGCTGGAGGAGAAAAATATTACTAGGAATGCTATGCTGGAGAGTAGATGGATGTTTCACAGCTCCCCTCATTCACTGTGTTCAGCTGATGTGCTAATATTTGCTCCCAAAGGTGTTGTGATTAACGCTAGAACACCTCCTTAGGCTCACACCTCTGCTTGTTTCTCATTTCCCGCAACCATGAAGTGAGGAGCTGGAATTAGAACAACACAACAGCACTCTGAACCAGCTTAGGGTTTTTCTTAATATTGTAAAAATCACAAGTTTAAAAAGAGTGTATCCAAGGAGCAGCTTCTGAACTCGCCCAAGCATACATGTAAATATTTATATTTACGTGTAAAGTCAGTATATACACGCACAGCCGCTTTAAGAGGACTTCCTCTACATCTGCAAAACATTGTTTTCCCAAGGTCAGCAAAGGCTCTTCCACCCGTCTTAGCAGCGAGGAAGCTGCCCACGGACAACACGTTATTTCCTCACTGTCTCTCCCACAACCTATGGATTTTTCCACAGAAGGAGAAGGCTGTTCTTTCTGTGCTGCCTTCCCACGCTGCAGATGCAGGAACTCAAACCGTGCTTTCTGTTTGAGCCGTTTGCGACAGGGACGCTGCTGGCAGCGCCGGGGAGGGAACCAGAGGCAAAGCCCGGATTGGCAGCACAGAGGCTGAATGCAGATGTCCTTCTTTTTCTGCTTCCCTGGTACATCACCAGAGACAGCACATCACTGCTGGTAAACGGCTTAAAAGGAAGCAAACACCATTTTTATGTTGTATAAATATCTATCTACACATTTTCCAAAAAGGATGGAAATGCTGGGATGCCTACATGATTTATGCACAGTATGGAAGTAGCACAAACATGATGATTTACAACAGGTTTTAATGACCATCTGAAGGGGAAAGATACCAAATATGGTCAACAGCAACTGTTAATTGAAACAAGTCATATTTCATCTATGTAAACAAAGTAATGATCACGTCTGCCACAAGATTTCAAGAGATTTATCTTACAGGCTCCCTAATATGGTTACATCTGTCCCCTCCTTAAATCCTATGTTCTTGCCATCTGCTCCTATGCGCTTCTTTTCACCCTAAAGCAGTGATTAAACAACTATCTGGAGAAGAAAAAAAAAGTATTTTTAAGATTTTTGAGCAAAATGTTTAACAACTGGAAAAGCAAACCTACAACCCCATTGGGTCTCAGTTGTTTTCTGTGGTTGGGAATGTTACTAGTGAGATGCTCAGGTGAAGTTTCCAGGAATCTTTACATCACATTGTACAACAGGAAACACTACACCCATAGATTAGGATAGTTTTGTTATGAAATGTAATAAATTTGGAGCAGATTAAACTACCATTCAGTTAATCAGTCAAATTGTCACTGAGAGGTAATATTATATGGGGAGATCAGGAAGCATTTTGCTTTTAAAAGAAGGAAACTTCCTAGAATTCTTTACTTGCGCTGTGGGAAGCCTTGATAGTTGTGTGTGCTTGAGATGTGCTTTGTACTTACCTCTCCTTGTCCAAACATGGAGGAGCAGGAAAGACAGAGCTGCAGCTCACTCTCCTCTGTGTGAGGAGGACCAAAGAAGAGCAATTTCACAAATCCTGTGCTCCTGCCTTCTGGGCAAGACTGCAGCCTGCTGGTCCTCATTAATTAGGGGAGCACTCTGCATCCATCACCCTCTGTAGCCACAGAATGGGCATAATCCATCTCTTGGTGTTTATTTAGAGCCTTGAAATCATTGAAAGGTATTAGAGATGCACTGAGCATCTTGTTACAGGAGAGGCTTGATGCAATGACAACACTGTCATGCTAAAAAATTGCCTCATCCCTTCTCTAAGAGTTTTGTTAAACTTTCTTTTATTTGCTTGGGCTGCTGCTTTCTCCTATATAGAAGAAATTATGGATATCACCTAATCATTCCCTTGAGCTTCATAGGAAGTACCTGGACTTGGTACCTCTGCTTTTCAGTCTTTTCTCCTTTGGCTGGTTTACTCTGCTGCTTCTATCCCCTACCATTATAATTGTTACTGCTTGCAAAGATGGGAAACCAGAATTTTTTGTACTGTTTCTAAAACATTGTGAAGTATTTTCAGAAATAATGCATAAGAAGGCAAATTTACCATGGATTTTTTATCCACAGGTAATAATCCTTGTCTGAAAATCTAGGCCTATAATTTTAATTTCTACTGGTATAAATAGGTGCAGCTCCATTAAAGGCCTTGCCATGCACTACTGGAGGGCTTTGCTATGAAGGATGTGGAGAGTCCAGGCAGTTCAGTTTCAGATTCAATAAACACCACTGCTTAAATTAGTAAGATAGACAAACCACATTGTTTTACAGCCAGCATTTTCAGAGCAACTTCCACAATTGTTTGGGAATACCTTTGGGATGAGCAGAGCAGCCAGCCATCATCTGCTGCAGTCTGTGCATCCTGTCTGTAAGTCTGAGCTGCTGGTAATCCCTTTGGTCCTGTGCTGCTGCATGCCCCAGGGCTTTGCTGGCAGCTGGAATTAGGTAAATGTTGTTTTTTTAGGTGGATGGATGATGTTTTGCTCCATACCTGCCTCAGTGAAAGTTAGCAAGCCAAGTTACAGTATACTCACTCATTTTCAAATGAACAAAAAAAGGTAATGCCTAGGCTACTCAAATTCTGCATTTTTTCCTGTGTATCTCAGGTATTGTCAGGATGATTGGGTTCAGTTACAGAATCAGGACATAGAGAAAATGTTGAATGTTAGGACTTTGCAAACACTGTTCTAGACAATTTACATTAAAAGGAAAACATTTAGGAAAACACCTGCATAAGGTTTCAGTATTCTCTACCCAAACTAAGAAATCCATGTATAAAATTAATCCAGGTTTCTAGATCCAAGTTCTGTCTTAAGTCATGAAAGACTTTTTTTACCAATACAAATACTATAGGGAAAGTAGAGTTTTCAAAATTTCATTTTAAATAGAAAGGATAATAATGACATTTTCACATTCTTATAATACCCAGCTGAAAAGTCACTTTAACATTCATCAGAATAGCTTCTGATAGATGAAAAAAACACACCAATAAATATATTTTTAAAGTAAATAAGTCAGTGTGTACGGAAACAAGACCTGTTTCTTGAGAAAAATCTGACCTGGAGCACTTGGACTAAATGGTCCAGTGTTTATAAATGTGACTCAGCTGGAGATGGTGTCTGAACTTCTGAAATTTTCAAGAGATTTTTCCTGTATACTCTGGAAAGGCTTCAAAGTACACTCAGCAAGCAAATTTCAAAAATACAATGGCTGTACTTTAGCTGGTTTTCACCTTAAGTTTTACTGCAGTCTGATTGAGTCTGTGGCCAAACCTGACATGTATAAGCTAATTATCATTTCCATATCATCCTTTCCCATTGCAATCCTCAGAAAGATGAAAAGATTTATTTAAATACTGAAATCTGAGCTTACAAACCTAAACAAGACACCTGCTCACTCTGTGAGAGGATGAAATCTCTGTTTCCAGAGTTTTCTTTTACTTTTCAAGAGAGGACCCATCCATGAGGACAAGGAACCTAATCCATGATACTGATTTGAAAAGAGAGTTTCTGACAGTTTGTGGTTAATACTTTCTACAAATACATCAGAAGTAAACATTCAGCACTGCTACAATCTAAGTTCATCACTTTAAAATGTCCTCTCCAGCTACTTCTGTATGTCATGTAATGTTAGAAAAAACACATACCTGAGACTCAAAGGAGCATTGTTACACCCTGAAAAACTAGACATCCATTATAGATTATTCTTTGAGAGCTGCAGGAGAAAATACTTTCCCACCAATTATTCTGACATAATGTGGGACTGGAGTAGTTTATTCTATACCACAGTTTATGACATCGCTTTTGCCAACACAGGAGGTGAACACTTTTCAGCCCATCATGAACAGCAACTAAAACTGGACCAATTTATTATCTTGCCCTCTCTGGAGGAGAAGAGTAAATAAGCTACATTGTTTTGCAGTGCTTTGTGTTTTAGATGTACCTCAACATACTCTTAGTTTTCAGTAGAGAAGATGAGATTGAAGAGGCACATCCTGAACTTGAATCAGAAATTAGAATTTTCCAATGGTCCTTCACAAGGACCGTTCTTCTGGACTTGTGCACACTGTTCAAACAAACTGAATTTGGGAGCCTCTGTCTCAATCAACAGCAGCTCAGGTGGGGTTTATGGAGATAAGAGAAGTATGAGATAATGTAGATTTGGAGTTGGGAGCAGATTTTAGAAGATGAACTTAAAATCCAGCAGTTTGCTTAATTATAGGCATATGACAATAGAAATTGAATAGGATACAAGTACTATATAATTAAAAAGAGCATATGGAAAACACGAAAAATATGATAATATTTTTAGCAATAGATCCTTAGCTTAAACACTATTTTGCATTTTGCCTTCTGGCTTAAAATCCATATCAAAAAATAAAAGAGGATTATGAAGAAGAATTTAAAAGAACTACAAGAGAAGACTGTAAAACAAGAGAAACTAGAAATAGTGTGTTTAAGTGGTTTGTTCTATTGATGTTACTGAGAATGAGAGACACATTTCTTCCCTTGTTTGTTATCATCATCCTCCAGTGACACCAGGAAGCCAATGCGCTTGTAGGTACACACATCTGCAGGTAGTGACAGTTTCTGCTCTCTTTACATGTATATTAATGCAACATCCTTTGGCTCTGGGACTCTGTGCCAGAGAACAAATAGCTCAGCAAAGGAAACAGAGAGCTTGGAAGACTTTTATAATGGCTTGACACATACATGTATAATAACAATGTGCTGACAGTGCAAGCCTTACTGTTGGTGGTGCTTCACAGCATAAACTGATCCCTCACTAGAGAAATTTCTCTCATTTATCTATTTTACATAAAGTTCAGGTTCATTATGCCTTGGTTCTACTACTTGGGGTTTTTATCACCAGTTATTTATAACAGATTATTAAAAAGTCAGACTGCATAGATTTTGCTTAGAGGCAGAGGGAATAAGCATGTGGATATGTGAAATTTATGTCACTGCATATTTGGAAAAAGAACATTAAGATAGGATCTTAGAAAAAAGGTCATCTGTTTCTCTATTGAATCCTCTAATCCCATTTGAGTTAACTGCTTATTTGGATCCCTACAGGTAGGAAACATCTTTCAAGACTTTTCCCTTTCAATTCAATAAATCTCTTCTGCTGGTTTCTTTCTATTAAGTAACTGGAGACAGGTATTTAAAGCAATTGCTGCGCAATGAGCCATGAGGAAAGGCAGCAGGTTGGATGGATGCTTACAGAGGTACACTGAGAAGATATTACCCAGTTCCCAGCTCTTATCCTTTGTAAGCAGAACAGAATGAGGGCAACTTGACTTCCTGGCTGGTCTACTGACCCTTGAGAATAAAGGGAATAAAAATGCCACTGTGTGATAAAACAGGCAAGACTTGCAAAGCAATAACAGAATATGCATAATAGCTCAGAAAACATCCTTAGGAAAATAATTCAGTAACTTCATGCTTCGCTTTGTATTAGGAAAAATATAAAGGGAGAGAACGACTAGCAGCTGTGTGGAACAGAGCTAGCTTTTCAGGAAAATACACAGGGCCAGATCTTCCCTCCTACTTCTTTACATGTTTTCTGCTATTCAGGCCCATGGAAACATGCCAGGAAAAACTAATTGGCAGAGGACCATATTATCTCTTCTGGACAGTTCCCATGTAGTGTCTCAGAGAAAGACCATGCAGCTAGGGAGCTGGCTGGAAAAGCTGCCTGCCTGGGGAAAACTGTCCTTGACTCCCACAGATCCCAGAGGGTATGTCAGATTCCAGCAGGACCTCTCTCTCTTGTTGTTCTGAGACAATCTGAGGAATTCTCCGAGATTTCCTTCTATAGATGAAAGCTGGAGCTCATTTGAGCATTGGGGTTTTTCCATGGGGAAGTTTTGGCCAGAAGGATGAATGCTGATTTAAGGACAGCTCTCTTAAAGCAAGCACTACTGATGGGTCACCAATTGAATGCAAGGTCAGCAAGTCTGCAGCTGCCTCAGAAATGTGGAAGAGGATTTGATTCTGAATAAATGAAACAAGGAGAGTATAAAGTCCTGCTGTGGCTTGCTCCCACACAACCCACCCCCTCCCCGACCCTTCATATTTGGAGTGTCCAGGCTCTTGGTACCCAGGAAGGAGGATGGATGTTGTTAAAAGTAGCTGATTCCCCACTTTAATATATTATGAACATAAAACTGTGGTCCAGCCTACTGATTTACACAAGAACTATCAACCACCAACCTTCATTTCAGTTTCCTATTAAGTAATATACATACTTCTCCTTCATGTCCAGTGGAAAATCCCATGAAGTAGAAAAAAAGGAGTTCACATTGATAGATTACTTAGGCTGCCTCTCCAGTTGAGGTCTGTGAGGCATATGGAAGGGTCAAAGCCTCCATGTCCTCAGCCCCTCATCTCCTCAGGGGATTCCTGCATCCCTTCCATTAAGTGCCATTGGAGCCCTGTCCCCTCCTCCATCATTTCCTGCTCCCTTTGCTCTCCAGGGCTCCTGCAGCAGGCTCAGTAAGAAACTGTTCAGCGTGAGCTCCCTCCCATATGGCCATGCACTAATCCCCCCTCCCACACACAGCCAGGCAAACAGGGAGGAAACTATGGATGGGCAAGAGATGCTTCCCTGAGCAGCAGTGTCTGCTAGCCAGGCAATTAAAAGGTGCAAAAGACTCCTGCTGAACAGTACTGCTGTTTTCTTCATCATTCTTTCAACATCTGCAGAGCTTCCAAGTATCCTGAAACTGCAAATAAAGATTTTTTTTTTTAGGGGTAGTCTTAGAATTGGGAGATAGCTTGTAATCATCTTTCCTCTCCACTTACAATGCCAAGGTACTTTCCACAGGTTTTTAATAATTAATTTTGCTCCCTTGTCTCTTCTGATTGATCAAAAGAAAAATCAGTCTTGGAATTTACTGAAGAGTGAGAGAAGATTGAAAAAAAAAATCACTGCCATTAAAATTTGTCAGAGTTTTTGAGAAAGCTCTGCTCCTGCCTATTTACATCGAAGCTTTTTTTATGTATGCATAGAAAGGTTGTCAGGAAACAGACCATTTGTCAGGTCGGGCTGTCAGCCCAGTGCCCAGCAGCTCTCTGTGCCTGCACAGGGATATCCTGGCATTACAGGCACTGTCACATCTCATTGCCTAATGCTCGCCCTGACGCCGCCTCCTGCCCGAGAGCGTGCTCCATCAGGTTCTCACTTGGGAAACACCGAGCGCCACTCGCTGTCACCGCCCCGCTAAGCTCACCTAATGACACCGATAGGAACAGCAACAGAATGGCTTCTCCAGGTGGCAGATTTACCTCACTACAGAAGTCACACGGTGTTAACACAGAGTTTTATGTTAAGCAGGAACTCAGCATCAGTGTAGTGCAAACATCCTTGAAATGTCAACAGGCATTTTAAAACTTATTTCTCAAAACCACTCAGTGATTCCTATGAAAGAAAGCCACAGTCTTCAAACCAGGAAAAAACAACCGCCAAGCACATAAATAAACTTCTTTTGCTTTACCCACATCAGCAGCATGGAAGTGGGATTTGGTGATTAAATAAGGTGAGCAACATGTTGACTCGAGAGGTCCTGGGTAGGAGATCTGAGTCTGGAGCCTCACCAGTGACAGCAAGTCACCCAAGGGACTTGGGGCCTCAACTGGCTGTCAGGTGCCATCGACTGTCATCTTGCAGGTCACAGCCTCCCCCTCCCAGGGCATCCTGTTCTCCAGAGCCTCTCTTGTAATACAGTGCAAAAGGAGAACAGATCTGAGGATCAGAACCCTGTATTACTAAAACCCTTTAAGAACACTTAAGAAACCTTGAATTTAACTCAGCAAATAGCAGCCAGATCTGAGAGGTCACAAGAGCATCAATTTTGCAGGTGAAGCCCTTTGAAAAAGCCACTGTGCTGTTTTCAACACAGCTGTGTTCAGGCCTTTTATTCCCAGATCTCAAGCATTTCAGTGAGATTTGTAACTGTGGCAAACAGCTAATGCTTTTTTACTTAGGTCGAGAGTTTGGAAATATAGGCTTTAATATGATACTGAAGAGAGAAATTACTTCAGTAAAAAGCATTCTAAGCCAAACAGAGGTGTGTGACTGCCTCTTTCACTGAACATAAAATAAAGAAATATACTCTAAGCTTGTGGATTTCATGCATACATAAACTCAGTGCATGTACATTTTTAATTGATTACCCATTTCTATACAACCCTATGGGAAAGAAAAAGAACCTTCCAAACATGCATTGAGAACAGTATCAGGAATGATCAGGACATGAAGCATCTCTAACCAAGAGACAAAATTTACACATTAGAACAGAAGACTGTCTGAAATAAGTTCCTCCAAGTGGGACAGGGAAAATGACATAATTTTTAGGAAGTCAAAATCTATGGAATCTTAATTCAAAGATATCTTCCTTCCCATTAACTCTTTTGGAAATTACCCAAATAATTTTTTCAGTGAGTTGTCTTTAATACAATTTTTCTGATGAATACCCTTTGCACAAAAGGATTTCCCATAAGAAAACTGCTAGTGATAATCGTAACCTTTGTATTATTCAATACAGTAAAATAAGATAGTCAGTGAAAGTGGTTTAATCTAATCCATTTCAAATAAATTATGTGAAGGTGCATATAAAGTATAACTAGCAAGGCACTTGGCTAGCTATACTTTATATGTACCTTCACATAAGTAGCAGTTGATGATCTGTATTGTGGCCCTTCTGGAAGAGGACATACCCAGCTCCATTTGCAGGTCACTCTCTAAGCCACCACCATTATTTTAAATTATTTTCATTTTCAAAACTAGGGATTTTGCGGTACAAATAAGAGAGGCAGGCACACTTGAAACACTCAAATGGAAGAATTATCCACGGCAATGTATTGTTTGCCAGAAAATAAATGCAAATTGTACTTGGACTCCAAACAACAAATCTGTCTCACAGATCATGCATCATCATGTTAACCCAATAATTTCCCAATTCCATAAATGTTGATAGTTTTTGAGCTGGTTAAAGAGACCATCAGATTTAGAGTGCCTCCAATCTGATGCAACTGCATTTCACTGGGCAACCCATCGAGCTGTCCCTTCGGTGTCACTCTCCTCTCTGCTCAGAGGAGCAGGCCGTACATCAAGTATGAATTTTACACCTCTGAACCTCTTGGCACCGCAGAGCCTCCTTGCTGAGCAAAATCTGAGCACACAAAGTCCAGTGGCAGCTTAGTGTGCTTGTCTAGACACTCATGACCCAGCCCTGCCACATTGTCCCACGTATCCCCACGCAACAGACAGGCCTCTCTCAATGATTGCTTGATTCCTCATGTCCCAGCCAGCAGATGGGACCCAAGGAGCAAATTAAAATTGTTTTAGCTGCAGTGTCTGCAGGGCACCTGCAGAATGCAGCAGTGCTCCAGCCATGCCCTTTCGTGTGCCAGAGAAATGAGGGTAATTCCCAGCTGTCTACACAGCTGTACCCTTTCCAGAGCTCCCCTGACACCTGGGAAATCCTTCTGCAGCCAAAAGGAACAACTATTTACAACTGCTTGGCTTTCTGCTGTGGTACTTGAGGGTCTTGGGCAGGATCACTGCTGCCAAACTCCACTTCCCACCTGGCACCTCTGCAGTGCTTGCAGTGGAAGTGAAAACACCTCCACAGGAAAGGAATTACAGCTGGGATGTCTGCCATGATCTGGGCAGCAGCTGCCAGAGGAACAGCCCAGGCCTGCACTGCAATGCTCTGCTGCTGTGCAAGAGCTCCAACACAGCTTTATTCCCAAGGAGTCAACACCCAGCTTTGGAGGCATGGAGCAGGCCCAGACCTGTCCTGGGCTGAGCACGCACCCAGCTACAGGATGGATGTGGCCATTACACTACCAAAACTCTGCAAAAATACCTGGCAACTCCTGGCTACTTATTCTAGTGTTACCAGAAAGAAACGAGACAGCACATGGCTTTTGCAGCTTTTTGTTTTGTGAAGTTATAAAATTTTCCAACATTTTCACAAAATGGTAAGGAAAGAGGAATATAAATATTCTCAAGTCATACAACAGTAAAGACTGACACTCCTTGCAGTTTTGCCACAGAAGCTCACAACCAATGTCTTTTGCCCTTGCCTGCTAACACAGCCAACAGTTCAAATTTGGAAGGAATTTGCTGCTGGTTTTCTCTTCCAGACTCTGAGCCCTCATGTGGGTTACTATGCTTCATCTGGCTCAGGTTTCACAGACACCTGACTCCTAAGGATTTCCAAGGATCCACTCAGTTCTTGAAGAATCCACACAATGGGAACCACACCATGTTTAACTTAGAAAGAAGGGCAGAGTAGATTTTATATTATCTGCGTCACTCCTGTGAGTTTTCCATTTTGGTTTAATCCAGATTTCAATTCTTGTTATACAGAAAAGTACAATCATGAATAATAGGAAGAAGTTTCTTTATCTCATTTCTCCTGCATTTTTAAATCCAAATAAAAGCTTCACAAAGCTCAGAATCACATATCTCAAATCTATAAAAACAGAAAAACATCAAAGCACCTCTAAGCCTGATCCAAAAGTGGAGTTCCCTGGAGTTTCATCCATGACAGCTTGGCCCAAAATCATGATGGGTATTGGGTCTTCTGGCAGCAGCAATCTCTCTTAGAAACACAATGATTTCTTAATTGCACACCCTTTTTAAAAAATAAAATATGTTTTAAACAAAAGATAGATGAAAAACAGGAACAAAGAAGAACCAGAACACAGTATCACAATACAGTTAAGATTAGGCCTTCAGATGACCTTAAACCTGCATGGTAATACAAAGGCTTTGACCCAGCTGTATGGTATTAGCCCTTTTCTACATCTGCTATGCAGCTGCAATTACAAATAGCCTGACAGGATGTGCTGATGCTCAAGGAAAAAAATGGGATTTTTGAGTTGCACAAAAGGATATTTGCTTGTCTAGTTCTGTATTTGCCATGAACTCTAATCTAGACCCCTTGCTTACAGGACATAAAAATAATTACAGATAAAAGCTGCATAACCCAAAAAAGTCTCTGTTTCTACAGAGAAATTATCAGCTCACTAATGCAAAGTCAACAATTTGTCTTAATTGTTTGCTGGATTTTTACATTTTAAAACACATGAACACAGCATGTTTGTTTATCTAACCTGAGGTACTGCCAGCAGTCACCACCGCAATCCAAGATGTGTAAAGTGCCAGCTGCATGCCCTTTGTGTGACAGAGAGAAGTCTGACACCTCAAAAATATCACAGGACAGAGAATTTGATAAAATGGGCTATCTGAAAGTAATGAGACATTAAAATGGATAATTTTCTCATCCACTTTTCTCATTTATACAAGGTATTGTGCAAATTTAAACGCATACATTCACATTCCTTACACATTCATATCTTACAGCTTTCTTAATGAACAGGTTAAAGTCTCCAGGAATGTTCAAAGTACCAGATACAATGTCACATATCCTGTTGGCTCTGATCCTGCCACAGACAGACTTCAGGAGAAACTGCTGCTGGGGTGGCGAGCTGGACAATCAAAAATATCTGAGGAGAATCAAGAGAAAGACAGTGTACCTGGCTAAAAACACGTACCAGAGCATGCAGGCAGAATGTAAGGGAAGTTAAACAGAGGGAAAAGATCTTCTTTGCAGTGGAAGTCACAAAAATTTGATCATGCATAGAAAAGGAGCAGTACAAGGGGTTCAGTGTCAGGCCTGCCAACAGCCAGCAATGTGCAGTAATGCACTGCACTCACTACAAATTGGAAAGGAATTTAAGACCAAAACAAATACATTCAGAATGAGTTCTATTTATAATAAAAAGCATTTTTCCTGGGTATCCTACAGCATTTACAAATTAAAAGAGTAAAAAAAAAGAAAAGAAAGTTTTATAACTATGTTATAAAGAAAGAAACAGGAATGAACTGAAATCTGAAATGCAGCTGCTGCAATGCAATGCAGAGTAATTGTATCAAGAGTATAAAATTTTACTGGGGGTCTACTTTAAAACAAAAGAAACCCTAATAGTCTTTGAAATGTGAGCATGTGGCAAGCCACATTCCCAACAGCAAATGTAACTCCTCAGGATTTGTAAGAGCAGAACAAACAGTCCCACATGTGCTCAGGTTAAAAGCACTCCCCAGATAAAGATGATCAAATTGGTACACAAACCTGCCTGCTGAAGAGGATGCACAAGATAATCTGAAGGAATTTGATTAAATGCTTAAGAGCCTATAATGAATTCAGGAAGTAAAACACAACATTGTTACAGGTACAAGTGCAATTATATGTTATGTAAACACCACTGGCACTGAAAGTTAACCTAAGGAGTGAGGTTGACCAAATGCTAAAATGAGGCTTTTTTAAGAAAATATCAATATTGCCCAGATGAATTAATGGTTTGCTTCCTATAATAAAGCATATAAATAATGTTCATAGTTTCACTGCAATAAAACCAGCCAATATTTGCTGTTGTTTCACAGGGCCAGGTGGGAATACTGATATTTCTGGATAATTCCAGTACATCCTTCTCAACAGAGAAGCTGTAAAAGTTGCACTCACAACTCACTTTCTAGAAGCTTAAAAAAGGCATCTCAGAATCATAAATTTTATACAAAAGCACTTAAATAAGAGTATGGTTTTAAAAAAAGAAAGCAACCCTAAGATCTCTATCATTGTAAAGACTCATGTGCTGGGACCCATCCAGCAGGAATCCTGCCCACCAGCTTTATGTAAAACTGAGGTTTCTATAATGCAGAACACTTCCTGCTGCTCAGAACTGAGGCTGGAAAAGAACGTACCAGCTGTGGCAATACAGCAGCTTCTAACACCTTCTAATCCCCCATCAAAAACCCAAAGCTGCAGCAAAAAATGGGGGGTTTTAGAAATATGACTTAGAATATATCTTCCTGAAACACAAGGTGATGCCATGAGCTCACATGTGACAAATAAAGTGACCCAAGCTTATCAGTGCTGGGGAAAGTTACTCCTGATGCAGTTATGGATTGCACTGGTTTAGGTGATGGGATAGAGCACAAAACCCTCTGTGATGTGCTCTTCTACCCCAGGAAAAGCTTCCCCTGGCCTAGAAAGGAAAGATGATAGGACTTGGCCTACCTTCTAAGCCTGCTCTGTCTCCACACTTATTAGCATTTGAGCTCTCTAGTTACAGTCACTGTGCCACCTTTTTTATGTAAAGAGTGAAAACTTACTACATCAATACCCCTCCCAACACCAGCCATGTTTGGAGAAATACTCGCCCCACAAGCACCTAAATACATACAAGCTTCACACTGCTGAGGTGTTGTGGGATTGAGAAAAGTGACTTGTCAACACCAGAGGTGCATAAAAACAAATGCAACTGAGCAGAAGATAAGTCTGCTGTCTCCTGTGAGGTGCTCCCAACTACTTCTCCAGAGATGGATGTGCTGCTTGTGCAGAGATGAATGCACAGTGAAGAAGTTTTGGTAATAAATGGTTTGGTAATACATGGTTTGACCACAACAGCCCCACTGGCACAAAGCACTAAAGGAACAGTTGCAGAGGTCCTCAAGCTACCCAGGAAAAAAAAAATAGCACATAAGGCAGAGCAATTAATTGGCTGCTATATCCATATTGTACTGCTGTATACGGGAAAATAATTGAGTGGTGTGATTTAAACATATTTAATTTGAAAAGTGGTCTTTCCTTAGCTAGAACTGTAATATATTTTTTTAAATGGAAGTTTTCCTTTTTAACATGATCCCTCTTGAGAGATGCTGAACGTGCACAGCCAACGTCACAACTCCATTTTGCATTTTAAATAGTACTCTTAAATATAAACAATATAAATGCTCTGTTGAAAGCAACTTTGAATACCCATGATTCACACTGCCAGCCTGAAGAGCAATTAAAAACCAAAAGAGAGAACTATTTCAGAGCTAATAAAGGCTGCAGCAGAACGGACAGCACAGAGCACAGCACTCTAACTTTTCAGAGCTGTATCTCTCCCAGCCTGTACAACTGTGTATCAGCCCAAGCTCTCCATGGCACTACCACACCCTTGTTGCCTCACAGAGAGGAGTATGTGAGTATTCCTCACATATTTTCTTTTTCAGAAAAAAAAATTATAATAAATAGTGTTTTAAGATGCTGGCTTGGGAAAATGACTCAGAAATGACACCAATCCATGGCAGACAGCCCTGTGGAACTACAAACCCTCTGAGCCAAAATGGGAAAATGAAGATGGCTCTTGAAATCCTGACAGAGAGACTGCCAGCACAGGAACACACAGACCAGCTCCTGTGAGTGCTTGGGGAGATCATCAGTGACCTGTCAGGCCTGGAGCAATCCTGTGTGAGAAACCTCATCAGTTACAGGCACCTACTTGTGCTGCAGAGCAGGAGAGAAAGCATTTTCTTCTTGCTAAAAATATTTCCTTCTCCTCTTCAAAACGAGAAAAGTATAACTGCACCTGACCTATTTTTCGTCCTTATTCATTCTGTGGAAATCCTGCAAAATTGACACCTAATTTCCAGGTGCTGTTGCTTAGCTTCCTAAATTATTAATGAGCGTAATAATGATCCCTTTTCATCATTACCTGGGTCAGGGAATAGATGCAAAGATTACAATCACATCAGCACCCTCACATCAGGGCATATTTATGGTGTTGGAAGATCCCTCCACCAGTTTAAATCCATAAGCTTGCATTTGATACCATGGCCTAATGATATATTATGTTATTTACAGGGGAAATAGGGACCAAAACCACGGATGTCTCACTAATTTAGTGGGTTCAAGAGTGGTGCCAGCTGGAGCCAGAAGCCAGCAGGAGTGGGGGAGCACTGAATGAGCTGATTCTGACATGGGTTTACACAGAAGTGAGGAGGAGAGGAGGGACTGTTGATGGAGTCTGATAGGGAGCTACTGACTTACAGGAAAACTTCAAACGTCTTGAAAATGTCCAGAAGTATTTCAAAAGTGAAAACCAGGGATATTCCCACAGCTGTACCCTTACCTGCAGAGCTGTGTCAGTTCCTATTAGGATGTGGCCAACAGGGAGAGCTTTTCTGCTGGATCAGCTGTCCATTCTCTGGAGGCCAATGACAGACATCCTCATCCAGCACTTCTGGCTGAGCTGGCTCAAGATGTTCTGCTTCACAGGTGCCCACCAGCACCTGCCAGCTGGGAGCTACCCCCAGAAACCTGTGAGCACTCTCACACTTTGGACAAAGCTGGATGAGTGAGCTGTAACCACTTTGATCAGCACTTTAAATCTCACCTGGGGTGGGGCAGGGCACAGTCTCTGCTGCCGGCACATAAAGGGGACTGCAGCCTCCAGCAGAGCCCTAACAAGTACAAGAGGAGAAAAAGGTCTTCCACGGTCACAGCTGTTGGCAGTGTGTCTTTTCATGGCCTGAACAAAATCGAGGTAACAAAAACACAGCTGCTCACCAGTGGTAGATGCACACCTACACCTTCTCCTGGCACAGCTGACCCTCACAGGACTTGGAGCCACAGGCCCAGCTGGATTCTGGAGATGGTTTTGCTCTCAAGGCTGTAGGCATGCAGACCTTCAGCCGCCATAGCTAAATTCAACACGATCATGAAATGGAGCTCCTGAGCAGCAGGACACACACTTCGGGAAGCTGCTCCTCAAGGAGAGGCAAGAAACAGCCACAGTGCCAGCTCGGCTGGGCACCGGGCACCCTCCAGGACAGGGCAGAAGGCTCTTAAATAGTCCCCAACACGTGGCCAGCCGTCAGGAGATCAGGCTCAGCTCCGAGCCAGCTGTGGGAAAAGGGCAGTGAGAGGAGAAATCGGTGAGATAAGGGGAGTCTGGTTGCAGGTGGAAAACAGGGAACTGGAGCCCGAGTAAGCAGGACAGGACAAAGAACAAATAACGAGCACCAAGTGATCTGAACAACCGCGTTTGCCCTCCTGCTGCTCGGCCCATCTGCTTGGAATTTGTTTTCAAAACAAGTCCTATTTTCCCTACGCCTGCCCCGATCCAAGCTCCCATCTTGTCCTTTATGGATCCGGTGCTGTCACTCAAGATCATTTCGAGCAGAAAAGCTGAAGTGAGAAACAAAGAAAACGTATTGTTTAACATACACATTCTTCACCCCGGTAAGTTCCTCTCGGCTGTGTTTTCCCTTCACTTATTCAGGTCAGAGCCTTTATTACAGGCACTCAGAGACAGCGATGATTTCACATGACTGACTGCGCTACGAATTCATCACAAGTCCTGTTTGTGTGGAGATCCAAACAAGAGCACCCTGTTGGAGCACCCTCAGCCCCCGAGATGCGTTCCGTGACCTCCCCTGCAGCCGAATGAGGTCACCGCGACAATGAGCGCTCCGAAGGGGCGGCCAACAGCCCGAACCAGCTCTTCTCCGCGCACACCGAGTTACGGAAGGAACGGCACGAACTAAAAGGGCTTCAGCTCCACCCTGTGGTCGTGAGCAGCTTCCCAAACCATTGCTCTGCCCCTGCTCCGGGACCAGGGAGGGACAGCACACGGGATTTTTAAACTGAAGCGCTGGATGCCTCTGCATGGGCACTGCCGTCTTACAGTTTGAGGTGTTCCAGGCCACAGTGGTGTTTCTCTTTTGGCCCGTGCCTCCATAAACTGGGGTTAATCGTTACTCTGATTATATGCACCAGCCATCACCATCCTCTGATTTGTGAATTTTGAACTTTTCACTCACCATCTTACAAAAAAACAGCTGGCTGGGCATAGCACCACGACCTTGTCTCTCCTTGCAGTGATTTTGGGAGAGATTAGGATGTAAAACTTCTATTTTCTAACTCATGTTCCTGCCCTTTAACCACTTTTCATATTTCTCTGATTAGACACTGCTTGCTGATATAACTCTTACAAATAACTTTTAGAATTTGGGATGCTTTTAAGGAATGTTTTTCTTGCCCAAGTTTTAAAGAAGGGAATGGCTCTCTAAATGAACTTGCAATTTTAATGACAGGAATCTTGAGAAATTCAAAGCTAGCTCCAGCTCTGTTGGTTGGCCAAAACCTAAATGGTTCATGTCTGACCTAATTAATGCTCAAATACACTTCAGCAACTTTCAGGCTCTAGGGCACAAATTTGTGATGAGGGAGGTTCAGGCAAATACCATCCCTCTCTTCACCCACCACAAACCCCCCTCAGTATCACTGACATGCAGGATGCTTTGGGGTGGCACTGGAATGCCTCTTTGTGACTGGGGAGCAGGTTCTGGGTTAGACAGGCTCAAGTCCTGTGTAAAATGTTAGAGCCCTTTATTCTAGTTCTCATCACTGCTCTGGTCCCTCCCACCTGCCCCGGGTGCTCTTCCTCAACTTTTCAGAAGGTGTGTCATATTTTTACCTCCTTATTATCCCCATATCATACTGATACTCCCATATCAGTATCTTTACTGTGGCTCTATTTACATTTCAAAGTATTGAGCCTGTAGCATTTGTCTGTGAGTTTTGAGAGTCTAATTAGATGCAGTGCCTCATTTTTAGCTAAATACTCAAAAACATATGCAAAAGTTGAAATACATTTTAACCAATGTGTGTTGCATGTAAGCAAAGCTGTGGATTTTTTCCAGTCTGAAAAGCTTCCAAACCTATTCACTTCAAGCATTCCCTTGTGTGTTCCCTCTCACCTACGTAGAGAGGCCCATATTTATTTTCATTTTAATAATATTTTCACCACAAAACTGGTTTGATATGTTTATCTTTCAAACTATATCACATTCATCAATTAAGGCTTGGAAATGATACACAAACAACATGAAAAAGAAATGCAGCCATCTTTCCTTCTC
This sequence comes from Camarhynchus parvulus, assembly GCF_901933205.1. Taxonomy (NCBI): domain Eukaryota; kingdom Metazoa; phylum Chordata; class Aves; order Passeriformes; family Thraupidae; genus Camarhynchus; species Camarhynchus parvulus. The sequence goes on along the minus strand of NC_044578.1, from coordinate 26,883,502 downwards.
CCACGCAAGATCTAACTTGTAAAACCAGAATTTCACGGCATTTTATAGCAGCTATTTAATTTTTCAGCTCATCCCAGATCAAACTAAGTTTTATATGCAGCAACAACTTGTACAATGCATTGAGTACAGCACTGCAATGGTTTCACTTGCAGGAGGAAGGGAAGTAGCCAATGCATGGAGGCTCTAGTGCACGCACAACTCTGCCAGTCTGGGAAGAGGGAGGAAGGTGAAGAAAAGGTGGATGCTTCTGTTCCATATGAATTCAGCAGGCATTTTATCACCAAACCTCTCAAAATCTGACCCCTTGTTAACATAAATGCAATGCCAAGGGAGTTTGTGAGCCCTCTGCTTTGAAATAACCCTCCCTCCATCTGTGCCCATCTCCCATTTGCAGAAGCAATCCCTACCTTTTGGGTAGTGCTGTTGGTGGTTTAGGAGATTCTTGTCAATTGAAAGTATTTTTATAGAGCACAAATTTTGTTTTTATGGAAGGTAGGGGTTTTCCCCCCTAAGCTGTGGGGGTAAAACAAAACCTGCAAGAGCAAATTTCTAAGATAAAAGGTTCACTTTATAGCCAGAACAGTTGTTATTTCAGTCTTCCCTTTGCTATGTCATATAGCAAAGCCAGAAGATAAATATTTTGGGGTTTACCATTTAGTCACTAGCACAAGCACCTCATTTCTGGCCTTTCATTAAATCTTTGGCCAAATACAGCCTGATGTATTTGGAGCTCCAAATACTGCTTTAGTAGCACTCAGGGGAATTTTCAGGGAGAAAAAGCCATTTCAGAGCCCCTCACCTCCCAAAAGATCACCACACCCATAGCTCATATTTTAATAAAGCTCTATCAGGTAGAAACAAGCATCCAGCCGCCAAGCATTTAACTGTTAGACCACAACAAATGAGGAAAAAAATCTCTGGCTTCTACCAAAATCATGGGCTGAGGGGCAGAAACACTTTGATGATATTTTTATGAAACATTAACCTTTAAACATAATTACCACAGGCACTGAGGTTGCACCTGAAGGCTGCACTGTTGGGAAGAATTGCTGCAGAAGTGGCCTGCAGGGCAGGAACGTGGCAGGTAAACACAAGGAATGTCTGCACAGAGATAATGGGATACAGGGCAGCAGGAAGAGCATGGCTTCAGGGGATGGAAGTGCTGCCACTGACACTTTCCACATGCCAGCAGAGGTGATGGTGACTTGGTTGACATTGCATGAACAGTAATCTTTGAAAACAGACACTCTGAAGCATAAAGCTGAGCTGGAGAGTATGAAACCAATGCTATGCCTGCTAAAATATTGTAATACTGAAATGATTTAGTAGCAGAAAAAAAGAACTGAGCTAGATTCACTCCGAACAGTTCTACATCTACATTGTACCTTGAGATCAGAGATAAAAGGAGCAGGTGTTTCAGTCTTTGCAAGTTTTCCATCCCTATTTTGCAGATCCATGAGTTAAGGAAGAGGCATAAGCATCCAAAATCTGGTATGGCTCCATGATCCTTATCTCCTGCCTGCATTACTTGGTGTCTGCAAAATGCAGTGACTGAGACTGTGTGCTGTGCCTTCTGAAATTACAGTGAGGGGAGGGACAAGACAGGACTGAAAATCAGCTTTTTAAAATTTCTGGACCACAGCACTATTCAGTGCCAGTACACTCAGATGTGTATCAGGACAGTATCTAGCCCAGAGTGATTTCTTCTTCAGACATCTGAGGTAGACTGATCTATTCAAACTCCCTGCACTTCCCCACTCAGCCTGACCTTTACAATCAGCTCAAAAGCATTCAGAAGTTGTATGCAGATATAAAAGATGTAATTGCTGGAGCTCGTGTTTCAGGGAATGCAAATCAGAGCAGCATGGAAGGGGGCCAGGCCTGTTTGGGGTGTGATTTGCAGAAGCAATTGATGTGGAAGATGCCAGTGTTAGCAGGCACAAGAGAAATGACAGCCAGTTTTGAAAGGCAGCAATTTCCAAGTTCTTCTTGGTCTTCCAATTTTTTCTCCCTGGGATGAGTTTTGAGTGGTGTGCCAGGGATGAAGGGCCCTGGCTCACACCACTTGCATTGCACCCTGGACTGGGTTTCTGCCACCATAAAGCAGAAGCAATGGGTTGGCTTTAGTGTTTAGTGTTTCAGAGAGAACATTACCAAAACAGCTTCTCCAACAGCCCACTGAACCAAACATTAAGGGCTTTGCTCCCAGCAGCCACAGCTGTGTGTCCCAGGATAGTGCAGGGATAGCACAGCATCCCTTGGGATTCACTTACATCACCTCACAAATCTGCATGCAGATCTGATGGCTGTGATAAATTTGCCCTTTAAACCACTAATGCTTCAGTCACAGCTGAGCTCCAGGGATTTTACAGCACTATTCCTGTCTGCCTCTAGCTCCACAGGGGGCTTGTCTGGCTCCAGAACAGGGAGAGAGGCACCAGCAGGAAACACAGGGAAGGAACATGTCTTACCTAAGTTCTTGCCTCCACAATTCACAGCATACAATCCAGACAATCCTGAGTTTTGCTTCTCTGTTGGTTTTCTGTTCCTGGCAAACTGGGTGCCTGAAGAGAAAGAGAATACACCAAATTCCATGGTGGAAGTCCTCAGTCGTGGTGAAGCCAAGGTAAGCCCCACAAAGCCTCTGCTGGGAACATGGTATTCAAATCCTCACATGGAGATAAACTCCCTTCATTCAGGGCTGGATCTGTCCTGCTTGCCTAGCACACATTTTGGATGGAGCCACAAAGGCCAATTCTCAGAGGATCCTGCCCTCTTGGAATAACACACTGAAATGTGCAATTAGCACCCTCCAAAATGTTGCCTGAGATGGCACAAAAGCTGAGCCTCTTTTTAGCTCTGTTTGTAGTGAACAAAGCATCCAGCCCATGTAACAACAGCTCATTCTCCTCAGGATTTCTATTGACACAGGGGAGAAATTAAAATCCCTGCTATGTGTAACGAACTTCCATCCCTGCAAAGGAGATGCAAACAGGGTGGTGCTGCCACAGTTCTGCTCTGGTTTGCATGGCTACATGTGGAACAGCCTTTCTGTGCCTGCTGTCTGTCCGTCTCATAGGCCAGGTGGGATTCCCTCATGCATTTCTGCACAGTGAATCACTAATTACTACATGCAAACCCAGTCACAGTATTATTACAATATGTAGTTGTATAACTTGTCTAACTGTCTGTACTTTCAGGACTTTCCTTCCTTTTCCCACACCTGAACCCTGTTCTTTTTATTCCAGTCCATTCAGTTAGTCTTCTAAGATACTCTGGTCCTCACATGTTTGAGGATAGCTCCCAAATTTGTATCCTCCGAGTCTTGTTAGCATATCAATACTGTTTATCCTGAGGTCAAAATCAATAAATGCTAATCAGTGCCACAGTTGAGACTCACCGTACAACTTCCGAAGGTTTATAGTATTTGCCCACACAGAGTAACACCAAACCACTTCAGAAGGCTGCAGGCATCTCCCTTCTGCTTCTTTAGCCCAACCTTTTATAGCCCTCATGTTCACACACTGCACCTGTGTGCCCTCTGTTCCCTTTGGTGGTTGGTCAGTGCCCCTGGGCACTCCATGGCTCGTTGCTGTCTGTCAGTGCTGCTCACCTGCTGCTCACAGCTGTAACCCACTCCCAATTACCCCAACTGTGTCCCTACAAATCAAGGTCTTGGAACTGCATTTTATGACAATGTACTGCCCTCCTTTTCCAGAGAGATTCTTACCTTCCAGTCTGCTAGTAATCTTCTGACCTCCACTTAAAGCAACAGCTTTCCATGTCTTATCCAGGATCTGTCCAAAGCTGAAGTAGCAAGGTCTGCTGCATATCCCTCAGGGGGAATGCCCCCAACTCCCAGACTGGAGATATTCCCTGTTACCACCCCTCAGTCACAGAAACTTGAGGCTCTTTACTCAGTCTCAATGCTTGACCTTTTTTGCTGGGGTGAGAATTTGCCAAGGGGGAGTAGGTTCCATGGTGAAGAGCCTCCAGAAATACAAATGTGGAGGCTACAGACACCAATATTGTCACCTCTTCCAGAATTCAGATCTGACTCCTTGAGGGCCCAGGTTCAGAGTGAACCACAGCATTCTGTGACAGCTGACAGAGCCCAAGAGAGATCCTTCAGCACAGTTCCTAAAAGCCAACTTCCCCTACACGGGGCCCTGCTGCTGAGATGGGCTGTCCTGCCCTCTGTGAGCACAGACATGGGTTTCCAGATCACCCCATGGATACAGGCAAAGCCTGTGATTATTGCTCTGTGTCCACTTCTCATGCCGGGCTCTTTATTTACATCAGTGTGTTATTGCACAGCCATTGATCATTAGCTCACTTTTCCTAATAAATATCAGTTCTGTAAGAGAAATATTTCAGCCCAACCCTGTGGGTAGGAAGGAGAGATTTGTTTAGCTGGGCAGCATCTGCTTTGTCCTGTTTTTTATGTTCCTAGTTCTTCAGTGGGACACAAATTAGAGGGCAGCATGAGTGGGAAGTCTCCATGGACACTGTCACAGCAACAGATTTTGATGTGGTCTCAGAGAGGTCTGGAGTTAGCAGGGATGGCCTAAGGCTTTCAGGAAAGATGAGCATTCTACTGACAGCCATTCCAAGTGGATTGAATTGCAAATGGTACCGAACCTGTTTGCTGATAAGGCTTGTAGCTCTCCCAGCATCTGCACAAGTGTATTTGCCCAAGATACTCCACATACTTGTTTTTCATGCTGATAAGGGAGCAGTGGTTAAGGAAACACTTGTAGCAATGAGTGTGTTCATGTCATGCCTGCGTAGGAATCATTTATCAAATTCATTCCAGACTCACTCCAGTAGAGGCCCCTCTGATAGCTGTGACCCTTAGAAGCCAAAAAGTGCAGCAGGAATGTGAGAAATGAGGAAAAACTGGGCTCGAGTGTGGTATGTAATCACCCACCACTCACACAGCTATTAGAGAGACTAAAATGAAATTAAAAACTTGCAGGTTGCCTGTGGAGCCCTGGCAATGAAAATGCCAATCCCCACATGGAAGAACTACAGGCAGGTTGAAATAACGATGCCAAAACTTTTGATTCACTTAATTTTCTCCTTTCCCAAGGGGAAAGCAGCCAGCCTACCACAAACTGGGCTGGGCCAGATCCAAGTTAAGCAGATTCCAGGTTGCTGGGTTCCTCCAGGTTTTCCATCAGCTGATAAAAGCATCACCACTCTGATGAGCCCACCAGGATGGTCTCTCTATGAGGATGCACCTTCAAATCCCTGATCAAAGTCAACTGCAAATGTTGTACTGAAAGGTGTAAATACTTCATTGTCACTTTAAAATTTTCATATTATTTGATTGCATCTGCTTTGTGTCTGGGGGGTAGGTCAGCAGCCAAAGTACTGGTGCTGATGCTCCACAGACTGCGAGACAATAACTCCACTTTTACCTTGTGCCAAGGAGTGCAGTGAGCATATCTGGAGCAAAAATCGCTTTTAATGTTTAGGGCCAGGGACAGGCCAGGTTAGTGTTTATTACCCCAATCTGGAAGGACATCTATTGTAGGGGAGCATGAGCATGAGACCAGGCCTGCCCCAGTGAGAGAATGAATCAGTACCAGCACAGTCCTACACCTGAGCAAACTGCAGGAAAGCTGTGAATCCAGGAAAGCTGCACAGAGCCAAATCACCAGGGCAACACCTGCCCAAATCTTCACATCCAGAACCAGCCAAATACTTGGATCCTAAAATCATCCTGAAATCAGATGCCTGTGTATTTTTGACCCAAGGACAATCTGAGCTGCTCCCCAAGGACAAATCTGCCAAAGCAGCTCATTCCTGCCCCGCAGCATTGCAGCCATTCCTGGCCTGGGCTGAGGGCAGGGCAGCAGCTGTGCTCCCACCAGAGCTGCTGACAGGACACCAACCCTGGCTGGGACCCACCCAGCTCCTCTGGGAGTGCAGTGGCTGCAGTCTGCAGTCAGGGGCCCAGCAGCCACCAGCTGATGAGGTCATTTTAGTAGTTTTGAAAGGCACTTGAAAAGCCACTATTGACAATAAATCGTTCTTTTCTCCCAGGATTTCTGATCTCTGGGATAACCACTGCTGCTTGCTGTGAACTCCCCAGTGCTGGGACCATCCATCCCAAATACCCTGCTCCTGGCAGCCACCATGGCATCTGCAGTATTAGTAATATCTCCTTCCATTTCAGCCCAGGCTGCTTTGCTTCTGAGCTGGGCTAAGGAGGGTCTTGAAAAGTGGGCTCAGGTCCACAGAACTCACATTTCCAATCACATCAGCAGGATGGAGCTGAGTAAGGACAAGGAATTAGTGCTGGCTGCAGGAAGAACAGACAGGTAGCCAGGTCTCATGCCTACAACCAGGATATTTGATCTACCCCTACAGCAAAAAGCAGGAATTTAATACATCTTCTGGAGACATGAGGATATTTAATCTGTGGGACCAGGAGAAAGGTGAAGGGCAGCAATGTGAGATGGGTCCTAGCAAGACCAAGCACTCTCTTCTCCTGACACTCATATCTCAGAGTAAGCAAATTGTTATTCCATCTGCTAATGGATCTAAGCAGCAGCTGCTGTTCGATGTAAAGCAGCAGCACACATCCTTGGAAATCAGTCAAGGTTGTACACTTGCATCCTTTGGGCAGGAGGACTCTTGGAGGCAAGCTTCTCCCAAGGAATTTCCCAAGGGAGCTGCAAGAGTGGCAGGACAGGCTCCAGAGCCCTGTGTGCTCTGTCCAGAGTGGCTGGAAACGGGAAAAGAATTTGTACATTCACATACAGTTTTACACAGTGGAGTAAAGTGGAATCCAAAGCACTCTGCAGGATAGAACACCTGGGTTTGGGACAGAAAAGCCCAGAGTTGCCCCAGTTTTATTGCTGTATTATCCCAATGCCATGCAGAGGCTGGAGCAGAGCACACAGGGCAGAGCCAGCCCCAAGGCACAGTCTGCATTTTGCATCTTGCAGGCTTCAAAACTATGGAGAAAGAATAACTCTGTGAAATAGAGAGACTTTGCCAAAACACCCCCTTAAGTATGGATTTTACACTCAGTAAGTTCACTGTGGAAGGTTTTCCCATTCACTATACACGTATGAAGAATCAATGTAAATATCTTAGAATCCAGCATTTGATGTGAACCTGTAAATAATATCCCTCTGCATGTTCATGCCTCCAACTCTGCAGCTTCGGGCTGCTGTGTGAGAATGTGTAATTTAGGAATGGTCTGAACAGGAAAACCGGGCTGATCACATTCACTGTTTGGTGTGAGGGGAATAACCACAGTAATTAATACACAGAACTCTCTTTTCAGCACTCAGTGAAAAACCCCACAGCTAAAGGAAGCAGAGAGCAGTTCCCCCTGTCTCCACAGCTTGTCGCTCTCTCACTCCACAATGCCAGACATTTCCCAACCTCAGGAGGCAGGAATTGATCTTGTTCCCCTCAGCCCCTGGTTTGCTGAGGCTGTTCCAGGCAGGAGCTGCTCTGTCCCAACCATTTTGTCCCAGTGGGAATTCCTTCCTCTCCACCCCCTGCATTTACACAAACACAACCCAAACACAGGAAAGAGGGAGACTTAAAATCAGTGTAAGTTTACAGAGTCCAAACTGTTTAAAGTTAAAGTTTATTTGTATTCTTTGTAGGAATATCAATAAAAGTCCTCAAATGTATCTATATCTGTACATATTACAAGAACCTTCAAAAATTATTCACAGAACAAAAATAAATCTTCTTTAGAACAAACCCAGGCAATGAAATGCAGAAATGGATCTCAGAGACCAAACAGTCCAGTGCTACAAGCATAAAAATACGGCTTGAAAAACAAGTTTATTCCTTTTTAAAGGTGTACTTTGTTGAAATAAAAAATAAATTATTTAGAGCTATCACTGTAGAACAGTTCTGTGTAGTAACACTCTTATTAAGGCCCTTGAGACAGAAAAATCTATTTTTGCAGGTAGGATTCCTGGCAGGCATGATCTGTGAGGACATGCTCACTCTCCTGGGGGTTAACTTACTGTGGAGAAGGAAACATTTAAAAACATCACCCTAAATTTAACCCTTTTTCGTCTGGCAGACCATGCCCACCACTGATGGAAATGCACATCATGGTTCAACTGGGACAGGAATTGTTCTCCAGGAACAACACAGACATTTTTGCAGAACACAAGAAGAATTCATCCACACAAGTAAGTATTGCTGACACATTCCATGGACATGGCTGTAAAATTCATGGACTTCTAAGTTAAAAGCTGGGGGGTTTATGCAAGCATCAGAACATGAAATGAATATATCATGGGGGAAAAACTCACAGGCAAACCAAAGCAATTACATGAATGCAAAATAAACCCCATTTCTTTGATGATTTACTAGATGAATAAATAATTTATTAGTGGATACACCTCATATTCTCTAACTAGAAAATACACACATCCCTTTCCATGCTCCTGCAGATTCCCTGCCTGAGTTATGCCACTGGAGAGGAATGTGGCAAAATGTGTAGCTGTTATGGATCTGTGCTTTTGTAAAAAGCTGCCCATTTTGGATACACCAGGGAAGTAACAGTTGGTAATTCCTAGATGTGAAACCTATTTCCCCTAAAAAAAAGGCCTGAATTCCTAGAGTTGCAAAGAACAGGGATTTACAGGATGCTGCCTAGGCTGTGCTCCCTCTGTCCTCTCAGAGCCTGTCCCTGCTCACCTCACATGCTGCAGACACCACACATAACCTGCCAAGAGGCCACACACAAGAGGCTGCTCCATCTCCCTGCCCTGCTGTGCTGGCCTCAGGCTTTTCCTGAGCACTCAAGAAGCCCAAGTGGCTTTGGGGTTTGGAGAGAACCCTCCTAGAATGGTACCAACATGGCCAGCACGGACTGAGACACCAAGATGGGATGACTTTCCTGTTCAGTCTGAGGAACATGAGCATTTCTCCTCCAGGCTATCCAATTTTTCCTGCACCACTTCATCTGTTCCTCAGTGAGAACAGCAGCTCCTTGCACAGCATTAGACACAGCCATCAGCCTTTGCTCAGAGTGTGAACACAAAGCCAGCTCCCCATCACATGTTGCACCATTTACTCCCTCTAGAGCCCACTGGCCACGAGTCTAAACCCAAACGTGATCAGGCCCAGGCAGGGCTCCTGCTCCTGAACAGAGCACGGATTTTATCAGTCTGGACAAAATGGAAACTGGCATTTTCACATATTGTCAGCTTGAGGCGGCTGAAAGTTTTCTGGAAGGCTGCTTGGTAAGAAACTAGGAGAGACAGCTGCCTGCAGGACTCAGGAGCAGTGTTTTGCTGCAGCAGATCAATTCCAGTCTAGCAGCACTGACTCTGCAACCTTCACCCCTTGGTGGCAGAGCTGGAGGAGCACGCCTGGCACCTGAGGGGAGAAACTGGAAAAGCAGAGAAACAACCAACCTAGCAACGAGCTCCGAGACCACAGAGAGGGGTCAGGCTCTCAGAGAGCCACTGCTTCTTCCTACAAGCATTCTACAACCTTGAGAAACACACAGGAGAAGGTACAGTATTGGAATGATGCACTACCAAAGACCTCACCAATACTGGGGCAGGGATTATTTCCCCTCTAAAAATCCAGGCTGAAATACTACCCCTATTGCAGAAACCAAAGTGGACACCTCAGCATCAAACCACACAGGTCAGCCAGCAGCCCCTGACATTACCAGAGCACTGGGGAGCTCTGGAGAAAGGTGTTTCCCAAAATAATGCTGGAATAACTCTCCTAGAACAACACATCTGCTCCTGCCTTGTTCTGTCCGTGCAGCCCCACGGGCGCTCGCTCACACCTCGCTCACAGCACACCCACATCACCTGCACTGTGCCACAAGGGAGAAGTTCACATGCCCATCCCAAAAGGGATGGGAACACGTTCCCCCATGCTACAGCTGTGCAATTACAGTTCATGGCTACAGGGACATGCAGATCCCACAAAAGAGCCCACAAAAAGGGTTTGTGTAAAAGAGGCCCTCACGTGACAGCTCAACACAAACTGGAGAAGTTGATACGGCTGCGATGCCTGAAGGGAGAAAGGAGAAACTCAAAGGCACAGTTTGAGGAATAAAATATCAGAGGTCAGCAAGGATCTAGAGCTGGAAGACGGTTTGGAAAGTATGGAAAAGTAACCACTGCTGAGCCAATGCAGAGCACAACCCCAGGTGTGTCAGTGCCACCAGCACAGAGTCCTGGCCAAGCAGCCAGAGCAGCTCTGATCCCAAAGAGCCGAGCATTAATCCCAAATGCCAGCTCACTGCTGTGCTCCAGAAGGCCTGGCTAGGATTGATGCACACACATCCTACAGCAGAGGGTCTCTGCACTGATGCACAGAACACACGGGGGTGGTGATGGTAGCTTGAGCATTGTGACACCAGAGCACACACACTGCTCTGCCACCTCCTGCATCCGCCACAGGGCTGCGATGAATTCATTTCCAAAAACCAGGCAAACTTTGCAACAGACACCAGCTTTGGGTCTTGGTATTGCCAATAATTCCTGTGCAGGGAACTGGCTTAGATGCTCCTGGATTTTTCGTGAGACAATCCCACACTGAGGCACCCTCTCAAGGTTTTGTCTCAAATTGAAGTAAAATTTTCCAATTTCCACATCATGTGAGATTGGTTAATCACACTTGCTGTTATCGGTATGTTTCTGTAATTAGCAATTTCAATCAATGCTTCAATACTTTCATTTAATGTGAGGGTTTGAGGGCTAGAAATGCACAGCAAAAGCTGGAAGTAAAAATTCACACTTGACTCCAGAATCTGAGATTTAAAAAAAACCCAAACCCTCTCTCAGATTAACTATTGTGGCACTTGATGAAATCATGAGAATTGACAATACCAAGCCATTTAGTGTTCATCTGTTACAGGTTGTGAATGTCACTGTCTCCCAGGAGAAGGTCACTTTGGAGCAATATCCCATTCACACACAGTCTGGAATCATGCTTCTATGAAACACAACTGAAAGTGTAGACAAAAACTTAGTCAAAACTCCTGAAAAGAACTGCAGTGTACAGAACTCAAAAAAAAAATCCCTTTAAATTATCCAGAGAAAGAAAAATTTCAGCAGAAATGGAAGATCTTTAAACAAAGGTGCAGAAAGCACCTTTCATTGGAACCACACTGGCTAAGCAAGTGGCTGAAATAGTGAAAATAAGCAAGCATTAAAATACAGAAATCCTCTAGAAAAAGGGACTTTTGCATATGGAATTTCCTGTGCTGGGCATGGGCACCCTTTGGTTAGCCCTTTCCCAAGAGGATTAACCTGTCTGTTCCTGATGGAGAGCAGAGAGGGAATTCAGGGTGCCTCTGCAGGGGGTGTACAGTAGAGATTGGCTAGAAATCGTTAAAAAAGTATTTACAGGTCTGTAAATCCTCCAAACAGAAGAAAATATAAAACTGCATCAGAACTGGGCTACAAAAGAAAGAATCCTACCACAAAATCCTGCAGATTCCCTCTGTCTGACAGGAAGCCTGACTGTGCAAATTCCAGGAATCCAGCTTGCTGCTCCCACTTTGTACCTTCTTCAGAAAGGCTGTTTTATGACAGAGTCCTATCGGAAGTAGGTACAGGACACAGCAAGAGCCAGTTCTCTTGCTAAAACATTTGCTATCAAGTTTGCATTCAGCTAAAGACCAGCTGGGGAAGAGGGGAATAAACCCACCTGGTGAGTTTTCCTATGGAATTCATTTCACTCCATTCACGTCCTTTGATCAGCCAGTTGCTGCCTCGGGTCACCCGCTGCTCACGTCTCTCACCCACAACACACACGCACACACACCCCCCTCTTCCTCCTCCCAGGACTGCAGTGCTTTCAACAAGAGAAAAACAACAACATCAACAATAACAACAACAACAACATAATAATAATAATAAAAAAAATAGCAATAATTAAAAAATCTACAGTATTCACTTCCTTTTGGTATATTACATTGGCATTTTCTGTACACAACCCAAGAGCTCCCTCTATTTACACAGTGATCCACAAGGACTTATTCTCGGGAGCCTGGTTCTCCTGGCCCTGAGTGGGGAATTAAAGCCCACCCTTCAGAGTTGCTTTTTCAATTTTATTGAATGTACAATACTATCTTAAAACAATTTAAAATACAATTTTAAAATACAACTCTAAAACAATTTTAGAACAATCTTCAAACAATACAATCTTCAAACAATACAATTTTCCTTTTACAGAAGAACTATGTGCAACAATCAGTGACGGTGAGGGGTCTTGGCTCTGCTCCGTCTTGCTCTTCCACGGAGGTGGTTGGCAGCACCTGCAGAATTAGAAACTGCTGTTCTTAAATTCACCATTCTCCGTGATGGAAAGCTTGGGAGGGTTGCCATTCCGGACGTGCATGGTGTAGCGCTCCTTTACCTGCGTCAGGGCACTCATCAGCCGCGTGTTGGCCGAGTCCAGGAACACGATCCGCTTCTCCTGCAAAGACACCCCACAGCGTCAGAGCTGCTGCCCGCCCTGGCTGGGAGCAGCCTGGGCTCTGGCAGAGGCAGCTGGGCCAGCGCTCCCTGCCCAGATGGGCTGTCTGCCTCTTTCTGTTTTCGGGGTGCCACGGGCTCCTCTGCGGCCGCTCCGGCCCTCCGGGGCTTTTTGTGCGACGAATCCGAGTTACAGCGGGGAATTGATCCGGGTGTGGAGGCTCCACCCAGCCAGGCAGGGTTTTGCCACAGGGGAGTGGGAGGGGGTCGGTGTTAATAACAATGGTAGCCAATTTCCATATTACATTTTAGAAGTCAATTAGAAACAGAAACAGGCAGCAGAAAATAAAAGTGGTGGGGGGGTTTCATCTGGCAGAGAAAAGTGCAAGTGGTATCTGCCGACCATTGTCTCTGTGCTTTGGATGGAGTGTGCTCAGAGTAAACTCATGGGATGCTTGAAATAAATAAATAAATAAATAAACAATAATTAAAAAAAAGCAGATAATGGCAGCCTGCAGTGACAGTGCAACAGCAACACAGAGAAGCAGCAGCCAAAGCTAACACTGAGGGTTACTGGAGGTGAGGGGGAGAGGGCACTGTGGGTGGAGGGGAGATGCCATCGACAGAACACAAAGAACAAACATGGAACACGCTGCTCCTAAACCCATTCCAGCTCAGGGGGCTCCCGGGCTCCTTGAATGCACGTGCCTGGTTGATTGTCCTTGCACAGAACGTGCCAGCCTCCACTTGGAGCAGACAGCTCAGGGATGTGTGCTGCTAAATTGACATAACCCATCACCAGACCCAGCCTGCTAACACTGGGATACAGCACCAGAGGGGCAAGCCAAGGAGTTGTTGGTGTAATCAGAGATGACAATTTCCATCTTTCTCCAAAAAAATAATAATAATGCAGCTGCAGAAAGCAGTGCTAGAGATAGCAGGAAGGTAACCGTGCTCTCCATGCCACCAGCCAATTGGCTTTTGTTCTTTGAGAAGTGAAAATGTCTAAGTTGCTCAACCAAAACAAGTTGCACTTGGAACTCTTTCCAGTACAGCCCATGGAGAAACAAAATAGAGGGAAGAATGATGCACAGAAGGCATAAACATTAAGGAACAGTTCAGACACACTGCTCAGGAGGCTCACGTGCCACCACAGCCCCTTGGGATTCGGATCCCAGCACATCAGTGCATGCTACAGCACTAATCAGCAATGTTTGCTTTTCTCCCCCACAGGGCTGAGTGCTCGGGTGCAAAAACAAAACAGAATTTAAGTCCTGCTTCTGTTACAGCCCTGAAGATGCTGAGTTCTGTGTAAAGCCAACAGAGGAGGAAGAGGCACAAGGCACAAGGCCTGTCTTAGCCCTCATCCCAATCCAGCTGATGGGAGGAGGGAGAACACGGAGCTGAGGAGTTACAGGCCTCTCCTCCCAGGCTGAAATGAGCCCTGCAGAACACAACTGCCTGAGAAGGAATGTGCTCCTCAGCCAGGCAAAGCTCCTACTCCTCCGACTGTATTTCACCTGGAACATACAATTTAAAATGAAAATTTTCCTTCTGAAACTTTTCCTGAAAATTTTCTAAAAAATCTTTCCAAAGAGTTGAGAATGAAGGGCTGGGTGTTTTCAGACACTGCTGAGCACTCACTGAGCCAGTCTGCAAAACAGCTGGAAATCCACACTTGGAAAAATCAATCTTAAAAGCACAGGCTTGGTGAGTAGAGGCATCTTCTTACTGAAAGGAAAATTGGATCTACCAGGCACGTCTCTAACACGCTCAGGGCACAGGGAGAAGGAGGAGCTGGAATGGGTAGGAGGTCAGTGTGCTGGGCCAGGACTGGGTACTGCTCAGCTAGAGAACTGATTGGGTTTACTTGCCTGTTGGAATTATCTCATCCCCATTTATGACCTGTAATTTAACACAGCGGAGATGTCACTTGCAATAGCAACCGGGCCAGTTCTCTTTGCAGCTGCGCCGCTCCGAGGAGAGCCTCTGGCCAGACCTATCCCTGCTCAGGCTCCAGAGCCAGGACAGCAGCTCGTGTCTGTGTGCATGGGGGCAGTGCTGGGAGCTGCCCTGCACCCCTCAGACCATCCCAGGCTGGTGTCCCTAAGCACAGGATCCCAGGTCACTGCTGCTCCTGGCAGCCTTTAACTCTTCAGCCAGGTGTGATGAACCAGGTTCCAGCCTCACATGATGAAATCTCACACAAAAAAACCACCTTTCCTTTTCTAGCCACGGAAGGAATCAGACTAAATAACATCTTCCAAGCAGGACTTCAAGGGATTGCTACAGAACCCAGCAGACACCTGGGCTCCCCTGGTGAGTCTGCTCTGAATCTTTCACCACTTTCCTCCTCTGCTCAGGTACTCGAGGAAGGACAGTGACAACTGCACTTCCCCCATGCACTGCCTGACAGTGAAGCAGTTGAGGTTTGCCAGTGACCTTGCTTGACCAAGAAAAAGAGAAATCATTAATGTTGCTGTTTTGCTCCTGTTTTTTCACTGGTTTCCACCACAGGTGATAAACGCTGCATCACTTGATGAAGTGTGACTGAGGACTACACCCTTCCATCCAGCCCTGAGGGTCTGAAGGTCTCACAGGTGCTGAAAAAGGTCCCCTCTGCCAGCTGGTGACACTGGGATCACAATGGTCCATGCTCCACCTTGCTAGCCCATAACCAACACCAAGGCTGAGAGCCTCCTGGCATACACAGGTAACACAGGCAAGTTTCTTACTCAGTCACAATCTCTCCCCTCCAAAAATCACTTTGCATGTTTGCCCAGTGCCCTTCCATCGTCTTGAGGCAGATGAAAAATGCATCCACCCATTTCAGAATCCAGGCTGCCTCCTGGATGAGCTGCCATTCCATGTCTGTAACAGCGAGATGCCGTGACTGTACCTATCTCCAAAAACCACAGCTCCTTGCTGCTTTATATTTTCCCTCCAGTTTTACAGGAATTCAAGTATTTCTAATACCCCAGTGCCAAGTTTAACCATGTTCAGCTGAGACTCCCACCATCACTCTTTGTGTAGGGAATAACTTAGGTTATTCCTGAAAAAATGATTAAAGAAAGTTTCCATATGGAACTACTGAAAAGCCCAGAAGCAGGAAAGAGACCCTCTAAATGCAAATACCACAAATGTAAACACGGCAGGCAGATACAAACCAGTCCCAGGTTCTCTTGTGGGATCGGCACACACACAGAGGAAAAGCTGGAATGACCCCACAGGATACACCCACATGCACTTCCCACTGGGTTCCCCTCCCCACAGCTGCCCAGGGTGGCTGAGGTGGGAGCTGCAGGTTTGTGGGAAATGGGCATTTCCCCAGGACTGCCGGGGACGGCCAGTGGGTGAAATGCCACACGTGACATTCCCAGGACAATGCTCTGGTGCAGCATTCTCTTTCCTGGACTCCACTGTCCAAAGCCATGCTGTTGCTGGCACAGCTGAGATGCATGCACATGGCAGCTAAACTATGCTGGGGTGAGGCACAGCTTTCCCACAGGTCCCAGGCCCACACTTGGAACAACACCTACACAATGCACTGCTAATCCTTTACTCCCTTGGGATCTCACAAAGCAGCAAAGGTTTTGGAGATGTGATCAGTCCTGGGATTTGTTGCCAGGCTGCCTCAAAGCCCAGGTCAGACAGAATTAAATAAAGCCCAAAGTTGTCTCCCAGAGGCAATAAGAGACCTGTGTCAGACTGAGGGCTGATATGGCTTGGAAGGTAGAGAACAGTGCTGGGGCAGGAGAGAGGGGCCAAGAACAGGTTCTACACACAGCTCCTAGGAGATCCTGAGCTCTTTACCTACCTGTGCATCAATGATTTTCTGCTTTGCATCAATGACTGCTTGCATCTCAGCATGATCCTTTTTCAGCTCCTCTTCAACAGCCATGAGTCTGATGAGCAAAGAGAGGGACAAATTAGGACAGTTTAATATTATTCCCAAGTGTTTCAGGTACTCTGGCCTGTTGGTTTGACTTCTCTGCTTCTCCTGGCTCTCCAAGAGAAGAATTCTGCTGCTCTCAGGAAAGCTTATCTCTCCATATGACACTCCCAGTTGCCCAACCTTGTTATTTGCAGAATGGACATTGCCAAAAATGCCACTGCTCTGAAAAACTGATTTCATGTACAGATACCAAACAACAACAAAAATAAAGACTTAGACTCAGAGACCTAAGGTAAAAATTCCTAAATGTTTTCCTTTACCTTCCTGACAATCTCAAGCAAGTTTCCATACTGCATCCCCATTTCTTCAGCTCTGAGGATGGAGCTGCACAGGGGAGCTGCTTGTCTCGTTTGGAAAACCCAGTTTGAGCTTCCCAAAGCCTCACCTGCTGATGATACTTTTCATCTGGCTGTCCTTCTCCTCCTGCTGCCTGCGCAGCCTGTCCTCACTGTCTTCCAGTCGAGATTTGTAGTCTGTGAGCAGCTTCTGCATCTGCTGCTCCTGCACCAGGAGCCGCCGCTCGTACTCCTCCAGCCGGCGGCTGGACACGCGCAGGCGCTCCTTCAGCTTGGCGATCTCCTGCTCGTACTGGGTGCCAGGGAGGCACCAGGGAATCAGGGGCAAAGGAGAAAAAAGGAGAGATCAGATCCTTATAATGCTCTGCTGCTCTTTAGGGGAGTGTTGGGCTTTTTTTTTTGTGAAAAATAAGCTGATTGAAGTAAAGGAAGTGAGAAGCAAACATAGGGGTGACCATAGAGAAGGAACATCCAGCTGCTCCCACGCTCTGGGGTATCACTCTGCAGCACAATTCCAGCAGTCAGAGGGCTCTGACACGGCTCCTCAGCCCTGACTGGTCACATCCTGCCTTACTCCAGACTCTAGCAGTTCTCAGGCAGATGCTGCTAACATCTGGAAATGGATCTGCTAATTGCAGAAATGGCCTAGGCTGCCCAAACTTAAAGACCCAGACCTATGTAGGACCCAAATAACTCACTCTTCAGGACCTAATCAATCAGGGCAAGTCGGAGCAAACCAGTCACTGCAAACCAGAGCCTTACTTGGCTGAGCTTTTGCTCTTCTTGTCCCTCTGGGCAATCGTTTCTGCAATAGTGCCATGAATCTCAATATATTGCTTTGTTTTGGGTTCATTCCCCTTTCCTAACAATCCTATGTTTCTGCTTCTTTGTCCACTAAATGTTCTCCTCACTCCCTGCCTCTCAAAATACCAGACTTCTTACACAACAACTCCATCCCCACAGCAACAAATGGCTGTGACTGTATTTGGAAAAATAGGATCTACTCCTGAAAAAACACACACTTTCAAAAACAGATCATGCAGATTTCTGTGCAGCTCAGAAACCTTGCAGTACCTGGCTGACAGGCATTTGCCTCAGGAGAAGCCCAAGACAAAATCTGATTGCTGCTACTGATGAAAGCTGAGCTGCAGCCCTGCAGTCCCTGTGCATGTCCTAAGCCATGCTCAGTGGGGTTAACAGTCCTGATTTACTTTATTTACAGAGTGATCACTGTAACTAATCTAACCTGACTGAGAATGTGTGATGCTGTGACAGCAGGGCCTGAAAGTCCCTCTGAAATTACTGTGGGGTGCACAGCATTCAGAATCAAATCTACCTTCTCAGCATGCTTGACTTCATCCAGGCTCTGAGTCGTGTCCTTCTTGGTGTCCTCGTACTGGCCGTTGTTGAACACCCACGCCGCCGTCCTCTCCACCGGGGACAGCGTGGCTGAGTCCACCGGTGACTGCACCTGGGGCAGAGACACCTGGGTGTTGGCATCCACCAGAGAAACTGCACACTAACCAGCTCTGACATCCAGCTCAGCTGGAGGAGAAAGGTACCCATGGATCTGGCAGCCTCAAAGGATCCCCAGAAGATCCCATGCAGGGATACTCCATCCTCCCTTGACTTTAGACCTACAGCACCTACCTGAATCCCTCTAAAACCAATCCACTTTAGAAATTTTTCTTCCTCTCCAAGTGAGTTACTCTCTGAAAAAGTTCTTGTTTCCCAATCCTGTTCACATCCACCTCTTCCCTTTGCCACACTGTCAGCAAGGCTTTCTCACCCTGCCACCTCTTGCACAGAGAGCACACAGTGACAGAGCTCTGCTGACAGCATGCTCAGGTGAGACAGGTTGGTTTCCCTGGAGTGCTGAGAAGCACTAGGAGCAGCTTCCTCGGCCAGGCTGGGACAGACTGCAGTGGAGCCTGGGACTGCACAGCCTGGCAGGACTTGATGTGGCAGGGAGGTGTGACATGATCCCAGGAGTGCCTGCCAGGTCTGGATGGTCCATTGCAGCATAGCTGCCCTGGCAGGGCCAGCTGTGCTGACTGGCAGAAATGTCCAAACTCTTTGGAGGTTCTCTCTCTTCTCTTCAAGGGAATCCAAAAAGGGAGCCAAGAAAAGAGACAAGAAACTCTCTGCCTGGCTGGGGAAAACATGGCTTGCTACAAATTCCAAGCAATTTTCATGGACAAAGACAAGTTTATAAGTGCAGGAATTAGCATAATTACTCCTGAAAGAGCAACATTGTCTTATGTTTTTGAGAAATGCAACAGATCAACTTCTCCCCAACTGCAGCTTCCTTTTGTGCTCAGGCAGCTCTTCAGCTCCCTGCCTGGCTCAGTGGAGCACCCAAGTGCACTGTGCTCCCTGGGTGGAGCTTCTCCAGTCCCAGCCTCAGCCAGGAGCTCTCCATGGGGGAGGAAGAGCTTCTTTAGGAGTCAGGGATCATGTCACCCTCCTGCTGTGTTTCTCCTGCTCAGGAAGACAGGGCTGGTGCTGCATCTGCTCCCACAGCTCAGCTGTCCTGAGCAGCCATGGACACTCCAGCATGGGAAGAAGCCTCAGCAGAAGTGTAAAGGCAAAGAAAAGGCATAGGAATTAGGCAAAAATCCCTGGATTTAGGCAAAGGCTTTCTGCATAGAAGGAAGTTTTCACAACAAGAAAGTTAACAGCCCCTTAGGTGTGGTGTGGCAGCCTGGCAAAGCTCATTAATTCAGATTTTTTTGATGGCATTTGCTGTCAGGCAGCCAGAGCAAGGGAGACCATGGCCCATGCGTGGCTGTGAATGGCTAGAGAAATCAGGAACAGGATGGATGAACACTGTCACCAGTCACTGGAGCTCCAGGGGACTCAGACAGCAGAAAGGTGACTATAAAGTACATTCCCAGCCCTGCACCAGACTGCTGGGCAGCAGCAAACCTGGCCAAACAAGCTTCCAAGTATAGGACAGAATATTTCCAGCAGCCAAATTGTGGAAGCTGTCAAGACCAAGGGGATGGCAAATCACACATGTTAATGGGTTACAATATATTCTCAAATAAAGGGCAAAAAAAAGAATTAGCCTGCTAGGATCATGTATTAATTCCCCTCTTTGCCTCTTCCAGAGGAACACACTGACATTTCTGTTCCCACCTACCTCCTAAATGGAAATGGAAGGCAAAAAGTGACCTCTCCCAGCAAACAAAGGGCCCAGCTCTATATTCAGAAACAAATGGGACTTGTAGAGAACAGAGTCAAATAATTATAACGCCCACAAAACATGCCTAGAAAGAACATGCCCAGAAAGAACATGCCCAACTTCTCTTTTCTCTTTCTCTTTTTTAAACAAGAACAGAATTCCACAAAAAGATTTGCAATTAAAAGAACGCAATGGAATTTGCCTTGAAAAAAATGTTGGCCACTCGATTTGGCACCATTCAAGATGTTGTTCATGGGTGTGGGGAAGGAGAGAACAAATTGATTTCTCTGAATAAAGCAGGAGCAAGTACTCTAATTAATCCAGTGGAAACAGTTAGTACAGAAAGTACAGTGAGAAAACAAGTGGATGCACATCCCCTTCATATTTATCCTTATTACTGGCCTAAAATGTACTACCAGAACCACACAAGGTCTGGTTGCATTCCACAAAAAACCCTTCACCTAGCCATGCCCCTATGCCCCACTGTAAAACACACACTGCAGGGAGACACAAACACACACACACACTTCAAATAACAAACAATTACTTCTTCGGGTATTACTAACTTGGCAAACTAAGCTTTGGCTTGAGATTCAGTGTTTCTGGTCTCATACTTCAATGAACTTGAGGTATCAAAGTAGTTTTGAAGCCCTGATTGCGCCTGGGTTCCCAGGCATCACCCAGGTCTTCCTGTAACATTCAGGAGTTTGCCAAAAAAGCTCCACTGTCAGGGAACACAAAGAAAACCTTGGGCACAGCAGAGGTTGTTCTGTCACCTTCACCTCACAGCCCAAAGCCTTCCCCCTGCAAGAGCTCTGACCTGGAGATCATGTTTTCTACCTTCACTGTGGCATTGAAATACTCACTTCCTCTGTAAAATTAAACTAATGTAGGAAAATATTTCCATACACAGCAAATCACAACAGGATTGTTATTATTTTTTTTAAAGCTAAAGGAATGTTGGCTTTTTGACAGGAAAACCTTGATTTATAGTTGCCTATGAGCAAATGATAATGTGCATTAGGAGTTGGTAGATATAAGCACTCCTTTCCACAAAAAAATTTGCATTATTCATAGATTGGGATGATTAATGAAAAAGCAGCACTTTTCTGAGGAACAGCAAGAGATTGCTTCATCACAGTGAAATATGGATTTCTCCACACTTTAGACAACTGTGCTTATTTGTTATTTTGGCAGCAGTTATTCTGTGATGTTTTATCTTTGTTCATTTCCCTGTTTTGAGGCAGCTCTGCTTTTAAATTAGCACCACAGGGCAAACACAGTCTCACGTGGCGATCTGAACTACCACTACAAAGCTGCTCCTGGTTTTTTTCCCTGGGTATTAGGGAAATTTTCCAGCTCTGTTTCTTTCAGCAGGTTTGCTGCTACCTTAGTAAATGGAAAACAGTTGTTTTTTTTCCTTTAGATTTAGTACAAAAGCATCCCAGTGGCACAGATGAGGTGGCTTGCCAAGCTTGTGAGGGTGACAAGCATGATTATTCCTTACACTTGTTACTGGCCAGTGGTGCAAGTGCTGCTACTCTTGATTCAGCTTAGAGGTCAAGAAAGCTTTGGAGACCAAGGAGCAATGGGCTGAGCACCAAAGCAGAGGCCTGGAGGCAGGACTTCCTTACCTGCTGCGTTTGCTGCCGCTGAATGGCCCGCACCTTGGGCACTGGGCTTTCCCTGGAGGACGAGGACTGGTGCCGGGAGCGGTTCCCGTTCTGCACGGGCTCCGTGCCCAGGGCCCCCGAGGCCCCGGAGACGCTGCCGGTGCTGCGCAGGGAGGGGCTGTGCGTCAGCGTGTGCAGCGTCTTGGCCCTGGTGCCCAGCACGGCCTGCTCCATCTTGCGGATCTGCGCCTGGCTGCTGCTGTTCTGCCGCGGCAGCACCACGGGCACGTGCCTGTCGGGGCGCCGCGCCGAGTCCTCGCTCTGCGAGCTGCGCTTGGCCGACTCCTCCAGGCTGCTGTTGCTGCGCCCGCTGGGCTTGAAGTCCTCGCTGTTGCTGCGGCTCCGGGAGCTGGCCGTGCTCAGGTTCTCTGGGCTGGAGTCCACAGAGGCCTTGGCCGTGGGGGGGCTCGGGTTGTTGAGCTGGTAAACCGGGTTTTGGAACGAGAGGGGCCGGAGGCTGCCCTGTTGGTTCCAGGCCGGGTGCAGCGGCCTCCGGACCTGGGGAGCGCTCTGGGGGGTGCTCTGGGTGTCCCACAGCTGTTTGATGTTGGCCACCTGGGTGACGGAGAGCTGGCTGCCCGCCAGGCGCAAAGGCACGTCGTGCATCATGGAGGCGGTGTCGCTGTGAGCTGCGTGGGGGTCCTGCAGGTCCATGAGGGAGATGCTACGGCCGTTGGGCAAGACACTTACCTTCTCATCCTTCTCTGAGCAAGTCATGCTCTGGGTGGATGCCTGCTGAACCAGCAGTAAGGTCTTGCCCCTAAAATGTCCATCTACATTTTCCTGGGTTGGAGACTTCATCTTGTTTATGTCACTGTGGAGTGGAAAGGAATTTGGTTAATTTTTGAGCAGCCAAGACCCTGAGAGATCTGTCCCAGAGAAGTCTTTCTACCTCACTTAACCTCCCCCCACTGAAAGCTTCAAGGAGCCAGACTTCCTTTTATGAGCTCTTTGTGTGCAAGTCAGAACACACTCTTCCTTAATTACCGCTTATCTTGGAGAATTGTGCTTGATTCAAGGAATCCTTCATCTTTATTTTTTTTTTATGGGTGAAATCTAAACCATTCCCACTAAATCCTCCCCCCCTTAGTCACTTCTGTCTCTAGCAACACTTCAGATGCCATTTAACCCTTTGCCATTATGTAACAAGAGATGGGACAAAAGGAAATCACCTCAAGTTGTGCCAGGGATGGTTTCAATTGGATACCAGGAAACATTTCTTCACCCAAAGGATTGTCAACACTGGCTCAGGCTGCCCAAGCACTGCTGGAGTCACCATCCTTGGAAGGTGTTAGGATGCGGCACACGAGGACATGGTTTAGTTGTAGCCTTGGCAGTGCAGGGCTAACAGTTGGACTTGATACTCTTAGAGGGCTTTTCCAACCTTAATGAATCTATGACTCTGTGTATTATGGAGGTCTTAAAATTCAGCAGGAGCTGTGTGAAGGCTCCTTCAGAGCTGGATGTAAGCTGAGGGGGCATGTGACAACCTGGCCCTCGTACCTGGCAGCCCAGGTACTGCTCTGGGCCTGCAGCAGCTGAGCCCTTTGACAGCTCTGCCATGTCACAGCTCCAGATTAACAGCTGTTACAGCGTGAGAAATGCTGCACAAAACACAGGAGGGACTACTTCTGCTGTCTCACAGGCAATAAGTTTCACCTACAGCTCAGTTTTTCCATTAGCAGCCTGATGGCCAGAAGGAAACACCATGGCTGACCGTGCACTCAGGCTGGCAGTAAATCAGAGAACTGGTTTTTTTATCAGCTCAAATCATTGACTCCCAGAGACTGAGTCCTGGGTAAGTCCAAAGCTCCAGGTGCCCAGTGCCACCTTGTGCACCTCTTACTGGGATGGTCTATTCCCCATGAGAGAGTCCCCATTCCACAGCTCAGATGATGAAGCCCCCAACCCTCAGAACGGTTTGGGCTGGAAGGAGACCTCGAGGATCATCTCATTCCAACTCCTCACAGCTTTAACAACCCCACAGCTGGGACGTACCCATCGCTGGGGTCCTCAGTTATCTTCTGAAGTCCCGAGGAGAGACTTCCAGCGACGTTTGGGCTGGAGCTGTGCTCCGTGAAACGCTTCAGCTGCTGCTGCGTGGGTGTGGGGCTGGTCATGGATTTTGTGATATCCGCAAGAATACGGGGGAGAGGTCCCAGTTTTGCCACGGTTGCCTGTAGGAAGGAATTTTCACCCTAATTGGATACAAGCACCACGACATCCGGCGGGTTTGTGTTTTTTTGGTACCGATGCACAGAGGCGGAGGGATGGAGTGGAAGGAAGGAGGGTGGGTGGTTGTGTGCGGGTGTGCCAGGATCGGAATGCAGTGTTATGGAGCAGCGCAACGACGGCGACCAGATGGATGGAGGAGACGAAACGGGGTGCAGCAGACATTGAGGAAAGAAAAGGAAATAGAAAAGAAATTAGGATTGACCCCCAAAAAATAAAAATCATGCTCAATAAAACAAAACTACCGCCATTCCAATGCAAAACTATCATGCAAAGCACACTGGGTCCCGGGTGGGTGAGGTCAAAGTGAAAACTATGGCATCCGCTCATTGAAGGGCATTCAAAGGCTACAGATTCAGCTGGTGGGGGGGACTTTCCAGGCAAAGGGGATCGTGTGGTAAAGGAAATGCATGCCAACAGATGAGGGGGATCATGAGAGGACCGCAGGGGTTGAGGGTGATGGGGAAAGGGAAGGTTTTTGTTTCATAAGCCTTTCAGTTTTGGTATCCTGCATGGATGCCATCTCCTTCCGCACCGTTATCAACAATTAATTAAGCCATTCTTCCCTACCCAAACTTGAAAAATAACTGCATGAGAGCATCAGTGATCCTCATCCCAATATCACCCCATCAGCATGGGATGAAATGTGTGGCTCCAATTACAGGTTAGCTCAGTGCTGGCCAGGCTGAGGGGTAAAAGCAGCTGGCTTTCAGCAAGGAAGGCTGCTCCTCCAGGCCCTGGCTGCTCACCCCTTTGGGCCACTGCTGGGAGACCAGCTACAGGGCATCTCCAGGCTCCTGGGACTGCAGGAAGAAGGTGAAGGAGCTGCAGATTTATTAAAAAATTAAAATTCTGCTACAAAAATCAATGTTCTTATCAAAGATACCCTTGTCTTCCCCATAAGCAGGTATTCAGCCAGTTTGGCTCCAGAGAAAGGTCTCTTTACAGACACTTTCATACAGCACTGTGGCTATTAAAATCTCCAAGGTAGCTCCTCTCCTCATTTCCCAGTCATTCCCTACAGTAAAGCCATAATGCATGTAACTTTACCCCTTAATTCTCTTTTTAGGAAACCACTGTACCAGCTCCCAAGGGCCTGCTAGGATAGATCCATACATCCAACCTACAGAAAGGGCCATGCAGATTCATACATTTGGAATCTACACTGTCTACATGGATAAGGTAAATTGAAAAACAACATCATAACTTATTATCAAACTAAGATTAATATACAGACAGACTTTTTGAGTCAAGGGCATTTCAATTTACTCTGATATGACAAACTCAGATTTTTGTTTTTTCTTTTAAGTAATGTACAGTGAAAAAAATAGATACACAACCAGTAACTACTTTGGCAAACCCTAATGCAATAAAAATTGAGTGCATCACTATTCACCTTACTTCTCCAGTTTCAAAAGAAAGAATAATATACCTGGAACATGGACAAAATAATGCACCTCTAAAAATTGAAGTATGGAACAGTTCCAAGCACTTAAAAAAATAAAAATACTCAGTTCAGCTTTTCTGGGCCTTATCAACTACATTTGCTACCAAGATTTTAATGATTTTGGTTCCTGCAAACCCACATAGCTAAGGAAGATCAAAGTTCTGCCTTTCCTGCTTCTACAGCTAAAAGGAAGGAGTGCTCATTGCTGGTGGTGTCTGCTGGGATCAGAAGAACAGAACCTGGACACTGCACACGAGCCCAGCACAGGGCACAGCAGAAAGCATCTTGCTCTGCTGCAGGATGGCACTCGGAGCGGATCCAGCCTCTGACATGGCATTCCTTCTGTGCCAAAATGAAAGGCTACGGAAATGAGAGCATCTCAGCAGGCTTTGGATCAGGCTCTTGATGAGAACAGCTCCACAGGGCCAACTTGTTCCTCCATCAGAACCAGGGGAGGGCCTGCTGTGCAGCAAAGCACCTCCCTCAGCACCACAAGGCACAGCAACCTTTTCCTGTCCAAATGCCTCACTTATGAGACAGGACCGGCTGCCCAGGGATTCCAAGCAATGCCCTCAGCACCTGACCTTCCTAAAGGCTCTGCAAAGTGTCTGCAGTGCTGCTGAAGCCCAACCACCTCACACACCCTGCTGCAGGCCCTGATCCGAAATCACAGAAGGAGCAGCTGTGAAACAGCACCATCACACATTCCCTTCCAAAGCTCCTGCCTTCCCCTGGTACTCCCCAGTGTTTGCTGTTGCCATGGAGCCATCCCTGTATTCTCCTTCCAGGGCCTCCAAACAGCTTTACCTTATCAAGCTGGGACACAACCTCCCAGAGGAGGGAATGCAGCACCGAGAGCTCCTTGCCCAGGTCGATGTAGCCGTCGTATCCAGGCATGTTGGAGATGGTATCTGGGTTAGAGAGCTCCCTCAGAAAACGCTGCATTCCTCCCCACTCATGTTCCAAAAATTCATTCATGAAGGCCATGTACTCTTCCTTAATACCAAACCTGCAGGAAAGGGAGGTGGGGAGAAACCCAGTCAATAACCTCCACACAATATACAGAGTACAAGTGCTTACAGACAATTACTTAAACACTTTACTTTAGACCTGCCTTCCTGAAGATTTGGAGTATCTTCAAAAAAAAAAAAATTCAAAATCTGAAGATTTTGAAGTCTTGAAGGGAAAAAACCACATGGACAGGACAATTTAAGAGATTCACTGCTTTGTTGTACTTGCTTAAATACTACTACCTCACTGTTTATATTACAAATCACACCTCTCCCTGCTCCCTCCCACAGATACTCTTTCTCTCCTCCCATGCAGGAGACAAGCTATGCCCTTTGTATCATTCAGCTGAGAATTCTGGAGGGAGAAAACATGAAAATCATGATCTTTGAAACAGCAAGGATCTTCTTTCCCTTTGAAACAGCATAGACAACAGGGTAGTGCATGACTCCTCTTGGTTTTATGCTGTGTCCCCTCCACAGATTCCAACACACTCCAGGTCTGCACATAGGGAGAATTTATCTGAGGTATCTCAAGTGTCCATATCCAAGTGAGAAGATTCCCCCTTTGCTAAATCTGGCTTCAGTGTGCCACAGAACCAGCTGCCTGTGAGCACAACCAGGGATGGGGCACGGTGCAGGTTTCTGTTTCCCTGGCAGCACCTACTTGGCAAAGTTGGCGAGGTTCTGGATGACCTTGGCGATGAGGGTGAGCGTGCGGGAGGTCTGGTCATCAGGGTACTCCTGCATCAGGTTGAAGAGGCTGGGGGACATGATGGCAGGGCACAGGAAGCGCAGGAACAGCGAGGCACTGATCAGGCGCTCACTGATGTCCTGCTTGCCCCTGTTCAGGCACTGCTGCTTCCAGGATGCAAACACCTCCTTCAGCTCACGAGGGAACACGCTGAAAAGCAAAAGGAAAAAAAAAGAGGGAAATAAAATTGCACCAGCAACAAGATGCAAAAAGCTGAACTGGTGATCAGTCACCCAAAATACTCATCTGTGAGAAAACATATTTTTTTACCTCCCCTTTTTTTCTCTTTCTCTCTAGGCCAGGTAATATCATTAAGCCTCTATTCATAGATCCCCATTTAATCTGATGGCACTTAAATAGTCTTTAAAGCACCCCTTGTTCATCTGTGTTAAGTGAAGCCATTTCCAGACAGGCTGATTTGCAAGCTAGAACTACTTATCCATTGCTACCCTGGAGCAAACAGGGTATTAGAATACTGAAAACAAACGAGCCAAACTGAGCTCATCTCCATATCTGACAGTTTTACCTTGCTTGTTAAGCTCTCAATATTATGCCTTTGCTTCATGCCAAAGCAGAAAGGCCCCTCTTCTTCCACTGCTACTCAGAAACAGAGATTAATAGAACTCTCCCTGCCAGTGCTTCCTCCCTGTGATTTCCTGTTCAATTCCACACATCTGAAGGGTCTAAAAGTCTTCTGTATACATCAAAACTTGCAGCTTTTTATGCCAAGTCCAAGCTAAGCTATTGTTTTCTGACTTTATTCCCTCCTTATCCAGTCACTCTCAGCGTGTGCTCCCTTGGCAGGGCATTTGGGGAGGTGTGGTTTGTGGGTTGGGACCCCTCAGTCTGGGCACAGGCTCCACCTGCAATCTGGAGTCACAGGCAGGAAGGCAGTGAGGAGAGGGCACTGGGAGGATGGAAGGGGCTGTGCTCCTTCCCTGTCCCACTGCTGCTCCCTCACCCTCAGAGGAGAAACAGGCACCCTGAGCAAACAGGGACAAAGGGAGGGAAGGAAGGGGCCTTACCAGTAAGAATTGATAATCTTGCAGAAGACCAGCTCACAACACATTTTCAAGTTGCACTGATGATCTGCTAATTCACTCTGTGAGCACCTGCTGGGATCTGCTTCACAGTTTTCATCTGACTCATACACAGCCTTGATAAACTCCCCTGGAAGAAGGGAAGAGAAGGAACCAGGGTAGTTACAAGAAAAGCCTACTTGACAAACCTTTAAATCCTGCTTATGTCTTTCCCTGGCAACTGCCTGTCCTGCTCTGGGTGTCTGCAGCTCAGCCTCCAGACACCAGCTGTTGGGGACACTTCTCCCAGCCCCTTCCCAACACAGCACAGCCTGGGCTCTGATGCTTCAGCCTCCTGTGCTCTTGTGTCCCCAAGTACAGGTGCAAAAACAGGATGGCTCTGCTTAGCAATCCTGCAGGCACTTCCCTTATGGCCTAGAGAGGAGGATTTGACTTGGTAATCAAACAGTGTTATCGACTATGAAATTATCCACAGTCCTAGGAATGAAGCTGTGTGCTATTTGTCTTCATAATTTCCCCAGAAAATGCTCTGGCAATGATATTTATTTATATTATTGCTAAATCTGCCCTTTTTTTAATTTTAAAAAGTGTCACCTTGCTCTTGAATAAGAGTAATACCCAAGCCTTACCTAGATGCTGCTAATTTTGTCAACCTCTTATATCAACACCTTACAGTGTTTTTATGGCCTGCATCTTTCAAGCTCCTTGGCATTTCTGTCACCCTTCCCTTTCAGCATCACAACAGAAACTGCTCACATGCAAACCACATGAAGCTGCCTTTGTCTGACTGACTGGAATGAGCTACTCAGTGGTTTCCCTCCTCTATATGCAGGCATTCCAAGTGATTTTTAAGCTGTTGGGTGTTCACTAGGAAAAACCCTTTTATTCACTGGTTTAATGATTCAATGTCTTTCAAGTTCATCTCCTCAGATGATCCCACTGGCTCTGAGCTAACACAAGGCTTATATGTGGAAAAGGGGCTTCTTTTTAGCCTTTGCTTTCCTAAAATCCCTTAACACCTCTCAGCCCCTTCCCAAATCTCAGCTTGGTGTTGTTGCAAGCAAAGCAGGCACCATATTTTCTTAGTTTTTGTTTACTTGCAAAACTGCTGGCATCACTTTTGTTGAGTCAATTCTGTTTTAACTCTTGTTTACTGGATAGAATTTTTTTATCCTTAAACATATTTGAAGCTTACTCTTTGTGGTCCACAAGATTCAAATATAAGATTCCCTTCCAGACATGTTACATTGCTAACAGCAACCACAGTGTCATTAATCCTTTCAAAGAACAGGGCAGCTGAGTAAAATGACATTAAAAACCTGACAAAGAATTAGATGGGGATATTGTCATGAGCAAAGTTACCCTGAGCTGCAGACAAGCTGGACAGCCTTGGGGGCATTTTCCATCTCTCCTGCCTGTGATTTACCATCTTATCACTCAGTGCTAAATGATGTATTAGAAGTCATTAATGTTAGGATATTTTATGCAATTACTGCACATTAAGGAGCTTGCAGTCAGCTGTAATGGAGTGGTCCCACAGCTGATGTTCAGCCTGCTGGGAAGCACAGCACAAAGCACCAGGCTGCTCGTTTCTCTGTACCAGGTGAGAGCCTGCAACTGTGACTTACACTCAGTGGTCCCACTCAGGAGAATAAGACTACCAGAAGAGACTCATTACACTCCAGAAATGGCCAAACTGGATGTAATCCCAGAGCTGACTGCAGTGACCCTTGGAGCACTAATTTAGCCAGCTATTTCCTTGATGCCTTGCCAGAGTCTGGGATTGCTGAGGACAAGCGAGACTGCTGGGAAAGCAAGTAGCTTGGCTTTTTTTTCCCTTTTTGTGAAAGGATGTGGTGTGGGACTTGGCTTTGGCCTGATCTTGTTTCTCTTGTATCAATTTCCAAAGCTTTCTTCATCCCAGAAACAACGGGAGGTGGGTGGCTCATTGTGCAACTGTGGAGAAGGAAGATTTGTGTGGAGCTGCTGAAACCCGACTGTGGTGAGGCTGTGTGAGGCAGCCAGCCTGGGTTTGGTGCCCCTTGCTGCTGACTTTGTGTGGCCAGGAATTCCCCAGGCACTGGGTTATGACTAGAGCAGAGCCTTTTGGTGGAGGGGGGACAATAACAAAATTATCAGAGTCCACCCTGGCATGTAACAGTGGGCATGAAGACCCTGTGGGGAGGATGGAGTAGGAGATCCCAGGATGGCCAGAGAATTTTAATGAGTCAGTGAATAAAGAACACAGAATAAACACAGGCAAGAGGCTTCCCAGACAGAATGCATCTTGATCTCCTGTCCTGGGATGCTCAGCAGCCTTGCAGCCTCACTCCCTGGCCTTGTCTCTCCAAGGACTCTGGGTCAAAACCCCTTTTCCAAGCCTGTTTGTATATCAGATGGAACAAGCACCATTGCTTACAAAGAAATTGCAGTGTTACACCTGTTTAGCATGCTAGAGACACAAAAGGAAGTTACCCAGAAAAACAGAACATGGTAATACAAATTCGAAGAGGGACTCAGCTACATCAAATCTTGCCTTTCATGGGTGCTACTCCTGCAGGCACCAAAGAGCACCCTTCTCCACGTGGAGGAAGGGCATGGAGAGCAGGACAGTGTGCTATCTGGGTACGAGACACTCAGGCTGAAGCTGTTCCTTCCCATCCCACATTCCCAGCTGCAGGCACAGCTCAGGGTCAGCCCTTGCTGTGCAAACAGGGGGTTTCTTACCCAGTGCATCCTGGAGGTATTTCTGTCCTACCAGCTTGAGGTATTCCTCAATAGCTTTGGTAGCAAGTGTGTTCTCCCTGAAGATCAAGACATCATGTTCTGCACAACGATCTACCTCAGCCATCACCAAGTCTGTCAAGAAGTCCTGAGGGAAAAAGGTCAAATGGCAAAGGTGATTTGAACCAGCCCAGTTGTGCCAGGCTAACTGCAGAAGCCAAGAAGGAAGGATATTTCAGGAAAATAAATAATTTCTCAGCCTGAGACAAGGGGTGCAGCTGCTACATGAAGTACAGTCCATGGAAATAGCCAGGTCTCCTTTTGGGTTTATTATATTTGTAGAATGATATAGATCACAAATTATAAAGGGTGAAGCAAAAGTGTCTAAAAAAAACCTTTACAGCCAAGCTTGTGTTTCAGTTTAGCTCCAGAACAGAACCTCTCAGCAGCTTGTTTATCAGAGGCTTTGACTGCTGACAGAAACTGTGCTATTATATTTATCCTTATCTTTTTAAGCAATATTCCATAGAAACATGGATTTAAAAATCCAAATTGGAAGTGACACACAAGTTATTACAGCTTGATGATATTTGAATAAGAGGAATGGCTTAACAAATTAAATTCACAAACCAAGACTGCTTTAGGATTTGGAAAAAAAGAAGTTAACATTCAACTTGCTGGTTATCTACATGGCTTAACTTGAACTGTATTAGATTGTCCAGGCAGGAACTGTCAGCAAGCCTTGATACAGAGAATAATCTCTTGATATAGGGTCTAATTTTACAGTAATACTTATTCCCTGAAGTGGTAACTTTATGTGAGTAAACAACATTTAGTACTCTTGGATTTCAGTCCATTATTGCTGTTTCTTTTCAACAAAATCCACAAGAATTCTTTTCACCTGGCACAAACTGGGAACATCCAGCTGCATCCCCATCAGCAGAAGTATGAGCTGGAAATACCCTCTAAGGAGCTTTATGGCAACCTCAGCCACCTGTGCCTCCCATAAATAGAGGTTCAAAACTTCACACACCAGGAATGCAAAGTTATAACACCAATTTATCAACTTGTTGCAGCAGGCACTGCAGCAGTCCAGAGCCTGTTTTCCAGCAGGGTTTCAACATAATCTTAGCTACCAGCTTCTCTCATCAGATCACTTAAGGAACATGTTCCTGTCACACACATTGTCACAGAGCACTGGTTTTCAAGGGGCAAGCAGAAAGGGACCTTTTCTGGAATGGTTAGGGTGAGGCTGTCCCTTGGGTGTTGTTTACAGCCATCCTTCCACACCTCTATCCCTCTGATTTGTGCTTTGCTTGCTCTAGCTGGATTCACTGGCAGAAGGTGCCTCCAGTGTGGCACTACTCACACAGCAGCAGCAGCCAGAGACATCAATGCAGGCTAATGCTTCCAGAACTTCCCATGACCTGCAGGGCACTCTCCCACAACCCATCTGAAGGAACCAGTGTGCACCCAGAAGTCCTAAGAGCATCCTTGGGGCAGGTGGGATCACCATTAAGCCAGTACAGATCCCCCAAATGGCTGCTCAAACACTGACCAGATCGATGCAGCATTGATCCGCTCACTCAGCGCTGACTCAGCGCCGGCACCCACTGCTCATTGTAGCACAGGCTTATTTATAGAAGCACTTCTCCAGTTTACCAACCTCCTGTTCACTCCTCTCTTAACCTACATCCTGATTTTAGAAATGCAAGGGGACACTCAAAGGTAGGTGCTGATTTTCAGAATAACATGAAGTTACAGAGTCGTCCCGCTTACACTTTGTACACAACATCTATTGTAAATCAAAGGCGACTCTGGTGAAGGGGAGAGAATGATGAGGAGGACTCCATGGATATCAGAAGGCTAATTAATTACTTTATTATACTATACTATATACATTTAATCTAAACTGAATCTGCCAAGCACTCACTCTGCATACAACTGCACACACACTGCACAGAATCTCATGACTGTCACCTGACAGTCCTGACACACACACACACTTGGCCCTGATAGGCCAAGGAAACAAAACATCCTCACTTTGGATAAACAATCTCAACATTGCATTCTACTTTAGCACAACAGGCACAGCAAGTGATAAGAATTGTGTTTTCCCTTCCTCTGAGGTTCAGAGAATGTGAATCTTAGAGATCCTTGGGAAGAATTGTGCCTTGCTTTTCGCTGTGAAGAGAAATGTGGTAACAAACATCTGCTGCTGCTGCTCACTGTCATGGGCCCCCCAGTTTCCACCAGGAATCCCTTATCAGTATCCAGAGTCACTCCAGCAGGAGCCACCTGTGCTTACCTTGGCTCTCCCAGTGCTCTGAAGAATGTGCACCAAGGCAGAAGCCATCTCTTCCTTGTTCTTGACGCTGATCACGGGTTCCAGCACAGAGCACAGCAGGGCGTAATTGCTAGTAACATACTCCCCAAATTCTTTGTACTGCTCCATGGGCAAGATGGTGATGGTCTGGTAGCGGGATTTGATGCGGATGGAGGGCCCCCCTGCCTTGCCTTTGTTGGCTGTGGGGGTGCTCACTGGGTACCATTTCTCCACAAACTGGCGGCCGGTCACGCTGGCCGTGGGGATGTTGACCAACCCTATGTAATTGTTCTTGTCCTTTTTCTTCTTCTTCTCCACGTCCTTGTAGATGTGAACCGTGATGCTCTGAATGTGTGGGAGGCTGTAGAACTCAAAGTGCTCCCCCCAGAAAATGTTATCTGCTTTTGCTTTGCTGGTGGTGCGGGCAAAGAGGGTGTCATCAAGGCACAGCTCACAGAAGTATTTCTTCTTCGGGGTCAGGTCCTTGGCCTCTATGATCCAGAGGCGAAGCACGTTTTCAGCTCGGCGGCAATTGTCCTGTGCAGGAGAAAGAGATCAGTTCTGACTCAAAACCCCTAAAAGTTGAATATTTCATCTTCTGAAGCAGCAGCAAAGGCGCTGCCTTTTCTGTCTGAGGCAAGGACAGAGTCAGAATTCAGAATCAGACAGGCTGATCCAGAGAGAATTGGAATCTCTAGAAAAATGGACATTTTCTAAAACAGAGGCAAAGGGCTGTCTTTTCTATGTCAAGAGTGTTGGAATATTTCTCTTCTTCAAAAGCTGTATTTGAAATGCTTTAGAAAACAAACACTCTGCACCAGAGCCTGTCCAAAGCTGCCAGACTGGTGAGGAATCCCAGAGCACTGTTAGCCTGGCCCTGGGAGGTAGGATTGCAGCTATGGAGTGACTTATCAGACATTTCCAGCTGATCTATAACTTGATTCCCCATCTCACTCCAGCTCCAATTGGTTTAATGTTGGATTTTTTGGGTTCCTAGATTAAAACATGACCCTTATGAAGGTGTGTCCCATCTTTGCCAGGTGCATGGTCTCAGGAATCCAGCCTGCATCCCAGGCTGGCACTGGGCAGGGATCAGGAAGCAGGCTGGTGTATGTTTACTCATTAAAGGTCTGCCCTGCTGCACTCCTGGAACAGCACAGGGCAGCTTTAGACACATGGATGAGCGGACAGCTCCCCAGACTAAATTAATTGAGGATGCATCTGTGGGAAGCCCTGGTACACTGGACTAAAATCCAATCATCCCACCTCCATTCCCCCACTAATCTCATTTTTGCAGTTCCTATTACCTTCATCGGCTGCGATAGTCTGCGTATGTTTTCCATCCACCAGTCCCTCTCTGCTGCAGAGGAACAACTGAAGCATTTACTGCCCTTGGAGTAGGTTACCTGGAATGAATAAATGACAGACTGAGCTCAGGCAAGCCTAGGAGACATGGAAGAGGCTGCAAAAAGCAAGGAGGAAGATAAACAATGCTTGAGTAACAAAGTAAATATGAAAAAGGGAGGTAAAAATACAGTGGCCTAGGAGGCAGAGAGGATAAAAGGCCCACAAAACGCAGAGAGCAAAAGTTTGAGGTTCTATAAAACTAGAGAAACTAAAGAATTTATATAAAATTAAGAGCACCAGAGGCTCCTCTTAAAGACTTTTAAACAAAGCTTTAATCAGCCAGTTAATCTTTCTTTTTTTAAAGAGTTGTTAATTGATCTGTGGCTATTAAAGCTTGCTGATTTCCCTGTGAAGGCCCAGGGGCACAGGATCTGGTTACTAACAGTGTAAAGACAGAACTGACAATGCATTAGCATAAGGCAAAAACCACTGGCCATAATGACTTGAGTAAATACAAAATATTTCCAGGGGTCCATATAGGCAGCAGCAGCCTAAACAAACGGAGGGAGCTGAGCTCTGCTCCAGCCTGACAGCTCTGCTTTCCCACACCAGGGAACCGCCTCGGTTCCTTCCCCTCTTACGTGGCCTGACAAGCCTCATTTACTCCTTCCATTCATTTGTGCTCACAATTACAAAGCAGTTTGAGGCAACAGCCTCAGAGCTAAGCTGTTGCCAGTGTTTTCCACCCAACTCCCCAAGCCCAAGCAAGCTGCAAAGTGCTTCCAGCCAGAAGAATGAGGCTGAAGCAAACAGGAACAGTTCCTGGATGCATCATGAGGGACCAGAGCCTCATATGCTGGTTTACTGCCAGAATTTTCCAGGTTGTAAACAGATCTTTGTTCCAGAAGTTCCGACACATCTGACTAACCCTGCTGAAGACAGAGTGACCTGCCCCTGCCACGACAGGTGACGTGGCCTCAGCTGCATGCAAACACACAGGGCTGCACTGCTGGAGCTGTGATGGCAGGACTGAGCTCATACAGAGTCTCTGCCTGTGTCTGGAGCAGAGCTCAGAGCCACAGCCTGCAGCCTCTGCTGAAACAGCAAAGGGAGCTTTGGATCCTGCTTCACAGAGCCATGGACACGTCCACAGCCACTGAGGCTTCTCTGGCAACTTGAAAGCACTGAGCTAATGGAATAGGGCTCTGACTGGAAAACTCATTTCTGGGATACAGTCAATTTTCTAAATTCAATTTTAGGTGAATTTGGAAGGGTGAACACACAGCTAATGTACATACTATTGCATATCCATTGTGCTGTATGTATCAACCATACATTTGCATGCACACTACAAATGCTTATCAAACTGAAGAGATTTTTCAATTAGAAAAAGATTTCTCTCTGTTCAGTGACTGATGCCATTAGCCTCAAGGACTTCAAAAGTCACATGGTGGCTCAACAAGCCCCCACCCAAACCTCAGCCAGGCAGTGGCTGCTCTGTTTTTCAGTCCCCAGTCCTGGAGCAGCATTCCCCAAGGGTTCAGGGGGATGGCAGCTGCCTGGGTTGGAGCCTGTCCCTACCTCAAAGCAGAAGTCTCGTCCAAGGATACTGTTGTGAAGTGGTTTGACAAAGACTGCTTCTTCTGCTGCGAAGTCCAGAGTCTCTATGGTGCTGGCTTGGTTCAGTAAGGACTCATGGGAACGGGACTCCTTCAGCTTGGGCAGCTCACGTGGTCTGGAGGACAAGGAGGAAAGGAAATGTCTTAGTTTTTCTCACAATTACCAAAAAGAGCTGGCAAGATGCCAGACAAAGCTGCAGCTTGACTTGGTGCTTATTCAGAGCAACTTCCACAATTAGTCTGCAAACCTTATGAAAATAACATTAGGCCAGCAACCCCAGACTCCCAAGGCAATATCCAGCCTAGGAAGTCCATTCCCACTGACCTAGAAATTATAGCTGCCAAGTTGTCAGTGAAAGAACAGCAGCAAAAAATTCAGAACTTAACTGCTGAAATTTTTAAAAAGCCCATATAGGTAGCTTTGGATGTAATACTGAAAATACTTGTTACTAGCTAGATTAGTAGACAGATGTTGTGTATTAGCAGCAAAAAGCACATGGATCCCTAAATCTGTAACCAATGCAGAATGAGGATTATTCATTAGAGCAGATGACCCTTCACAATATACTTGATTTTTCACATTCAAAGCCTTTATACTAAATATACAAATACACAAATTCCATCCCACTTCACGATTGCTCAAATCAGTCATTTTGCATTTTCCTTTTCAGCTGCTTCTTCCAGCTTGAATTTCCAATTTTTTGGATACTTTCTTTCTCTTTTAACTTTTCACTAACACATACTTCTTCTCCTTTCCAGCTGATTGTCCTGTAAATCCCTGAGCTCCACCAGAGCTCAAATCTCCCACATTCATAGCATCTTTTTATCAAGGCAGTTTTCTCTTTGTCGTCACCACTTCTTGAACACTTCTCAAACACGTTTCCCTCTCTCCACTATCCACAGCTTTTGGCAATCAACAGTGACATTATCAAATGTGTTTTAACCCTTTCTGTACTCTCTCAATATGATTTAATGCAACATTTGTGCACAGTGGGGAGCTCTGCTGTCAAACAGCACTGCAAAACGTGCCCAGTTTAGAGGTGATGTGGCTTCTCCTTCTGCCTCCAACCTGCCCTAGAGGCTTCTGCAAGAGTCACGTAACACCTGAGGCACAGCTTGCATCTCAAGGTAAACATCACATGCAGACACAACTTATTTCTCCTGTGGCAGGAATTCTGTCAAGTCCTGCACTGCTGACCAGCAAGGAGGAAGAGCACAGAGTCCCAGCTTAGCAGAGAAGGAGCTGCTGGCCTGGCAGGTCTAGCTTTTGTTAAGATATTGAAGTCCCTGTGCTCAGTGATCCCTGAAGGTGAGTCCATAAATGTGGCTGCCCATCCAGCAAGTGTGACTGGGCACAAGGAACAAATATGGAATTACAGAGGCATCAGCTCTCTACACATCACTCACAGAAACACAGTGCTCCTGTGTTCGTCCTCACAGTATTTCCTCTTTGATTCAGTCCCCAGTATCAAATGGAAATTGTTAAAAAATGTTATTTATAGAGGAAAGAAAAGCACAGGTACCTCTAACAGCTTCTCTAATTTTGAAAAGTAATTAGTTTCTGTACACTTTCCTCACATATACAAAAAAAATTAAAAAGTTCCTCACATTCTTTATCCTTAGCAAAATCAAACTCCTCCTACCTGTGAGCAATTCTATAGGGGAACTCAGAGGCAAAAACCCCCAAACATTTGGAAAAGGCATCTGAACGAAGGCTGCTTAACAAAACCTTGGGTACCACAAAGGATCCAGGCAGTGCAACAAGCAGAGCTCACCCAGCTGCTCTTTTGTATGGAATGAAACACTGAAGGTATTGGAGCAGATTCGCACACGATAAGATTTATTAAACAGCGAGGGAGAACTTTGTTCCCATTTAATATACTGAATGACCTAAGTGCAGGCAGCAAAACCCTTTGATGGGAGGAATATTCCAAAGACAGATTTCAAATGCAAAGCAGCAGCCCTGGTAGGAGCCTTGGCTGTGCTGTGCTTTGTTCTAACAGGTTCCAGCAGCAGCTGAACCAAGGCAAACCCAAACCTCAGCCATGTATAATTGAGCACTTGCTGCAGTTAAGGTAGGGCAAGTCTAAAATAAACACACCACAATACACCACTCTAATGTCATCTCTGCAAAATCCTCTCTAATTTCTCCTCTCAAGAAAGCACTGCTGAGGTCACTTGGCTTCTGTCCCTGCCTCAAACTGAGCAATTCCTGTCCCTACAAAGTACTGGGAGCCTGCAGCCAGTGCCCGCTCAGTGGAGGAAAGCATGGAGTGAGCACAAAGAGGGGGAAGAGGAGGGAAAGAGAAATAATTACCAAAGAAAGGAGGAAAAAAGAAAAAAAATATATGTAGCAATTTCCAGTTAAGCAGAGGCTGCACCTGGAGCAAGACAAGGCAAGCAGACCTACACAAAACAACTGTAGAGCCACTTAGCAGAGCATCTCCAGATCATAGCGGTGCCTCATGCCACAGCCCTTCCCTCCAAACCTCCTGCTCCCTGCTACACCTCACACAACAAATCCTGCCCAGAGAGGAAGAAAGGCACAAACAAATCCAACAGGAGCTCTTCCTCAAGCCTCAGGTTACAGATTTCAGAGGAACACCGTGCCAGGCAGATAGGCTGGGGCCAGGAGAGCAGCCGCAGCTACGGTGAGGAAAGCTCCCTCCTCGGTGAGGAAAGCTCCCTCCTCGGTGAGGAAAGCTCCCTCCTTGTCAGCTCTGCTCCCTCCCCACAGTACCAGGAGAGGCTCCTGCCTGCTCCTGGGTTGCCAAGGCACAGCATCCCCTAAGGAGATTAGGGGGCTGGCAGCCAGCAGAGGCAGCTCTGCAGGCGTGGCTAAGGTGACCTTCCCAGACAGAGAAGTTCCTCCTTGTCCTTTCCTACAGCTTTGATGAGATCCAGACATTAAAGGCAATGTAAGAGAGCAAGGAATCTTCCAGGAAAGCCTCCAAACAGCCTCTGGGAACAGGGCAGGGGCAAGGCAGGTACACATAGCAGATGTACTCCAAGCCTGCACATCCCATCTTGCAAGTCACACCTTTCAGGAGCATCTCTGCTGCTCCACTGCTCTTCTGACTGGTGGGCTGTGAGCATTTGTGTTTGCTGCAGAGCAGCTGGAGCACTGGTAGTTTTGTTGACTCAGGGTCCTGTGGCAGACAAATGTCAGTCTGTTCCAGCAATCTTTTGAAGTTACCATATTTAAAACAGCTCAATGAACTGATGCAGTGGCTTAGAACTGGCACTTTATCTTCCACAAACATCAGAGCATCCTAAAGCTGTTGGTTAGATGCAACCACATGCATTTACAAACACAAGTGCATGCATTTGTGAGCACCACAGTATAGATTTCATCTATTGATAGATCTGCAAAGCAAATCTTTGACTTATGCCTATATCAGCAGCATCCCAATCAATACAGACAATAATTATACAGAAATAATACTTCTCTGCTGCTTTAAAGCCTCATCTGATCTGCTGAATCTGTAAAAAGGAAAGAAAATTGCTTGCTGGCTTCCTTTTGCCATAAATGCCACTAATTCATGTCCCAGTGTCCAGCAAAGGGGCTGGATTAACGGGGTCCTTCCTGTATTAGGTAGGAAGCTACTGGGAAAATGAGCATTGCTCAGACTCTGTCAGCAGAGAGGTAATCCCAGGGAAGCAGATTACTGTAAACAGGAAGATCACACATGCAAAAAGTGGGGGAAGGGTTGTTTGTACAAATCTGTTTCTGTTAAACAGCTCCATTAACAACACAAATCCTGTTTTAAATTACAACTAACCTCCCATGATCAACTTTTTATCCTGTTGCCTTTTCTATCTATGTCTGTAAACAACAGAGATTGCAAAGGAACTACATGGGAGTCTAACAGTTATCAAGGCACCAGATAATTCTTACATATTCTCCATAATTTCTTTCCCATAGGAAAAACAGAGGAGGAGCACATCAGGGAGCATTTTAAACTTCTCACCTCTTTTCACATGTTTTGGAGTACTGGTCTTCAGAGCTGCATCACTTCCTTCTAAATCAGAGTCCAGACAATGCCCTAAACCACTGACCTGGCAGCAGCATGCAACTGCCACTGAAAAAGAGCTCTCCAACCACCCCATCTTGCTGGCCCAGCCCCAAGCTGACCCTTTCTCCTTGCACACCATAATTCAGTAATTTTCCATGACAGGAAAATCTCGGTTGTAAGCCGGGAACTGGAAACCTCTGGCTTTCAGTGGCTGCCCATGGCACACAGCAGCCTATTAGCAAAGTCCTATTATATTCTACTGTCTATAAGGCATGTAGAATAAAGGGTTAAAATCCTAATTGCTCTGGTTATGAAGCTCTCCTGCTGATTTTGACCTATTTAAAAGCCAACCTACAAGGCACAAAAGACTTCCAATTACCGAGCTTACCAGGGAGAGCTCTATATTACTTGTAAAACAAGCCTGTGGACATCAATAATCCAAAAGATTTGGAAAAAAAAAAGTTTAAAAACGAACTTTCCTTTACCAAACTGGTGTGAAAGGAAAGAACTCAGCCCGAGCACCCAGCTACAGCCAAGTCTCCAAATTGCCTTACACCAAGCTGCTCGTCTGCATGCTTCAAATAATTCCAGCAATCCCCATGTGCTGGGAGGCACTCCCCAAGAGCAGAAAGTCGAATTCAATACTCAGCCACTCTGCAAAGTCACAGGAGAGAGCCTGGACTGTAATGCAGAGAATTTTCTGCTGTTCTCCCAGCTCCCAGCCCCGTGGAACAGGACCCTACCGTCTCCAGCATCACCTGCAATTCACCCGGCTCTGCCCGTGCTGCAGCACCAGGATTTTCCCTGTCCAAATGCTCATTTTGTAGGCACCACACCCCTCTTCATTTTCCAGCTGCCAATTATCTGAACATCCTATTACTTGGT
Organism: Camarhynchus parvulus; assembly: GCF_901933205.1. Classification (NCBI taxonomy): domain Eukaryota; kingdom Metazoa; phylum Chordata; class Aves; order Passeriformes; family Thraupidae; genus Camarhynchus; species Camarhynchus parvulus. The sequence continues at coordinate 26,842,554 of NC_044578.1, read as the reverse complement.
CAACAATTCTACAAGTCTAACCAGTTTTATTATTAATTTTTCTTTTTTGAAAAATCAGAAACTTAGGGTAACTTATCTATCTGCAAGGTTACACTCAGGTGTGATTAAATGCTGGGTTTTTCTGAGTATATTGTTCTAGTCTTCCACTGAGATTCTTTTCTGGCAAGGTCCTACCCAAAGCCTCATTGTTTGAATCCTGGATTTGCAAAGCCCTTCCCTGCCTGCCTGCTCTCCCTGCAGATCACAGCTTGTCTAACAGACACCTCTCAGGGTTCAGCCAAGCAGGCTGCTGAATTTCACAGCAGGAGAGTTCTCCTCTCTCCTCTGGTCTCTGCTATTAACGTTTCCAATTGGTTTGTTTTGATGGACCAGAAATGCTTAATTGATGCAGTTTCATTTCCCAGCTAAACTCAAGGTGAATGCTTCATGGAGGAGCCCGGGCTTTGCAGAGAAGCATCAGCCATTAGGAAATATCTATTTATAAAGGGGTCAAGTGAGCTTGCAGGTGGGAGAGAGTAGCCCAGCACTAAGGGGAAGGTCTGTGACAAACGCTGGGGTCTTGCTCAGTTTTCAGTGAAAAACCAAACAACTGCTGAAAGAAATAAGTTCACCAAAGCAGGAGTGAGGCGTCCCTCCAGAAACAAACCACTCCTCCCTCCCCTTTCCCCACACTCCAGAGTGCTGATAGCTACAGATATGCTGAATGAATGCAAGCTGGGAGTGAGTCAAGCCTTAATAAGGCATTGTGTAACACAGATTTCCATCCTGACAGCTAAATCAGGGTGAAGATCCCCCACCCTTTTTTTTCAAAAACCGGCGTTAAATTAGAGCGAACCTGAAAAACACGGCGGGTTTTGCTTCTAGGATTTACACGAGCCCTGCTATTTTCTCACTGCAAAGAGGCAAGGAGGGAGGAACAGGAACTCACCCAAAGTAGAAGAAGCTGTGGCTGGAGGAGTGGTACCTTTTGACCATGAAGCCCAGAGCCATGGCTACCTGCTTCCCTGTGCCCCGCTGGAGCCCATTCCCAGCCCCGCTGCCTCTGGCTCATAATGCCATAAAATGACTTTTAGCAAAGCAGGAGGATTCCCACGTGGCAGTAAATCCCAACAGGGCAAAGCCCTCCCAGCTGTCTGCAGAGCTTTGCTGCAGTCACTGAGACCATATGCAGCCAGTCACAATCATCTTTGCTCCCTCTCTGTAAACAAAACTGCTGGTCCTCTTGGAGATACCCTCAAATTCCTGCCCACAAACTGGAAATATTCATTTGGGCTCTCATTTCAAACAAAATTTTCTTTAAGTCTTTTCTCATGCTTTTTTAACATGTTTTATATATTATGGACACTGAGAAAACATTACAGATGAATGTGTGAGTTGAAAAGCCCAAAGGAAGCAGGAGGAAACAGGCTGGAAGAGCTGTGAAAGATGCCACAGTGACACGGTGCCAGGTCCCCTCATGGTGAGAGCTGTTGGCATCCTGGTGAGATGCTGCACTGGCCACACTTTAAAGAGCCTCATTCCCACCTGCCCAGGCTCACAAAGGAGCACAGTCTAAGTCCTGCCACATCAGTGGCTTGTAAAGACAATATATTCACCACCAGCAAACAACCTGAGCCTGAGAAACAGGAGGGATGTGAATTACAGACTGAGAGGTTATGGATTTATTCCTACAGGACACCTGGATGCTGATCCATGTTTCTAGAGGGGCACCAGAACTCCCTCCTCTCCTTACCCACCAACCCAGACACACTGAAATAAAGTTAAAACCAGAAAAGGTACATTGGCCAATTGCTTTCTGCTGAAACAGAAAATCTGATTACAAAAAAATCTGCAACTCATCTCCATCCCTGCTCCCTACAGCATTCCTGACTCCCTTCTGTTTTAAATCAACTCTGAACAGACAGCATCCATCCTCTGTCATCATCCAGCATGGCATGCAGTGTTGCAGTATCCCAAATCTTGATGTGCACCAGGATAACCAATCTTCCTTAGTCCAGAATTTTAGAGGTATTTATCTGTAAAATCTCCACTTTCTTGACAGGTCCCAAACACCCCAAAAGCATGAAAAGGCAGTGTGACAGCAGCCTCTATTTCCTTCTAATCCATGCAGGGTTTTAATTTATAAAGCTGTATATTACTTTCTTTGAAGGCAGGGCTCTTGTGTTTGTCAGAGCAAGAAAAGGGAGATGCTATCAGTCATCCTGGCCCTGAAAACCTGTGCAACACCATGACATCACCTAGAACCACCTGCTTGAAATGGGAAAGGGCTGACTCACCAGGGCAGGACAGGAAAGTTCTCACTGCTACAGACTGAGAGGCTCAAACAGAATGGGGGGAACAGAAGGTGAGAGAGTGGCAATTCCTCCTCATGAATTTAGAGTCAGCTCTATGTTCAATAAGGGCACCATGTGATCAAGTACCTGGATTTTAAGCTTTTGTGCTTTCATGAATTTTTTTGAATTTTCATCAAAGAAAATTCACATTTTATTTCAGTCTAGTTGAAATTTTGTGCCCACACTAGCAGGGAGTGGAAGGGGGTCTGCTTTTTGAGAGAAGGCAGCTTTGCTGTGTGTTGCATCATGTCTTAAACCAAAGATGTAGGAATTAATTATAGTTATATTTATAAGCTTTCCCAGAACAGCAGTGCGTCCCTGACACTACAAAAGCAAGTATCCAGCATGAGGATACCAAGCTCAGGAAAGACAACCAGATTATTTATGGCAAAGAAATCTTCACATTACAAAAATTTAAGCAAAGCTGCTTTCAAACAACGGTAAAAATAACAGGTACTTGATTGCCTGGTGGCATTATTTAAGATGCTTATGCTCACTGAGTTGCTATTATAGCCACATTGCAACACCCTGAAAGTAGAGATTTACAGGAAAACTTGCATCAAAGCAGCCTGGGTGGACTACAGGAACAAGGCCATCTAGATGGTCAGTCACATCTGGTAAGCAGCAGGCTTTTCTGTAACTCCTGATGTTAACAGACCTCCAACATCCACAGCCTTGCTATCTCTGTGATTTTATGGTCTGCCTTTCAGATGGAGAAGGCAGCACCATTGATTGAAGCAGCACAGCATGACAGATACAACTAATGAATACAGCTCAGCTAAAGGAGAAGGGAAAGTGCACTGAACAATGTCAAATCACAGAAGCCTGCCGTGGCCTCGAGTACAGGCCAACTGATTTTTCACTCTGTCTACTTCTCCTGCTGGGCTACTGTGGAATGTAACACAGAATATGTTTAATAAAAACAATCAAAGGACTTTGCAAACAGTTAGGAAACACTGTGTGTAAGAGCCTTTGCTTGCCTTGTATACAATCCATTCCCAGCCTGGTTCTCCAGCCAAAAGCAAAGATAAACCAAATGGAGCACTAAGATGGTCAGAAATTACTGAGTTTTCCAGTTTTCTGAAATACAGATCATCTGTTCCTTGTGGTAACACTGCAATAACCAAAACACCAACACTGCAAGGGTCCCCAGAATGCCTGAATTGCACTGCATATCTGGGCTGTGCCAGCACTGGTGGAACCACCCTGCTCACACCAACACAACTCCTCCTCTCACTGGCCTGCAGGCAAGCCCTGCATGCTGCAAGGCAAATTTCTCTCCAGCTGATCAATCCCATGGTTTTATATAATAAAACTGGAAGTTATTTGAAACAGATGCAGGACAAGGTACTGGAGTCCATCTGCTCAACCTGAGCTTTTGGACAGCTGTGAAGAGCAGCAGTTTCCCATCGTGTATCAGCAGCACAGTGCACACTAAGCTTAAAAGTACAGAGGCAGCCCCACAAACACCCCTCATGCCAGCTGGACAATAAATCCCCTTCCTGCCCTCCTCCCCTGAGTGCACCCATGTGCTGGGTGTCAGCTCTGCACCTTACCTGTCCTCAGAATTGTTGGGAGAGGGCAGGCGGAAGCTGATATTCCTGTCCAGCTTGGATTGGCTCTTCGTCCTCTTGATGGATCCCTTCAGGCGCTTGCTGAAGAAGCCCTGCAATGAGAAGGTGCAGAAGTGAAAGAGGGAAATCAATGCCAGTCATGAATCACTCAGTGCTCTGTCACTGAGCCCAGACACAGAGGTTTGATGGCACTCACAGGACGGGCTGGACTGGGACTGCTCTGAGCAGGAAGAAAGGCAGGGCTGGGTTGGCAGGGACAGTTCCAGGAGGGGAGAGCCTCAATTGCAATAATTAGCACTACTCACATTACTGGGGCACTTCAGTGGATCCCAGCTATTATACAAGAGACCCAAACCCCACAATTATCATTTATAAAAGAGCAGTCTTCAATATCAGTATTTGTTCCTACTTCCCCTCTCTATGCCACGTTTTTAATTCTTGGTGAGCTTCAAAGTACAGAGGTTCTTATATTATGAGCTTCTATTGAGCCCACAGTTGCAGGCAGGTTTGCCTTTTTAATTGAGATATAGCACATTAAATCTTTAAATAATTCATAATTTCAATAATCTGGCTAGCCAGAACAGAAAATTTCAAAGCATTTCACACACCAGTGGCTTCAGATATCAGTTATAATATTGGTAAGAAGCAAAGCTCAATTCAAAAATCTTCTTAGGATCTAAAAATAAAATAAATCTTCAAAGAATCTGTCTTCAAACTACAATTTTTCACACAACAATCACAGCCCAAAGCCATGTTAGTTGGAGGGAGTCTCTGGGATCATCTCCTGCTCCATGGGAGTGTGCTGCCAACACTAGGTCAGCCTAATTCTGAGTTGGTCTAGCCAAGTTCTGAAAACCTCTGGAGACAGAGGGAACAAAGGAAGGGGAATCTGCTTTCTGCACTGAAGGCAGTGCTACATTTAAGACTGCCCTTCAGTTTTAGCTTCTGAGCCAGAGGCTCCTCAGGGGTGAAAGCTGCTACATTCTCCTGATAAAGTGGAAAAGGCTTGATATCAAAATAATAAAAAAAACCAAACAAAACAAAATCAAACAAAAAATAAAAAACCTCAACCAGAAAAAAAAAAAAAAACCAACAAAAAACCAACCTCCCCCCCCCCCCAAACAATAAAACCCACAAAAACCAAACCCCACAAATGTATCCAATGTGCTGGGGGAAAAGGTCCTGTCAAAAGGGCAGAGTGTTTTCAGCTGTGTGTGCTGCTCACTCTGCCCATGGTGCTGCACTTCTCTTGGTCCTGGTATTGAAAAAGTGCCTTTGAAAAATCCCTGTAATCAATAGATGCTCCTGGGCTTCTCTTGGGGCAGTTGCTGGAATTCAAGTAGAGGATGTACAGCCCTTTCAAAGGCACTTCTGTATATTCTGACCTCTCAGCATAAAAGGTAACAAACCCAGCCACAGGGATTCAGATCTGGGGGACCCCGGCTTCACTCCAGTACCTCCCAGTCTACTCCAGCTGCAAACATGAAATAACAAGGCTTTTTCACCTTAAGGGCAAATAAAACAAAGCTGACCCAATTCAGCAGGGGTCCAGAAATATTTGTATTGAATAATTCCAAATCTCACTCAGAGAAAGATGGTGAATATTCATTTTTGTGTGCATGTACAGTTTTAAATTGGTACTGCTTTAACATGGAACACGCTCTTGGTTTAATTGAACATAATCTATACCACCCCAATGAAACAAATGTTCTATGTGGGGTTGAATAAGATTAGCCAGAGTTGACTATACAAAAAACCAAAATAAAACAAAACCAAAAAACAAACAGGGTAAGAACATATTTAAAGACAAAAATTTATTCAAACAAAGGGTGTGCTTATTGGTCATCCTCAAAAGAGTTGACAACATTTTCAATATTTGTTCTGTGCTGGCAGTTCACGCAGGGCCAGTGCTTACAGATGGACAACCTGGGAGCAGCATGAAAAATTCACACGTGCCAGAACTGAGCAGAGTTTTTTGACTTCCATTTGCCAAAGGAAATGCTTTTAAATACCAAATGTGGATAGAAAAAAGATGCAGTGATGAAAAATAAACTTCTACCTGCAACAACACCACCCAACTGAAAGTTTTATTTCCTTTTATTCCTATAGACAAGAAATCCCTGCCAATGTTTATAAAGCAGCCTGCACCATTAAAAAGACAAAAACACCTCTACTGCTTTTCTTATTGTGCAGGTATTTCTCCTAAATACTTATTTCAACACAAAACTGACTCTTGTTTGGTTCTTATACCTAAATGTAATGGAGTGTCTGAGCTTTAAGAATCATCACGGAACTTCCTTAAAAACAGTGAGAACTTTACTGCTTAAACAAACACCCTCAGACAAAAAGATGTAAATTATTGCCCAAACTGATGAGACTATGTTCTTAATAAAAAAAAAAAAAGTACAAAATATTTGGTAGGATAAACTAGGTAGGATGAAATTTGAAAAGAGACAGATTTGAGGTTCATACTTAATTGCCCTCAGAATCACAGGTTTAGAGGAACAGGGATGAAAAAGAGAGATGGGGAGAGAGCAATGGTGCACAATCACACACACACACAATCAGGAACAGGTCAGGGCTGGTTTGTCACCTCATCCAAAAAAACCAAACACTGGCCTAAGAAAACCCAATGATAACAACCTCTAAAAATAATTCAATTCAATCCCACTGAGAATTCTATTCATCTCATTTGGAAGTCAAGCCACTCGACTCTCCTCCTCTGCCAAGAAGCAATCTCCACAGGAGAAGGGATAATTCAGCAGGCTATTGGAACCTTCCCCTCATAGCTGCACAGGGAAAGCACAGAAGCTCTCACCCCCAAGTATTTCCAACCCAGGGGTGGTGCTGTTGAGGGCAGTTTTGGCTTTAGGAAAAGATGACTTTGTGCCAACTGGCTGTTTGTCCTTAACCTGAGCAGGGCAGCACAGAACTGTCTGACAAATTCAGAGAGCCCAAGTATGAGCTACTCAACTCCAGAACTGCTGCTCCCTGTGGACATGATGATTCTCCACTCCAGGGAGAGCAGCCCATGCATAATAAATAATGATTGTCCTGGCTGTTCTAAAGAGAAAGGTGAATTCAGCCGTGAACAAATGAAACTGTGTGCAACCATAACACAGATCAGCCATCTATAAAAGGCATTGGTATGAGAAGTTTCAAAGCACTAAAGTAGGGTAAAATGGGCAACAAAAAAGGTTCATCTTACACACAATGCTGTTACCTCCATTGGTTCTTTCTGGGGACAAACGCACTGCATCTGAGCCTTGCAATGCTTCTTGAACATCTGTAATTCTTGATGAGGAGCACCAATGCATTATTAATAACACCAGGTGGGTAACTTCATTTACAGAGCCATGAGACTCATCTTCTCTGAGGGGAAGGGCTGGATGGGTACAAAGATAACCCTCAAGTGGCTGAGGATGACAGCAGAACTGCCTCCCCACGAACGTGCCAGGTGAGGACACGAAGCATTTTATTCCTTAAGCTGTTCACAAGCAGCTATCAAGGAAAAAACAATGTCATAGCCAAGTGAAAACACTGTCCTGTGCCAGCAATACTGTACAGCTATGGGAAGGCAAAGAAGCAGGGGAAGATGGCCAGGTGGTAAAATGGAAAGATCAAACTAGAAGGATATTCCAGGAATGAGCAGCAAAATGCTGAAGTTTGCTATTCCTCACAGAACAACAGCAGAAGGCCAATTTAACTAGCAAGGAGGTGAAGCCTGCTTATGAGCCCAGTAACACTCAGCATTAAAATATTAGCAGTGACTCCCTTTGAAAAGCCTCTGGACCACTCACACAGTAGAAAATCAGATGAAAACAAGCCTGGATACACTTTGGAGGTGATACACAGAACAAGACAGGGACTTACAACAGCCACGTTCCACCATCTACTCATCCAAAAACCTGGCTCTATGTCACTGAAGAGGAGGTTTGTGCACAGGCACAGAACAATAAAAAGCATGTTTGAATGTCCAAACAGAGGATAAAGCCCAATAAAAGCAGAGTGGTGTTATGTAAATCTGCTGTAGCTTTCACACTAATGCATCACTCTTCTGATTTTCTCATCTCAGCAAGAAAGCTAGAGCAAAGCAGAACTCCAGAAGTATAAACTGATTAAAGGCAGACAAGAGGGGGATTTACAAATGATATATTTTAAAGACCAACTATTTATTTTAGGAACAAAGGCAAGACAGGATTATAGATGTATAAAACAAATAGAATGGAAATTATCTAAGCTCCTCATGCACCCTGTTACATAAGAAAACCAAAGGGCAATTTAACATGAGAGGCAGCACGTTTCAGATTGTCAGGAGACTTTTCCTAATGCTATCTATAAATGAGCCCATCCAATTCACCAGCACAAGATATTATACAGACAAATTTTTTTTTCAGTAAGATTAAAAAAGGATTATGTGTTTATATAAGGAAGAATAACATATGTAGCTGCATTAGTCAGGTTTAAAAATAACAAGAGTGAGCAATAATCATGCTTCAGGACACAAGCTGATCAACAGCAAGGATCAGGAAAGATATTTTTCCCCTGATGGGACAGCACTGCAGATTTGGCCAGATAACAATTTCAACTTTCCAATGAAAGATGGTCTGCAGCCACAGGAGGGATGCAGAATAGGAGGAACAAGTTTAGGAACAGTAATAAGAAACCCAAGGAAATGCAGAGGATACTGTAACAAGGGTACATGGATAATACACCTGTTAATAAAATGCATCCTAGGATTGCGTGCACTCTGCATGATGTGCAGCCAAAACTCCTGCAGGAATCCAATTTCCAAGTCCCTGGGAATTATACTGAAAATGCATGAAGAAGCAAGAGCTACCCGATAGCCAAGAGGGCCACATCAGCTTTTCAGACCCCACTTCAGCAGAGTGTTTAGCATGGACACAACTGGGAGCAGCACCTGGCTGCCCACAGCAGGGACAGCAGATGGAAGGAGCATCCTAAAAAGCCCCTATCCAGGAATTAAGGAATAAAGGTAAAAAGTCTGTCTGGAGAACAACTAAACAACAGTGATAAAAAAATAACATGATAAACAGTCACCTGAGCCTGTCAGGAAGGACAGGCAATGATTTCCTGACCCTGGCTCTTTCCCTGGCATGCAGCCCAACACTTCAGAACACCTTTTGATAACGCAGCACACATGCTAATTACAAAACAAGTTATTAAAAATGAGCTTTGCTAAAGCTCGTAACATGAACCTGAGGAATGGCTGCAGGAATATCTAAAAAGAGTAATTACAACAAGTGATAAGATATCAAGGCAGAAGGAAGGGTCCAATGGGATGTGGTGGGGATAGTGGCCTGACTGCTTCTGCTTAACATCCTTGTTAATCATCTGGAAGCAAAGTTAAACAGCACATTAATTACACTGAGCTATATTAAATTAGGAGGTGAAGCAAGGGCCAGGGAGGACAGAGAAACAACACAAAGGGTTAGGAGCAATTAGGAACCGGTAACACACATTCCTGTGAACTTCAGTACCAGAACTTGGGAGAATCAATTGAAGGGAATTAAAAACACAAGAGCAAGAAAAGTGATAAAAGGGCCAGAAGGACTCATTTGCAGAGGATGCATTAATTAAACTTTGCATAACTTGACTAAGTCATGATTTGGAGGTGAAGAATAAAATGAGTTGGTGCATATTTAAATACTACTAAGCCAAGGACAACTGGAATGTGAGCAGTGTTTAAAGCTGTGTACATTCATAGCTCCCCTACAGTAACTAAGGAATAAAAGGAATTGGATAAAATCAGGTTTACACCAAACGTGAGAATAATGCTCATGCTGTTGAGGTCCACCAGACAGTGTCAGAGCCTGGACACCCCTGTCACTGCTGCAACACTGAAGTTTGATGTAATGAACAAATCTGCTGTGGCAGCAAGACACTGTGAAGGTTACAGAGCCTATGAGCAGCACTACCTCAGAATAAAGATATGCATGAAAGTGTGGTCAGCACCCTGGAGATAGTCAGTCACCCAGTTATGCTTTCTGACACAGAATTCGTGGAATAGCCAGCATATCTAAGGCATCACAGCACAGGCAAGTGATAAAAACTGGAGCAGATTCAAACAAAAATGTCACAGGAAGTAAAGAGTAGAAAGTGGAAGGAAAAATGTAAATTTCTATTGAGGGAACAGATTTGAGCACAGCGTTTTTCATGGGGGATGCTGTGGTGCCTCACACTGATGCAAATCAACAATTCCATCTATGCATTGGTGCTGATGCAGAATTAAAAATATGTATTTGTATGCCACAGGGTCACAGAGGCAGCACAGCTCAGCCTTGTCCTACCCTGGCAGCACAGCAGGAGCAGAGCAGTGCTCTGGAGAAGCAACAATCTTGCTGACTGCATAAAAGATGAGGCCGGGCAGCCACGAGATCTCATCAAGCTTTGACCTTCACTGGGGCTGGCTGCATTGTCTTCTGTTCCATTTAGCAGTACTCTTAAAGAGCAAAGAGGCAGACAGCACTTCCATAGATCCAATTATACCCTCGGCCAGAAACAAACCAAGGAAGGCAATCTGCAAGTATCCTACATCAGGGTTCCTATAAAAATCATTGTATTTACTTCAAGGATTGTGCTCTGGCTTTCCTGTCTCATTCACACTTGTTCCTTTGCCTCTTTCTCATCTTTCTCTCCCCATCAGCCAGCAGACAGGGATGAATCATATTATTTGTAATAACAACTCTGAGCCAAAAGTGGAGAGCGCAGCGCGAGTATGAAGGGTGAGTTTAGAGATTCCTCTCCATCCTGCAGGAGGTCTGAGGATGTGGACAGTCCCTTATTTACCCAATTCCAACTGCAGAGCAGTGAGGGAATGTGCCAGGCTGCAGCAGTGCTGCTGGGACTGCACAGTGCCCAGCAGGGAAGGGGATGCAGGGGGAAGGAGGCAGTGCCAGGACATGGTGTGTGTGGGAAGGGAAAAGCTGCTCTCTCGCCCACCCATGCGTCACAGATCCCACTGGGAGCCAGCTCCCTCTGCCTCCCTGCTTGTTCAGTGAAATAATATCTATTATTAAAATTATGACTTTTTCTATATGTGTATTTATAAGCAGCACACTTCTGTCTGTATACATGTGAGTAGACACATTTCTTCATCTCTGTTTTGCTACCTTTTGTGCCCTTCCCTTCCCTCTCAGTATTTCCTCCTGACACACCTGGAAATTGTCAAACATCAATGTACACAGCTGAACTTAGATGGAGACTAATGTTTCAAGTGCAGATAAGAAAATTTGAGGCAATGGGGAAGAAAAAGAAAGGACAAGCACCAAGAGCTCTTTTCTCTGTATGTGTTGTGCAGTGTCAGCATTTGCAGAATACTCTTTACTCCCCTTGGTAGGAGATAACCAGAACAAATAATGGAATCACAGAATGGTTTGGCTTGGGAGGGACCTTAAAGATCATCTCATTCCAACCCCCTGCCGTGGGCAGGGACACTTTCCACTATCCCAGGTTGCTCAGAACCCCATCCAGCCTGGCCTTGAACACTGCCAGGGATTCAGGGGCACGCACAGCTTCTCTGGGCAGCCTGTGCCAGGGCCTCACCACCCTCATAAACGTAGGACATGCTGGTCCATGTAGTGGTTCATCCTAGAAAGGAGTGTAACTACTGAAATTCTGCTTTTCACACACTAGTAAATTTAAATACACATATTTTTCTGCAGTGCCCATGCAGGAGGAAAAAAGGCAAATTTCCCAAACTTTACACATCAGCCCTTAAAAACAAATCCCTCATTGACCACCGCCACTGAAGAGACGACTTAAAAAATGCATTGTCAAGGAAATGTTTGCTTAAAGGCAATTATGCTGCTATGAATCAAAATTCCAGATGCTAAAGCAATGCCAATTAGCAGTATTAAAAAACCAGATGCCTTGTTCTGAGTGAGTACCACTGCCTGTGCTTGAAAGGAAAGAACCTGCACAGAACATGCTGGAAGCCACTGTCCTATTGAGAAGAGAGCTTTTAAATAGCTGCTCTGAGAGACAAACTTAAAAAGCTGTAAAAGCAACTTATTATGAAAGTCTCAGCATAATTTTCCATCAGGATGGAAGAAGGTTAAGCTGTCCCCTGCCTTAAGCTGCTTTCTGTTAGAAATCCAAGCAGTGAGTAGACAAGGTATGGCACAGAGTCAGGGCCAGGGGAAGAATCACTGAGACAGCACTATGCTGCAGCTGCCTGGAGCCCTCCAGCCTGCACTGTAGGTGACAAAGCCTGGAAAAACAAAAAAGCAAGTTCTTTTAACTATTAATCTCCTTTATATGCAGAATAAATCCCTGTCAATTAGGGACAACCTCACAGACACAAATTTGAAGCCATCTTTTGCATCCTTCACTTGCAGCTCTTCTCAGACCACTGATCCAAGACAGACTTTCACGAGGTGCCCAAGTCACCTTTCCTCCTTCTGAGAGCTGGGAAATTCTTATTATCAGACAAAGGCAGGAACATGATTCCTCCCCTCTTCTCAGCCACCTATTAGGTGTGTGCCAATCTACCAAGTTAACAGTGGGTTTGGTTTCAGCAATTTTGGCTTGGGCTCATCTGTATTGTTAAGAAAGCTGACTTCTAATTGCAGCTTGCTCTTTTAAATAGCTCACAAGGTGCCATGCTTTAAAACAGGGTGATCTCAGCCCCCATTTAGGAGTACCAGGGTATAAATGGGTTACTCAGAACAAAACCTCCAAAGCCAGAAGCCTTGTCCCCATGAGGAGGACAGGAGGGTGCATTATGCTCCTGGGTGTACAGGTGGTCAGGCAGACAAAGCAGCAGAACCCAGCTCCACGTGGCACAAATAGCTTCTAGCTCTCTGCTGGTTTATGCCCAAGAAAAGCAGCCAGGTACTGCTTCCTGAGCCTATTTGCCAGAGTCCTAAAAGCACAACACACCACCAGGGGAAATGAGAAACATTCTGCAGGGTTCTTGTTTTGAAAGGGAACAGGAGCTAAGAAATATCAGAGAACTATTAGAGAAGAATTAGAGAGCCATTAAAACATTACTTAAGAGATAGGATCATCATTAAAAGGAATGGTACAAAAATGAGGAAAAAAAGGGAGCATATAAAATAAAAAATACAGATAGTCATCAAACACTTCTGACACTTGTTAGACAAAGGCTACTACAAAGTACATATACATCTAAAGGCTTGGGCTATTACTTATAGATGAAGGCAAAGAAAACAGAATTTCTTATAAATGAAGATATGGATAAGACTTTTGAAGGTTCTCAGAGTTCAGAAATCTTCCTGGAACTCGGTATCAAAATCTCAGAACTTGACATAACAGAATATTCTTGTATCAACTTCACATACAACTAGATCAAGGCCCTTTTTTCCCCAAGTACCATCCAGAAAACAGCTCTCTGAAGTGACAGAGGATCCTTCACAGAACACAGAATAGCTCAGGTGGGAAAGCACCTCTGGAGACTGTCTAGTCCCTTCCAATCTGTATTATTCTATGACTCTGAAAAGAGCCCAAGTAAGGATACCCACTGCATTCACTGCTTCCTTGGTCCCTTTCTGCATTCCAATATATCATGAATTCTCAGGTTACTTTAAACACCATATATTCTATACACTCTGACCAACCTTAACACTTGAATAATTTAAATAACTCTCATTAAATCTTTTGGCTGTTTTTTAATTTTATTTTTAAAATGACACGATGCAAGATTTATTCTGAAGTATGAAGATTGCTTGCCAAAAGTAAAGGAGGGCATGAAAACGTTCACATTATTCAAGTTAGATATTTTAAAACATGAACAAATATTGTTGAAAATTATTGGGCATTTCCTTTTAACTTCATGATTTGTCTTCAGTCTTGTAATAGAAATGCCTTTATGCTCCTGGACACACTGATCAAAGACTGCCCAAGCAAAACCCAGGCTGTAGCTGAACCACTCTCATGCACACTCACAGCCAACCAAACCCAGGACAAACCCCAAAGAGCTAAAGAGGAATTGAAGCACCTGCAGAAATTTCATCAGCTTCTGAATAAACTATAAAATCATTTCAATTTTCTATGTACTTCACTGGCAAGAGAGAAAAATAACCAACCTAAAGGAACTTCTTTCCTTGTCAGGGTTGAATATGGAATGCAATCCCTGGAGGCAACTTCAAAAGTATTTATATAGGTCGCTGCCTACATTAACACTGATGTTTCTCTATCTGCAACTTTACATCAAGGCAATGAAAAGGAGCAAGTTAGGGATACATCAGGAATCTTACTGATAATATATGATAGCAAAACCTTTGGTCAACTGGCAATATTAACCAAATATTCCTGTGCCCCCAGGCTCCCGCAGCCTGGCTGTACACTGTGATATTTGAATGTCCTCCTCCCATCCAATGAGACAAATGCCCCTGTGCAGGGCAGGCACACTTACTGGTACTCTGAAAGGAGAAGTGTTCGGGACATCCATGGAGTTGGTTTTCTCAGAGGTGCTGGTCCCCGAGATGCTCCGTCTGCGAGGAGATCTCTCTGCTGGGACCTCTGAGGAAGAGAAGAAGAAGGTGGTGAATGGGTGCCCGGGGGTGGGGAATAGTCAGGCTTTGTGCTCTCTAGGACAGGAGCCTCAGGAAAGTTTTGAGTGCATTACTAAGCTGCTGAATGAACCCGCCTCTATTTACCTGTATCTTATTCACTTGCTAAACTACAATGTCATTTTCACTGGCGGATTTAAGGTTGTGAATCTGATTTGACTGTGGAAGTTTAAAATAAAAAGTGCTGGTAAAGATCAATACCTGGACATACTTAATATTCTGTTACTGCTTGAGAGACAGTATTCAGAGAACTTAAATCTATTTTGTTTTAGATTGAATTTTTTTTTTATGTAAGCAGTGCAGTAATTAAAAGAAAACTCCATCCAAGACCCAGGGAAGCTCAGTTTTAGTCCCAGTTGAATGTAATTCAGCAAAGGTCAAAGTTTGGTCGTGCATGATCCCACTACTTGCTCAAAGCATGCAACCAGCAGAAGACTTATAAGTGCCTGATAATATGACATATATATCTCTGCAGATAAAAAAAAAATAGGTCAACTTCTCCTTGTTCTGGCTGTATGACCTTACTAAGACACGACTTTGGCATCTTAAATCCATGCAGACTGATCTGATGAGCACGAATATTTATAAAAGTTGCACTAGTCTTTGACTAGTACAAATACTGGAATAATAGCATAACAAAGTACACAGAACATTAAAAATCTCTCCACAAACACACATCTATGCATTTTCATATAGAGCTAGATATGCATATGTATGCATACAGATACCTTTATCACAAGTGCTGCCCATCTCCAGCTCAATTGCCAGACTTTAAGGAATCCAGCTTCACAAAACACCCCCCGACACGGGGAGGGAAAAAATCACTTCCTAGCAGAAAGTCCATTGTTATCTTCTGAACCTTAAAGAGCAAGCCGTGACTCCAGGCAGGGACATTCTGACTCCTGCCGTTCTCCTTTCAAGAGCCAGATGCAGTTTCAAGTTCCATTGCCGGCCCCGGGGATCCGTGCCCGGCCCCGGAGGGACCGCGGGTGCCTCCGACCGCCCCCAGGCTCCCTCCCTGGTGGGGAGCAGCGAGCGGAGCGGCAGCAGCAGCAGCGCCCAGGACTGACTGCAGCTCCTCAATCAATCGCTCCGGCTGCACATCCTCATTAGTTACTTTCAGGCTATTAACAGACGCCCAACTGCCGGCTTCCCTCCGCTGCCGAAATTTTCCCTGAGCATCCTGATCCACAGCAGCGAAAAGCAAGGTTTATGGGGAGAGACAGCCAGCTGGTGCCACGGGAGCGGCGTTTTCCTCCAAAGAGCCGGGGAAAAAAAAAGGAGAGAAGCTTTCTTCAGGGATAGCATTACTTGTGATGCCTTTGCACGCCGGATTTTGATTTCAGCAGAGTTATGATACGTCTCTCCCATGGATGCTTGGAGACTGACAAAATGGAGCACAGAGGAGGAGAGGCGAGGGAATCCGGACCCTGCAGTATTAGTGGCTCACTCGGTAGATATTTATCTTTTAACAAAAGCAAACTGCTGACATCGAGCCCCTCGGTGTTGGGGAAAGGAGTGCTAAGAGGGGGAGCAGCCTGGGGACCGGGCAGAGCCCAGCGCACACAGGCGCGGCGTTCCACCGAGGCACAGCCGGCTGCGGGGCGATGCCCCAGCCCTGCCCGCACCCACCGGGCCCATCCCGGCCCGCCAGAGCCAGCGGGAGCAGCAAGGGAGAGATGGCCTGTGGGGAGAGCCCTCCTCCTCCTCCTCCTCCTCCTCCGGAGCAGCTCCGGCTCTGCTACAGCATCACCTGCTCCAGAGCTGCAGGGTAAGTCCCCATCAGGGCACCCTTGGAGAACAAAGCACTTGGAGCTGGGCCAGTCCAGCCCAAGGTATTTGAGTCCGTCAGACCCAGCGGCTCAGGAGCCTTTGCAGTGCTGCCAGTTTTACCTGACGGTGCACTTTCCTATCACCAGCTGCCTCCCTGGCCTAGATGAAGGGAAACTTTATTTTCTGCAGCACCTGTAAGTACTGCTCTGCCCAGAGCTGTGCTAGGTAGGACATAAAGAATTGTCTCTGCCATTCCCATGTCCATGTAACAAAGGCAAAGGGGATTGATGTATTATTCCATTGGAACAGGGCTAGAGTGAGCACCTTTGATCTCACTCTGACTAGGAAGCAGTAACGTAAGAGGTTTGGCTTCCTCCGCTTCTCACGCGCAGGAAATCACATCAAAGCTGCCCTGGTAATTTAAAACACTCTGTTAACTTTGCTGAGTCATAAATGGAAGCACCAGCACTAATTCCTCACTATTTTCCACAACACGTTCTGCAGGAGGGGCAGCTTGGGGAAGAGCTTAACTTTAAACTGAATGGAGTTGAAAAGCTGCCACAAGGAATGTGCCTGGCTCCCCTTGCCTTCCCTCTCCTCCCCAACATCCCCCCAGCAGCAATCCAACTTTTCTGCAAATAAAATGTTGGCATTTCATCAGCAAAATGAGTTTCTTCTTTTCTCACACCATCACAGAAGTGTACCAAATGGGGAAGGGAAAATGAAATATTCACTAGATGAACTAAAAATAAAAACTACCTTTCCCTCTCTTCTCCTTCTAAAAAACAAGAGCAAATAGACACACTTAGTCCCTAGGAAAAGGAAGACCCAAATACAGCAAAATTGTCAGGATATATTAACTGGAAATCAAAAGCTGAAGCAACTTGCTATGACGCCTGTAGAACAGCATTTTTGCTGAGTCTTGAGAAAGAAATCTATACTGTCACCACCAGGCAAAAAATTAAGACAGTTCCCTCCCCTGCTCCACTAGTAATGCTTGAGGCTACTCTTGCATAATCTTCACCTGCTGCAAAAATCAATGCACCTCTCATCAGCTTAGTATTAAATTACAAGTGCTTTCTGCATTGTTCACTCTCAGGGACCAAGGCTACAGATCACATTGTTTATCCATCAAAACAACCTGAAAGCATTTTCAGCCTGTCTGTTTCTGGGAAGAAAAGGGAAAAAAAAGGTAAAAGGGAAGAAAGCCCACCTGACAGCTTCTCCCCATTTCAACCTTCAACAAAAAATTGTATAATCTTACAACGGTTTGGGATTGAATGGGCCATAAAGATCACCCAGGCAGGGACACTTTCCACTATACCATCAAACAAATGAGTTGTAAACATCCCAATGGGTCACTTTTATCACCTGATATCTTGGTGATACCAGTAATACTTATGGAAATAAGTATTTATCCAAATAACTATTTACACACTACATAGCAACAGTCATTTCCTAATTAGCTGAGCCAATTACTCTGCAGCGGCAGATGCCTCTGAGGAGGGAACTGCCCAAGGATACAATGCAGGTACAGGTAGGTCTCTTCTCCCATCCTGTTGAGCCACTCTCTACCCTCAGCAACACCAAAGCTTGTTCTGTAGGCCAGGAGGAAGGTTTGTGTAAGCCAGGTGTCTCTTACTACATGGAGCAGTGGTGAGGGTGCCCTCCTTTGAAGGGAACCTCTCTGCCACAGTGGTGCAGCCTCAGTGCCCTCTGGTCACCACAGGGCTCTGGGGGCTCACCTAAATTTCCTATTGCTGGGTGCTGTGGCCACTTGAAACACTTGCTGTGGTGGAAATTTGTATTTTCACTGTGAAGAGCTTTTTCTCCAGGTGGGAGAAGCAGACACTAAACAAACCTCCCAGCTTTGTGGGACAGCCACACCAGGTAGGAATTATTTGCAGATATAGAAGGAAGAACAAGAAGAGGAAGAAGTGTCTCAACAGCATTTTTCTGATGGGGATTACCTAGTGAAATAGGAAGCTTCATATCAAAGTAAATAAAAATGTTAGTGTTTTATCTTACAATAAGCATTCTCTCTCATTTTGCTCACTTGGGGAAAATTCAGACTTGGGCCCAATCCACAGATTGTCATAAAAAATTCATTAAATGCCTGTACAAGAAACCTAAGGTAAAAGCAAACTCAAACCCCCCTAATCTCTTTTAAGTCCTGAAGTCCAAGTTTGTATTCTGACTAAAATACATTATGCAAATCCTGCAAGGTATAACTTAAAGGAAGAAATGGAAATTTGCAGAGATAGCTTTTCTACATTTATCAAGGCAACCAGATGGGGGAAAATAATCACAAGAAGATACATCAGAGTGAATGCAACCAAGTTTCAGCACACTGAAGTGCACAAAAGCTGCCAAGCCTGGAAAGGGAAATACAAAGGGAACCCTGCAAAGCTCACTGGCTGTAGAACTCCAGCATCAAACAACTGCTAGATACAAACTATGATCAACAACTCTCCCAGTCCATTAGCAGGGGTTTGAAAAGAAGCTACTGTGCTTTACTAGGGATTGAACCGATCAGATAAGTCTTGGAAGATGATCCAGGTAACTAGAAAAGATTTTTAATTTACAGACAGGCAATTCTGTTGGTGTTACACACTTGCACTGTGCTGGCAATATAAAAAAGGTGTAATTGAATTAGTGCCCAGTATGGAAGGTGCATAGAAAGCAACCTAAATGATACAAAAAGTAAATTAAAAGATTCTTAAGTCATTGATTCCTAAACGATTTTACAGTCTGAAAGACAAGATCTAACATGTGAAGCAGAGGAACACTAGAGGAGGCTGGAAGAAAAGGCACACATATCACAGGAGAGAATAATTTGGGGGTTTCAAGTATAAACTCCCACAATTTATTTTCCCTGAAAGTTTGGAGGAAACTGTACATGGCATTGAGTGAGTACAACATCAGCTGTTCTTACACTGATGCATTCACTTTGAAGCAGAAGAACAAATCCTCCAGCTCTGCAAACCAAGTCAGAAATGAAGCAGATGCATGTCCCTAAACTGCTCAACACATCCTCTGCCTGGCTGTACAAAATTTGGGATATTTGCTCCTTTCTGACCTCCCCATGCAGTACCCTCTAAAACCTCCCTTAATGGTTGACTCCACACACAGCCAAACAAATTGCCTGGACAACAGTGCCAGCACAAAAGCAGAGACAAGGAGCTGCTGCCCATGACCTGGAGATGCTGATGTCCTCGTTAGTTCCTAATGATCTTGGACTGCCCCTGCTAATTCAAATTACCTTGTGTTTGCAGCAGAGATTGCACACAGACAATTAACACGGATCAGCTGAGGCATGGTAACTTGTTCCTGCAGTCTAATTTGTTTAGAGGCTTATGATTTAAACACACATTAGTATGATATCAATATTTATTGTCCTCGTTATTAAACAACAGCCTTGAGCCACAGCTTTCCAAACCAATCTTTTTACTGTCTGTAAAAGGGATGTGAATAGAGGCATTCTCTAAAAAGCAATCCTTTGGGACAGGCTTGCTGCCTCTTGAACACACCAAAGCTCAACAGCTCCTGCCTGTTCCTCTCCATGGCCCAGAAAGCTGCTCCCAGCCTCAGCACTTCTTGCTCTGTGGCAGGATTTTGTCCCTGAGCAGTAGGAATTATTGTTATGGACACAGGAAAAGACACAATGTACTGCAGACATCCAAGAAGTGCCAGTGAACCCTGAACGTGGTCCCAGAGTTAAGACACCACTTGGGCATTTTTATTCTAAATGCATCTGCACATTTCTCTTAAGAAGAAAAACTTTGAGCAGTCTCCCCTGATTTATCTTGCTACCATCACACAGTTCAAAAGTCAGGCAAGCTGACAGAAATGAGAGGAAGTGGACTGAGCCCAGTGATCAGCTTGTCAAAAGGCACAGAGAAGAAAGCCAGAGCAGTAAATAACATTGTTTAGTCCAGTTCAGTTCATTGGCTGCAGGGCACATGCCCATTTACAAGGTAACCCTTACCCAGTGTGTTTGTAACTATTTCAAACAGGCTGTAACCAAGTTTAGTTAACACTGCACACCACTTAAAAGCTCTTAAAAGGAAATAAAGTCAGGTAACTGAAAGACCAAAGAAATTAAGCACAAAAGTGGTAACGTTTCCCAGTAAAGTGTTCAAACCCCCAAAATGCAGTTTGTACCCTACCGTACCAAGGAACGACAGAAGGCTTTTCTCATCTTCTGTGCTGCTATCCAGCCATTCAGCCACATGCCCAGGAGAAAGCAGACTTATTCTCCAGCCAGAAAACTTTTCCATACAGAACACAGAAAGTGAACGAAGCAGGGTAGGAAGGATGGGGAGGAGCTGATGGTCTTGGGATTCCAGTCCTCCAGTTACTGCCTACACTGGCAAACATGGGAGCCTGATCTGCCCTGTTCTCTCAACCCTACCTCTGCCACGGCAGGCATGGGTGGGAGCAGCAGCTGGGGCTTGGACTTGTCCCTTTGTGGCAGGTTTCAGTCCAAGCAGGAACAGAGAGAAGGCAAAAAAGGGAAGCAGAGGACACTGAGGTCTCAAAATCCAGAAGAGGCAGCAGGTTATGACAGAATCAACTTAAGTAAAAACACATCAGTGCTGAAGTAGCTCAAATAAGTCAGCACAATAGCTCATCAGCTAAGTGCAATGTAGCCCTACCACTCCTCACAGTGTTGGCTTTGTTTGAAGGCTCAGGTATTGTGCTTTATGCTAGGGAAAAAAAAACCCAGCAAGCTGAGAGGCAATTTAAATCCCCTCCCCACTAGTAACGAGCCTGCATTCCCCTGTTTACAAGCCCCTTCCTGCTCCAGCTATTATCCCAGCATCCCAGCCTTCCTTGCAATGAATTTGTTCATGCAATGGCAGGTTGATCAATGTGTGAATAGGAAGCTCCCACCCCTCCCTCTCCCCTCCTCCTGCGTGGCGGCGGCATTGATCGGCAATAATGGAATCTGCTGCTGGCTGCCAACAGCAGCACGGCCGGGGAACTGCTCCTCTTCCTCAGCACCAGGACAGGGGGAATCCCTCCTCTTCCTCAGCTCCGAGCACAGCCACAGCCCTGCTGGATTCAGCCCCCACTGCCACAGACACAGGTAAGGACACAGCAGCAATCTTGGGGGCTTCAAAGAAGCCATCAGCATTGATGGGGGGTTATTTATCTAAAAATTAAAACCAAGCCATCAGCGCTGATGGGTGGTTATTTACCTAAAAAAAATTAAACCAAGCCATCAGCATTTATGGGTGGTTATTCATCTAAAAAAATAAAAACCAAGCCATCAACACTGATGGGTGGTTATTTATCTAAAACAAAAAAATAAAATAAAACCAAGCTAAATGGGAAATAATTCTGCCCTGCCTGGACAGTGAGCTGGCTCTGCAGTGAAGCCTCGTTGCTGTGACTTTATGAAGGGTCACATTTAATCGTGCAGGATTTACAGTGTAAGGTTTATTCCACACAAAAGAGCGTTTTGCAGGTTTACACATGCACGAGCAGTGACGAATCCTGGTAAGTGAGGGACTCCTGGGCCCCACAAATCAAAATTGCCTTTGTCCTCAGGGGATGGGGCTGATGCTCTGATCAAACTGCACTCTTTAAAGAGACAGCTGCCTTTTGCTCACCAGTTTCTGAACCTGTCTTTATTTTAAATAATTCATACACTTGCCAGTCCCTATTACAAACAAGGATATTTGCTGACCACTGACTAAAACCCAAGCTACACCAAAAGGCCATTAGATCAGCAAAGCAAAAAATTAGATACCAACCAACAAATGAATTGAAAAAAAAAAAAAAGAGCTATCAAGTCCCAGCAGGGAGGAAAATTCCAATTACTAAGACAAACTGTAGCAAGTATTGTTTGTGCAGGACAGATATTTTCATAAAACACCTGCCAAGCAGGGCAGATGCTGTACAGAATTCCCAGTTAATGAGGGAACATGGGACAGGCAGTTCAGGAGCCAGGTACCCCAGCAGCATGCCAGACTGAGCAGAGCTGTCCTCCTGTTCCCAGTGAACAAGTGCAGCTGTATCCCATGGCTGGGATGGAAACCCAGAAATATTCCCTACATCACATAAAATCCTGTGATAGACAGATTTCCCACCTATGCTAAAAGAGCTGATTTATTTTTTTAATGAACTGTTCCAACAGATTTCCCTCTGTGTGTGGGAGGATCACATTTTGTCCAACTTCCACAAGTAGAACTTTTTCTTTAAGACTGTGCAAACTGATGATGTAAATCTACTTGCAACAAGAATAGAATGAAAGAACTTTTAGAGAAAGGATTAGATAGTTATTTTGGTCTATCTGGTTGGTCAATATGAAATTAAAATTTCAATTCCTTTCTTTTAGTTCCCTAATCAAATACTGTACTCACAATCACCTGGGTGTCTCTCCATTAAAAACTTGCAATATTAACGACCATCTCTATAAATAAAAGGTTCTAGAGAAAACAGAGATATGAGTATTGATTTCCCATGAACACTTACCAATTTTGTATCCTTTCTAGGAGTACAAATCACATACAGATCCTGTTTTCCTCCCTGGCTGCCTCATCTTGTGTAATAATTTAGCTTTATTAATCCTTTTCAATATTTTATAATGGTCATGATAGCAGGGGAAGTATATTGCATATCAAATAAGGAACTGGCTTATTGGAGTATTTTTAAATATGGGAAGATAAAAAGAACTTTGTTAAAAATGGAGCTAGAACTGGCAAAGACTTCAGCCAGGAGGATGCAACTAGGAACTGAAAGGACAGTGAAGTTTTTGATAAGCAGATTTCTCCTGGGAATTAACATTCCTGGGGAAACCCACAGAGGGGAAAACCCTGAATAAATACATCCCTATTATTTATCTTCATTTTCTGTGGTTTAACAGGTCACACTAACATGCAGTGCAATACTACAACAGTCACCTGCCTGCAAGGGACTGTCAGGAGGTGGAGACAGACATCAGAACAAAAAGCAAGAATCAAAAAGTCCTTGTAAGAGACTAAGTCATGAACACAGTCCCCATAGAAGTCCTGGGAATTTGAAGTGATAGAAAAGATGTAGAAGAGACACCAGATCCATTTAACCTGACATGAAACACCTTTAGAACCTCCCCAGTGACTTCATCCATTCCCTGAATTATCTCTGAACAAAGACCTGGCTTCCAGAAAAAGGGACCTCCAGTTGTCAGCACCCTCACAAAGACACAAAGAGCCTGTCTGATCCCCTGTAAGCTGTTCCAGTGGTTAACTCCACTCTGCTTAGCAAATTGCTCCTTAGTTCCAAGACTGAATTGATCAGCCTCATCTCCCAGCCACTGGGCTCTGGCTGAGGTTTGTGTGCTTTGACAGACCATTGTCAAACACTGGGATCAGGAGTGTCCTCTCTGCTTACATCCTTTGAATACTTAGTTTCAAACAATCCCTTCAAATGTATCTTCAGACTCCTCTGGAGCATTGATTTTGATTTTAAAACGTTTGCTATGCAAGAAAGCCAGAGACAGCTCCATAGCTGCAGGAGGGATGTAGTGCTGGTCACAGCAGAACTTTTATTGGGAATTGCTTCTTAAATTTGTCTTAAAGAAGGTCTTGTGCTCTAAAGCTTTCCAAAAACCATTAAAAAAGTCTTGTCCAAATTTTCCAGGGCAGTCAGATTGTAAGATAAAATGCAAATCAGCATGAGAAGACTATTCAAAACATGACTAACTTATTTTCATGCTGTGGGACCTACCTACACTGGGAGTTTGTTGAACCGATGCAAATCCAGATACAAATGGCTCTATTGACCAGAGCAGAAGTATGGAAAATGTGAAAATATAGAGGTGGGAAGGGTCAGCAAAGTAGTAAAACAAACAAACAAAACTAATCAAAAAGCAGGGATAAGAAGCAGTTAATATCCATCTTGAGAGACTGCTTTTCAAAATTAGCACCAGTAGCTGTACAGAATAGCAGGTGAGAACATGAGAAAACCTGTTCAAAGTGTTTGGGTTTATCTCCCTCACGCCTGAGTTCTAAAAGCAGATGAGTTCTTAAGTCTGAAAATCAAACCAAGCCCTTCTGCTTTGCAGCATCTTACAAAAAGCAATCATTTAAAACTTGTATACATCCCTCCCTGGTAATTCCTGCATTACAGCCACTGACTGAACCCTGCAGTTGTCACAAATGTCACTCTCCTGAAGTTATGAGTCTGAAACCTGTGACGTTAAACAGCTTTGCCATCCTGTGAATTTAAAAATTACCTTTCTTGATCAGTAAAACTACCTGGAAACACGAGTCTCAGAGTTTTCTACAGGAATTTTCAGTAAATGAGAATTCATAATAGATGCAAATAATAGAGCAAAGATGCCTTGTGATGCAGATGCTTTGTAAGCACATAGTGTGGGATTATAAATCATAATGTATTAATGTTCTCTGCATGAGGCATTTTCAAGGGGAGGAAAAATGGGTCTTACATGCACTAGGGACAGGTGCTGACAGCCTGACTGATGGATATTGCTTTAGGCAGGAGATTATGCCCTCACAGCAATATATGTTAGATATTGTACACCCAAGTCATTCTTAACAAAATGTCTTACAGATAATATAAGAGGGAATAAGAAACAATGAGTGTTTGTTTCTCCAAGCCCTGGAACAACATCATGTGTCAGGCAAAACTACTCACCTTCATACCTGCCCATCAGGAAATAACAGGGGTTATCTGAGCACTTTGCCCCAGAAAAATGCAAAGCAGTACTAACTTTCCAGTCCTATTCTCAATGCCACAGCATGGAACAAGCAGCTGGCTTGAAAATAAGTTTCCCAGACACCTAAAAATCTCAATTCTACATGCACAAGGCTCCGTTTCCTTCATGAAATCATTTTAAGTGCCTATCTATAATGGAAGTGATTTTGCTTTGAGGAGCAGCATTACAATATAACAGCCTCCTAACCAAGCTGTGATCTAGTTCAACAGGATCCCAGTGGGCAAGGCTGAGTAACTCAATCTGTATTAGGAAATCATGATGGGAGTATTCACAGTTATTTTGGAACAAGGGTAACTTTTTTGGCTTAAGCTACCTGAGCAAAAGCAGTGTGCAGTGCTGTGACAGGATCCTGTGAACAAGCTACGAGCAGAATAACTCTGTTGCAGTGTAAATCAATAACAGGTTTATGTCAGACATGAGAAGATGGGGACAGCCCCATTGGAGCATGGCAAAGTACACAGAAAGCCCTTTTTAATCAGAAAAAAAAATAAATAAATGGACACTCAAGTCTCTCTTCAAGCCAGTTCATTTATTGTGGAAAGTGAAACCCTGCTGATGAAGCGCCAGCCCACACATACACATTATAGACCAGTGTTTTATCCTTTCAGATTGCTTAATGAAGTGATTTTAGCACAGCCACTGATCTCTACACTTACTCTCAACAGCTCTTAGCCAGCTGCAGATGACAACCTCTGCACACTGCTGTAATATTGTCACTTAGCTGGGTAATTGTCCTCCTCCCTTCCAGAGTGAGCACCACCAGCCTTCCCAGCCCAGCTGAGATCAGAGACCTTAACCAGTGGTTACTCAGGAGGGGGGCAGAAAAAAAAAGAATTTCCTAAATAACAATTTCTGGAGCACAGAGGAATCCAGGGGCAGTGAAAGCCGTGCCTGCTGACAGCCTGGAAAGATAAATAGGGACAGAAAGGCCCAAAATGAAGGTGAGAAAACCAACAAACCTTGAACCTCTGTAGTATATAACAATACAGGTAATTCAGCTGGGCACGACTGTTGGATTTTCAGAACTCCACTGATGAACAACCATGGGGTATTTTTTCCCACTTCCACACCAATTTAATTACATTTTTGTACTCAAGCCAACTTCCTTGGTATCCTCAGAATAGCCAAGGGATTCAGCTAAGTTACACTTCTAGCAGGACTGCAATTTTCTAAGTACCTATTAATGACCACTCCAAAAATATTAAGCTAATTTAATTCCAAATTAGGGCTAAGATGTTATTTACAGAGCCATCCACTCTGGAGTGCCTTTCCAGACTGTGAACCATATGCCTCATGTCAACAGACATTTTGTATTAAAGTATGAATACACCCAGCTATATATTTAAAGAGCAGAATGTAAAGGGTGCTTCATTTCTGATGCTGGCACTCACAAGATGACATTTTTCCCAGGAGTTTTTCTTGTTCACCTTGCAGGCCACATAGTTTGCACAATTCATGTCTTCACAAGTGCTGTATTTTGTGAAAATAATTGATTAAGGCAGTTTTGTTGGCATGCTTCCACCATTCATGTTGGTCTCTACTATTATTTCCTGACCTACTGTTTTTCCTTGGGCATAGAGGCTCAACCAGAGCTAGGAAACACCCAGGATAGATTTTTACTTATTTAGACTCATTTGGATGATATCTTCAACAAGCAAACAAATGAAAGAACAAGTTAGTGAGCGCTGGGGTTTGGATGGCGGTTGGTTTGGGGTCTTTTGTCCTTCTATGACTTCACAGAATAACAGAGAACTAGAATTTTGAGAAAAAACAGTTCACATGGCAGAGAACTAAATACGAAAGAGAAATAAAAATCTTATCATTCAGTCTGCACCATTCTGGTTCCATCAGAATGCCTGACACCCACAGAGATGGCTTCCAGGTGCTGTGGGATGCCATTCACCATGACCAATGTGATGATCTACTGACCATGACACTTAAGCTTCTGGCCAGATCACACAGGAACTGCCCAATCAACTTAAGCATTATTTACCCTCCTCCTCCAAGGTTTGGCTCCAGGTAACAGCCTCACAGAGCACCCCCACAACGAGTCCAACTTGTTGCTTTCAGCACAACCTAAATACCAGCGATTCCTGCAGAACAGGGTTGAGGGTGCCCTGCCAGCAGGGAGCTTTACTCCACCCTCAGGTCACTGCTTGCTCCCTTTATGCATCAAGAAACCACAGCTTTGCCAACACCAGCAGGTGGGAGCTGAACTCTCCATGACTGGCACAGATAAAAAAAAAGTTACCTGCATTTTTAACACCACATAAGGAGACAGAAAACCACCACCACCAAAAAGCTCTCAGTGTGCAGTGGCCCAAAAGCACGAGGCTGGCACTTACCAGGTAAAAAAGGCACTTCCCAGGCAGCAGAAAAGAAGGAGCATTCCAGAGAACGAGTGACTGTGACCAGCACCATGATTCCCTACCCCTGCCCATGAATCACAGTCTCCCTCCCTCTCACCACTCAGTTCCACCTGTGTTTATAGGCAGGCTATGTTAATCTCTGCCTAAGCACCAAAATACAGCAACTGCCAAAGCCCAAGGCCCTGCCAAACACTGGAGAGTGGTGCAAGAAAGGCAGCATATGGAGGGGATTTTATAATCTGTTCCCAAATTAGGGACCAGATTTGGTAGTGAAGCAAGGAAGCACAGCAAGGGAAGAGACTGCAGAGTTGAAGGAATTTTTACAAGGACATACCAAGTCCTCCATCTTGTGGACATGACCTTAATTTCTGACTGATGCAATGTCTTTGAGCTTCCTCCTGGACACTCAGTATGGAGACAATACATCTGACATTTTGGAGTGACCTTGGGACATACTGGGCAGGGCTTTAAGGGCATGAATGCTCTGAAAGCTGGCATTAGAATGATGCTTTCTTTTGTATAGCTGGCATTCTTCTGTAGCCATTACCCCTGGAACCAAACAGATATGGAGACAATTACAACATCTATTCTAGAGAAAGGACCTGTCTGTAACAGTTTCAGTGAGACTGGGCTTGGAAATCTGACTGAAGCCTACTCCAAAATGAATCAAAACAATTAGGAAAATGGATAAATAAATAGAAAAAAATAGTTTCAATCCCATCTTTTTAAGCCAGACATTGATTTTTCAATGCTTATGGGTTGGTGCCACTTTTGAAGGTTGTCCAGAGACTCGACTCTAAGGAAACATGTTGGCAGAGCTGTTTCACTTCTCTGGCAGGTGTTCACATCACAACATTGCCCTCCTAAAGTCCCTGCTCAGCACACTGCAGGTGCAGGAGAAGAAAAATGCAATATCACACATTACCACAGCAGACCCACAGCCCAAGGATCAGCACTGTTCTGCTAGGCAAGAATGCATCAGGAGCAATTTCTTCACTGAAACAGTGCTCCAGCACTGGAACAGGCTGCCCAGGGAATGGTGGAGTCACCTGGAAGGGTTAAAAAAATGTGTGCATGTGGCCTTTAGGGACATTGTTTAGTGGTGGCCTCGGAGGTGCCAGGGTAACGGATGGAGCTGATGATCCTGGAGATCATTTCCAACCTTAATGATTCTATGGTTCCACACAAACTCACCACAGCCATTTGTAGCTGCCACCACCTGCTCAGAGAAGCAGCCATTCCTCTGTAAGCCAATTTTTGCAGTCATGTGTACCACAACAGTTTCACCATCATTTCCATTAAATCCATAACAAACACACTCCTAGCCTGTAGACAATTTCACATGTGGAGGTGATAGTGCTGAAACCACAAGTTCTGCCTGTAGTTGCATTATTTGCTTGCTGACTTCCTGTGCAGATTTCCCTCTCCCGTACCAGAAGCAGTCACCCATAGCTAAAGAAAATTAAATGGAAGGGGATCATTAGGTCTCCCTTCTGCCACTGGCCCAGTTTCAAATCCCACCATTATTAGCCCTCCTAAAAAACATTTGTGCTGTCTGATGCCAATTAGCCAAGAAATCTAGATAAAAGGAAGCTCTCCCTTTGTGGAGAATTAAAGCTTGGACAAGGTACATACCTCTAGAGGCTGGAGAATGAATCTGTCTCTTGATGCCAATGAGCCATTTACAAATGCCATCCACACCCTGCAATTTGCTGCAGCCCCAAATTCTTTGACTTCCAATATTACACGTTACACTGACTCCCAGATATCAGAAAATGGCAAGATAAAGCTCATTGTACCAGAAAGTCCCTTCCTCCTGCTCATGCACAAATGAAGCTGATTTGTTCCCATGAGCTTTAAAGAGCCATGACAGATCTTTCTGACACAAGTCACCTCAAGTATTCATTGCAATTACACTTTTTTTCTCCTCCCTGGAGATTTTAAAGAGAGAAAGAGTACCCACAGAATATCAGATAAAGCTGGGCACAACATGAAGAATTTGCAGGAATGTAAGTTGCTGCTCACATCTGCCTTCCACAGCTCCCTGGCATTGTACTCTTAATTCTCTACCCTATTAACATGTTAATCATATGAAAGAGCCCCAAAAAAGAGACAAGAAATTCTAAAGGCAACCTTGTGGTAACTACCCCAAAAATCACTTAAATGAAATTTGGAAGGAATAAGCATTGTGGTGCCTTGAACTTTTCTGAGCACTTTGCCAAAAGTTTGCCTTTTCAAAGAATTGCATGTTTGTCTGAAAAAAAGCTGAGGCAGAAGGTTTTCATTTTCTGATCATGTAATTCAAAAGCAGCTGCAGAACAAGCCCATTGGTTCAGGCTAACAAAAACAGTCTCTCCAAGTTAGTAAATTAGTATTCACCCTGTCTATGGATGAGGAGGAAAATGACTAAGGAGGAGGTCGTAATCAGCACCTATTAAAGGAGGTTTCTAAGGTAGAAAACATTTGACTCAGGAGATTCCATTCCCCGGTTCCTTAGACAACATTTATTGGTTTTGTACCTACTGGAAACTGTTCAACCATATCAAAAGGCAGGAAACTTAAATGCTTTCCAGCTTGCTATCCCTTGCTATCATATATTTTAGGACAAAAGCTGCTGGAAAAGCAAGTGGCATTGCTAAGGCAGTGTCTTTTATATGGAAAGGAAAGCAAATCCTCTTGTTTTTTATGTGCAACCTGTAGGATTCCCTGAACTGCTTTGATTTACCATCACTTTCTGGGGGACAGGAAGCAAGGTTGGCAACACGCTTCCTATGCTGGAAACATCACATAATGCCAGCCACAAGTAAACTCGGACAAATATTCCCACAGGGTGCCCTTGAATGATGATGTCTGGCCTCATCTAGAAATCCAATGGCATTTAAAAATGTACTGACTTAGGTAAGGCAAGGGCTTAGGTAAGGGCTTTCAGTGAGAGGGAGAAAAATAAACCTCGTGGTTTTAGTGGCAATAAAATAGATTTAAAGCAGTTTACAAAAAACTGTCCTTCATCTTTGCATCTACACGTTGTTCTAATACTAACACTTAATTTCTGTACCAGTGAGTAGAAAAGTACCAATGTAAACATCTCTCTAAAGGAATGTATCTCTTTAAAGACATTTGCATCAAGCTGAAACAACGAATAAAAGGAAAACGCATAAATGAATAGAAAACGCACAGACATGCATCAGGGACAAAACCCCGGCAAGTTTCTAGTCGCTTTGAGCCAAGTCATTTAAACCTCCAGCAGAACACCTCTGTGCCTCCCAGCCAACCCCGCCCCGCTGGGATCGCGGCAGGAATCGCGGCAGGGACAGCACGGCAGGGACAGCACGGCAGGGATAGTGCGGCAGGAATATCGCGGCGGGAATATCGCGACAGGGATCACGGCAGGGATATCGCGGCAGGGGTATCGCGGCAGGAACCCGGCCGTGTCCGGAGGGATCTGTCTCACCTGTGCCCTGCATTCTGTGGGGATCCTGTCAGCTCCACCATGGTCCTGCCAGGATGCCGAGCAGGGCCAGCGGAGGCTCCGCGCTCTGCTCCCCGCGGCCGGAGCGCAGCGCAGCGCAGCCGGGGTCCAGCCCAGCCCAGCCCAGCCCAGGCTCCCTACGGAGCTGCCGAGAGCCGCCCCCCGAGAGCCGCCTGCCCTGCCAGCCCCGCGGGTGCTCCCCAAAAGCGGCGGCAGGAGCCAGCCGGGACGGGCACACGATCCATTCTCCCGTCCCAGGGAGCCGGGAGGCAGCGCAGGAACTCGGGGTGGGGTGCGAGGGGTGTGGGCAGCAGGAGACGCTCCTGTGAAAAGCCGCCCGGTGCTGAGAAAACTCAGGGATTTCGAGCAGCTAAAATCAGCGACAGGGAAACTTAAGAGGGCGATAGCTCACTGCAGACGCTGCCCAGAGTGCAAGAAGCTGGTTTACATGAAAACATCTCATGAGCCGGACCAGGAAATGTATCGGAATCTGCTCGGAAAACTGCACTTCCTTTGAAGATGTTTCCCCACTTCAAATGCTTCTGCAGCTTAGGAAATACACAGCACCAAAAAAGCACCAAGAGTCACTTAAGCAAACAATAAACTTCCCTCCCCCCTCTTTGTTTTCTGCATTGCCTTTGATTTTTGCCTTTAAAGTCAAAGATCTGTGGCTTTGGGAGTGAAATGGTGAAATCTGATACCAATTGCCTTTTCCTGAGCTCTGTTTTTTTTTTTTTTAATTTTAGAAGTGCCGAGAGCTGAACTTCCAGGCATAGCATTTTTATTTATTTATAGCTCTTTAAGGCACAGAAGCCAAACCCTACACAGTTTGGTTGCTGCTGCCACCACGTTGTGACACCACGACAAAAGAGGGTGTCATGTTTAAAAACTCATTTTTAAAGTCTGCCCTCCAGCAGGTCCCACCTGCCAGCCAGGGGCACCAGAGCACACACACACACAGGAAGAATGTGAAGCTGTTCAGCCTGTTGCTAAACAAAAATTACTCACCAAGAGCTGAGGGGCTGCCTTTTGCTGTTGTCAAGAGCAAGTGTTCTGTTTATTTTTAACTTTCTTCATTTTTTTCCTAATTTTACCTAATTTTGCCATTTGATTGCAATATTAAAAATTACTCACCAAGAGCTGAGGGGCTGCCTTTTGCTGTTGTCAAGAGCAAGTGTTCTGTTTATTTTTAACTTTCTTCATTTTCCCCTAATTTTATCTAATTTTGCCATTTAATTGCAATACCTCTGATTCACCCTTTTTTTTTCCACTACCTTTTTTTCTTGCAGGGTTACTTAAAACAGCTCCTGCACATTGTCTCAGGTAACAATTTCCCACACCCTCAGTGTCTCCTATGGAAGAAACAGCTTTGGTCACCCTGCCTCCTGCCAAGGCTCAGGTGGAAAATCTGTGAAAAAAAACAAGCCTAACCCTTGGGAAAGAAACTTACTGAATGTGTGCTTAAACAATACTGACTCCAAAATAAATAATAAAAAATTGTTACTGCTCCGGTGCCCTGTAAAACCATTCACTAAATTACACCCAGGGATCCTGCATCAAGAGTAGCACTGGAACAGAAGAGAAGCTCCAAGAAATAGTCATTCTCCCCCAAAAATAGCAGAGTAACATAATATACAGTCCCTCCAAGGGACAAATTGGTTTGACCTGCTGCTTTGAAATGCCGAATTACTGGAAGCAGCAGGGAAAACTTTGGATCAGGAGGAGCCAGACTTTGTAGAAGGGCAGCAACAGCTCCTAAGGGCCCATGAGCTCCTCTTGCCAAGGCAGAGAGCCAGGAATGCGTACCACAGGGCACGAGAGAAAAGATGGAAAAATGAAGGACTGGGACATGAAAGTTAGCCTGCACATTTCTACAAAGGGTTCTTGTGCTTTTTTGGGCAAATCGTGGCTTCTTGCTATTATTATTATTATTATTATAATTACCACCATTATTATCACCATTATTATTCTTATCATTATTATTATAATATTTATTTTTAATTTTTATTATTTTTATTTATTTAGTCATAATTTGGATTTGTTCCCATGTTTTGCTTTTTTCTTTTTCCGTCATTTAAGAATTCTCTGTTTTAAAATTATGTTCTAACAGAAGGGTTAAAACTTCAGATTCATCTCTGAAATATGGCCATAATCTGCCTGTTTCTCCCAAAGAGGCCATTTTTAGTGATGCAGGAAGGTTCCATCCTGGTAGCTATTTTTGTCAATCCTACAATTTGCTGTACGGACCCCAAAAAAAGATTTCTGAAATGCTGAAGAATCTGTCTGACTCAAGCAAAGACATCTGCTGAAGACTTAGGTAGAAAGAGTGAATGGGGCAATTAATAAATAAATAAATTAGGGGTGGGAAAGGCAGATTATTACAAGTACTTGGAATTATTCTAGAAATCTACCCAGATTCAGAAATTCAAAATGTAATTTATAAAGTCTAGGGATAAAAGTTGTTTCCAAAAGACTGTGACATTGAATACAAATTATTAGAAATCCCTGATAATATTACAGGACTTATGTTCAAATATCAGGACTTTTATGCTACTGCTTTAGCTTGTCCATGACACAGAACAGTAGGAAAAGACCAATGGTGAGGAGGAAAAAGTGAGATGACTGGAGTTTTCAGTGGTCAGATCCTCACCTAAACTGCATTCAGCTCACTGAAAGGTCACGGAAATATTTGTAGTTTCAACTGAGACCAAAAAATAAAGCAGAAAAATCCTTCACTGGGTGATGCACGAGATCAAGCAGCCTCAAAAATCAAGAATTATTAGTTTGTAGCCAAGAGCACTTTACTGGACACCAATTGTACCTTAATGGGCACTAATCACTGCTAGAATGTACAGTCCTCTCCTGCTCCAAGTCTGTTTTTGGGACTCCAGGATTAGCTTGTAGCACAGAGGTGCCTGCTGGAAGAGTTCCTGATGAACTTCAGTGGAGTTCAATAGCCCAATTTCCTCTTGGAGGAGTTCAATTTTCCTTTATTATTTCTCCTTTAAGTAAATTATCTCTCTCTGCTGAGCTGCTCAAACACTTTTTGTCCATTTTGCAGATAAAAATCACAGTTCTAATCCTTCCCTCCCCTTGTGCCATTCAAGAGGGATCACTGACAAAGGGTGGCAGGTTAATAAAGTCCCCAGTACACGCCTGGGCCGTGGCTCCACTCCTACTGTGAGAGCCCTGGCTCCATCAAAGCCAGCATAGAAGGCAGCTCTGTATTACACCCAAGCTCCTGGAACTCCAGGCTGCTGCTGAGGGTAATTTGGAACATCTCCCAGGTCAGACTCAGAGCCAGCCCATCAGCACAACAAGGATGTGAGCAGGATTTCTCTGTGTGAAGCCAAATCGATTCCCCTGGCAAGCGACAGCAGCAGCACCAAGGAGGGTGGGAGAGCAGGGAGAGAGGAATGTCACATCCCTGCACAGCACAGACAGCTTTGTACACTGAATTTCAAACTAGATGCACCTAATCCAATCTCATCAATACCTGCATTTTTGAGCATCAATTTATACTAAAACAATGAAATGATCAACAGCTAATTCTGTAAACTAATACCCAACTCTGATCAGTAGATTTAAGTTTAGCTCAACAGTTCAAACTGACTCTAGACAAGACAAGGTAATTCAGGCAGTAGGAAGGAAGGCTAATTGTCCATTAAGGGTTAAGCCAATTGTTACTGATGGAAAAAAGGTAAGTATACATGGTTGGGTGAAGTGTAATTACTTTTTGCCACAAGATAAACAACTAGAAAAGAGAAGCTACAAAATTGAACAATCCACAGTGAGTTCATGTATGATTTAAGGCAGATTTCTCTAAAGAACCTCAAAAATATTTTTTTATTGTTGTTCCTGAGAAAACAAAGGAAAATCACAGGGTCCTTCATAACAAACCAAGGTTTGGTTAGAACACAGGCAACAAATCTGCCCCAGATGGCCCAAGAGCCACCAGTTCTCAGAAATTACCACATTGCACAACATGCTCTCCTTACACAGTGTTCTTTATACTCTCAACATAAAATTAAAAAATCACTAAAGTGATTTTTTTGTGTGTGCTCTGGAAGCAGTGGGCAAAGATGCAATATACATTTCTAAGGGAAAAAAAAAAGCCCTAATGGATTATGTGTCAATATTAGAAAGCTGAGATTATGTGTTCTTACCCTTTATCTCTGCCCTAAAATGGTTTAAGATCTAAACAGATAAAATTTCCTTCATGATGAAACTCAGCTTTCAGCACAGATGATCTATGTGCAGGGGAATAAAGTTTCAGCAGCATTCAGAACAAACCAAAATCCTTTGGCTTCGCTTGTGTTATAGAAGAAGAAAGATAGCAGCTTGGCAATTTTCTGTATACAAATAACTCCAATTGCCCAGGGGAATGTCACTGAGATCCAGGCATCCTGTTTGTTACATCCAGCCTCCCTGGAGTCAGCTTTAATTTCAAGCAGAATTGCCTAAACTCTCCATCCTTCCAAGGCAGGCAAATTGCACTGTACATTGTCCAAATTTCAGATCACTTCAGGGCTTTTCCCAAAGTTTCCTAACCTCTTTAGTGGATGCAAAAGATAGCAGGGCACTTTTCACACAGTAGATGTTTCCCTCTGTAGCCTGTGAAGATGTCCAAGATGTCCTGGATTTCACAGCAAGTTTTCTCAAAGGCAACTCATGGTTTGTATGCATTTGCATTTTGGGATAGACCATGATGGGTAAACAATACCATCTAAAGACTTTAAAGTTTTAGAATTTCAATTGATCTTGGCATAATTACACCCCCTACTCCTCATACCCAAGTCACAGCACTAAGAGATCATGACCCAAGGCAGCAGACAGTGAAGCAGGCAAAGGTTGTGGTTGCCAGCAAAGCCTTGTTTGTGTAATTACATCAGCCAAAGGCTTCAGATCCCAGCTTGCTAAAGGCTCCCACACATGGGTTCTGGCAACTCTGGCAGGTCTGGGCTGAAGGGAAGCAGAGAATGGAAGCAGAAAATGCATGGGAGCACCTGCAGCCTGTGGAAACACAGCGTGGTGTCACATCCCTTGCTCCCTGTCCCACCTCACTCCAGCATCACCTTGCATCTGGGCACTGAAATTGAGCTCTGTGGTACAAAGCACAGGTCAAAAAGAAAAAGAAAATCCCCAACCACTCACTGAGGCTTGCTAAATGACACGATAAAGGGAACTGGCAATAAGGAATCTGATTCTCCTAGGTCTGCAAAGAGGAGGATGGGAGTCTCTCACAGGTACACACAAACAGGCTCGTGCAAGCCCAGCTTGGGCAAACCCAGAGAGCTGCAAACATGTCAAGTCAGCACATCTGAATCCATCTTCCTGCCAGACATACTGCCAAACACACCCCTCAGTCTGAGGGCTAAACCCAAGCCCTGGTTTGTATCCCTGCCATGCACAACAGTTGGCAGTAGATGGGTATTTCGCACATGGCAGCAGGGTGAAAAACAGACAGGGCTACTGGGAAAATGACTGCACCAAGACACATCATAAATCCCTACAGATGAGATACAGGGAGCTGTGAAGCGCATTGTTTCATCCCTACTTCCTAACAGATATTCTTTGTAGGCCAAGCTGAGTGGTGGCGGGTGAAGGACAGCCCTCCTGTTGGCACACAGTTTTCTTAGAAGTTACAGAACTTCCATCATATCAAATTCCTGAATATCTCCTAAATAAATCTTTGCTGAACATAAAAACCTTTACTGAGTGTAAAAACTGGTGCATTGCAGATTCTTCCATTGAGCAGGTCACAAACAACCCTTTTTGATCCAAAACAAACTGTGTCCCTCTCCCCACCTCTAAAACTAGTAACCCTTTCCAGGTATTTATCTTAGCTGTTACTGCACAAGGATCTTAATTATGTGGTGAGCACAGAGTAAATCTGTTTTTTCTTTCATCACAAATACTCATTCCAGCTGGAATATACAGAAAGCAAAGCTCAGCTTTGATAGTTTTAGTTGTAAACAACTTTGTCTTAGAAAAAGAAGTTATTAAAATCACCCCAGGAATCTTTTTGGCTCTTTTCTGCTCTCTCCTGCCAGGTTTTTACCTGAAGGAAGAGCATGGGCTGGGTATTGGAGCAATCCTCCCCAGGCAGGAGGGCTCAGCAGAGACTTGCAGGAGCTGTTCTAAGGCACACCGCATGCAGCAGTGAAACCAGATGCTGCTTAACTCATCTTCTGATGCTCACTCCAATTCCAAAGCCTCTGGATTTTTAGAAGAGTACAGAGGCAGGATTTCTGCCCAGCTAACCTGGTAGTAATGCAATTTAGGCCTGGCATCGAAACAGATCTGAGCTTCATTCTCAATGCTAGTGACTCAGGATGAGGGCAAAACTAAAATCTGCAAGGGGCATCTTCACCTCTGACCTCCTTTCAGCAACCCTTTATCAAGAGATGCATATTCAGACTGAGAAAAAGCAGGGTTTAACTTGTTTCAACAAGTGAAACAGCCTTTTTTTTTTCTTATTGGATGATTTCACCTCCAAATATAAAAAGATTTATTTGCATCACTGCTAGCCTTTCCAAACAACAGAGAATCTCAAAAACTCTCACTGATGATGCTCTTTGCTAATACTTGAAAATTTAAAAAAACAACAGCAACAAAACCAGACCCCAAAGCCTTTCCTCCTCCTGGTATTTTCAATTCCTCCTGATATTTTCACATATGCAGGCAAAAAAAAAATCTCTTATTAATGCCACAAAGCTGCCAGAATCCAAACTTTTTCTGTGTAGTCTCCTTAACAACTCTCATTTAGAGTGAGCAGGTGGCAAGAAGGAAGCAGAGCAAGAGAGAAGACAATTATTTTGGGAAAGGAAGTGGTAACTGCTACTAGCCTGTCAAACAGCATGAATGGTGGAAATCTGAATCATGCTTTTACTGTATGAATGGGCTAATTCCAACACACTGCTATAAACAACGATCCTCTAAAAGGATGTAATCTCCCTAACAGGAAAAAATACACCTGTTAGAAAAAGAGCAGGATCTGAAGCAGAAATCAGGCAAAACAGAGATGGGGCCAGCTTGAGTTCCTCTTCTTGTGACATTTAGGTGCTGGTCTCCAGAGCCTGCATCACACTTTGTGACAGAATTACCCCATTGCAAATAACACTTGAAAGAAGGTTAGAGGCTGTCAAGCTGGAGTTAGGAAGAAATTACAGCTCCATTTTTAGCTTTCTTGAATGGAGGCTCCTCTGAGTAAGTGCTGCCAAGATGAAATCCTAGCAAGCAAATGACATATTTAGAGTGTGCCTGTTCACTTACAGAGGTATTACTACAATGATAGGGATTATGCACCAAGGAAATTTCATATATTTAACGGATGGCTTGCTGACACAACTCAGTGTACTGTGTATCTTCCAGGCAGGAATTAAAAATCTCAGCATTAGCAACAACCTCTCCCCTCCCTGCAAGCAGAGGACAAGCTTCTAAGCTTGCAGCAGATGCTGAGTGCCTCTGGAGTTAGAGTTTTTAAATGATCTTATTAGTTTTCAGTGTTTAAACAAGTCACTTTCTATCTTGTGCTTTTTTTTCCTGTGCTGCCCCTCTGGCCCTCATTTGAGGGTGACCACAGTGGTTTGTGCTGCTCAGAAGGGATGGCTCAGCTGCTCCTCTGGCAGCTGCTGAACCATCACAAATTACAGCTTGCTGTACAGAAGTATGTGGAAATTGGTGTCTATCTTAGTACAAGGGACTGTAACCACAGTGGTGCAGCAGCTGCCTCCCAAACAGCTGAGCCAACCCTGCAGCAAGGGGGAAAAGGAAAGACACTGAGAGAATGACTTCAGCAGCCCTTGGGTGAAGCACACTTGATTGAGTGCTGAACTTTGGGGAGCTACACATCTCTTGCTTCCATTTCTCAGATGTAACGTGGGTAGTTTGTCTCCCACACACTTCCTAGGAATGGTGCCACACGGATGTGTGCATAGTTCTGTAAAGAATGCCACAGAAATCTGCAGAATGGGTGCTACAGCTGATGATGCAAAGCCCTTGAATAACACACACTGTTCCACTTGCTCCATTAACAAAAGGATTCTCATACAAGTTATAACTTTATTGCTACCAATGAAAAAGAGCCCCATCACCTTATCCCTCTTTTTTAATTTTTAATAAATAAATCTATTAAGTAGTAAATCACAAGAGAGCAAATGCCTTCACCTCTGCACTAGAGCCAATCCTAAGGAGCTCTTCTGCAAGGAGTAATTTCAGATATCACTGTCAGATGCATGGCCTGCAGTTACCATGTTATCCACATGCTTCCCTGGGACGAGCTTGATATTCTTATCAGCTCTGCATAGCAATTTCTCTACCAGATACTGTAGCTGCCTCTGCTGTGCCTTTCAGCTTTTGGTGTCCATTCCAAAGCTATTTTAGTGCAGTTGTTATCTGTACTGCTTGTCATAGGTCCTGGCTGCCACCATCTGCTTCTTTCTCTGTATAAAGATGTGCAATGGTTCCCTTCACTAATGTGTCCTCTGGCTCAGCATCTTGACATAAAGCTATTCCCACTGCTTGCTATCAATCCACTTTTTTCATTAGCAGGAATTCTGTAATCATGACAAGAGACATTTTTAACCAGGATGTGAGAACAAGGGAACTACCTAGGGCACTGCAATCTGAGATTATATATGACCTTCCCCTCACTCTCATCTATACTCACAGAAAGGGCATTGCTCAATTTTTCCCTTCCCACTGCATGCCCAGTTCCTTTACCCACACACTCTGTGACATCTGTATTCACTACAGCTGTAGCTCTCACACAGAGATATCTTGTACTTTTAATATATTCTTGTCAGGCATATATCAAATAACACACTGCAAGATGCCATTTGCATCTAAAACTGAAGCAAGATACACAGCAAGGCAGATACCAAACAGCAGAGTCATCCATTCTCTGTGGCCTTCAAGAAAAACCAAGAATGTGACAAGGTTCCATTTAAAAGATAACACTGGGATTTCCAGCTATTGAGATGCTCAGAGAAGTTTAGAAAATCCATTCATTTTGCACATGATATAGAAGAAGGAGGAATTTAAATCTTATATTTTTAAAGGTCTTTCTAGCTTATGAAGCTATAAATAATATTCAGAGCCTAGTGCAGACTGGCTGCAATACAATTCTTTATTCCCCTCACTAGCCATATACCTGGAGGAAGTATTTTGCCTACAACATTATGTAAAGATAATTAATACCAAGTTTAGTTCCAAACAAGAATGAACATTTATTCATCTGGCAAAACAAAATGATCATTTAGAGGTGCTTTTGAAACTCCACAAACAAATCCAATCAGGGCTCTTTGCATGTCGCTCATCTCAAAGTATTTTGCAGTTTTTCCTCCTAAATCCCCAACTTTGCCCTGTTTATTTTCAGACTTCCAATCTGTAATCTAAGAAATAACAAAAAGAACCTTATCTGCCTTCCTCAAATAAGGAAGAGTTAAACTGCTATTAACAAGTACAAATAAATAAGCAATACAGTTCAATGTGTTAACTAACTATCTACAAGGGTGGGATTTTCCTTACTTGTGTGCAATATACTCACAAAATAAAATACTTAGTAAAAAAAAAACCCAGCTGAGGCTGTGAAATGAAAAATACCTTATCTGCTCTTTACCTTGGATAACAGCTATCAAGGCTGCTTTACTATTTACAGATCCATGTTTATTCCTCACAGCTCACTCTCCCAGAAGTGACATTTTTCACAGCTGAACCAGGGAAGAACTGCTCCTAAATCTCACCAGCCTGTGTGAAGGAAAGCTTCTTGCACAGGCTGGGAAGAGAAAGAAGAGCTCATTTCAACTGTGTGGTTGCTGCCTTTTCCTTCTTTCCTGGGAAGAGCTGGAATGGTGCTCTTTATGCAGCCACAGGTGGGGTGGAAAACATGAGGAACTGGGCCAAATCTGGACTTGGGGAACCACTGCAACTTCACCTGTCATTTTTAATATTTTCTTTTGCTTTGCCTAAAATTCAACATGTATAACTACAGCCAACAGCAGGAAGATGGCTGCTTCTTTTAGGAACGGCACCCTGAACAGGTAAGCTAGAGAAAAACCTGTTATTGGGTGCTTGTTGTGAAAATATGAAGCCAAGGAAATTCCAGAGGTGAGGTAAAACATAACCAGCTCTAAACCAGCAGGAACCATTTAGAGCCACCCACAAGAGCTGCATTCCCACTGACCCGCATCCAGCAGCTCTCACCTCTAAATCCCAGGGCTGCCTAGTGAGTTTAAAAACACACCTACAAAGCTCCCCGTGTGCCAGCATCCCATAACCACCTCCCTGATAGGTGGATAAATCCTGGTGCTTGGCAGTCGCTTTGCTGGAGGCATTTACACACACAATGCCTGGGCTGCACGACCTCCCCATCCCGCGGTGGTACCCGCCTGGCCAGGCTGCTCTGGCAGGCGCTGCCCTCTGAGAGCTCGCAGCTCCCCTGATATATATATATATATATATATTTATTTATTTATTTCTCGTGGTTCTCTTACCTAGTTGGGCGGCCCCCTCTGCCGGGTACTCGGGGAACTGGCCCTCCGAGGGCACGCTGACCGTGCGGCGCAGGCAGCGCCCGCGGGAGGCATCCTGCGGCTCCTGCATCCCTTCTGGAGGCACCTGCGGAAAAACCAACAGCTCTTAGCTCGGCACCAGCCCACCCTGTTAATATGGCATCTTGATAGGGGACTGTCTCTGCCATGTTTTCTGAAAAATCCTCTTTGCCCAGGATTTCTTCTCCTGAGAAGCTGAGAAGCCTCAGAGAAGAATAAAAACAATGATTATCTGATTGCTTCTCCTGTGTTTTGCTGCTTTGGACTGTGGTCTGGAGATTTTTATCCAACAGGTGGATGGTTAATTGGTTTTATGTGAATTGTTTTGACTTAATGACCAATCATGGTCAGGCTGTGTCAGGACTCTGGAAGCAGTTATGAGTTTTCATTATCATTCTTATATAACCTTCTGTTTGTATTCTTTCTTTATTCTGTAGTATAGTTTTAGTATAGTATTCTTTAATATAAGTACATAAAATAATAAATTAGCCTTCTAAGAACATAGAGTCAAATTCTCAATTCCTCCTTCATCCTGGGAACCCCAAAAATACCACAGGGGACTTCATTTTCTCCTCATCTACTAATAGCTCTCAGGCATAGTGTGGCATTTGTGGCCTTAACACAAAATTCCAGAGGCTCCCTGGGAAAGTGCAGCAGCAGTGAAGAGCATGCTCAGCCCAGCATCCTCTGACCCCCTGACTACCAAAGCACTCCTGCCTTTCCAAACTGCTTCCCCAGTGCCAGACCATGGCTGCTTCCAGATGCTGCTGCTCAGATGGCTCCAGGCAAAACGTGGAGAAAACCAAACTTGTGCCAGCTACCTGGTGCACACAGGCGCTGCACGGGCACTCCCAGGCTGCAGAGACCCTCTCCTCGAGCAGCACGCTCATGGCTACAGCCCAGCAGGTCCTGCCGTGCTCAGGTGGTAACTGAGCTCAGGATTGGTGAACCACTGGTTCACCAATTGGTGAATTTGTCATTCACCACCATTGGTGAATTTGTGGTTGCTCCAGGCCAGAGAGACCTGCAGGTACCTGCAGGCAATGGCACCGCTGGGTACTGGCCACCACAAACTCTACTGGTGGCCACCACAGTTTTTGGTGCCTGTTTCCATGCCTGGAACCTGTGGCTGAGCAGGGCTGTCCCCTGAACCTTCCACAGCTGGAAGGAACCTCAGGGACGAGGGAGATTCAGCATCCAGGGGCTGGGAGGAGGCACAAAACATCTCAGTGTACTTTTGATGAGGGCTTTGGTTCCAGCAGTACCACTGCAGTACATGTAGCATGGCAGTTTCTCTTCATGTGGCTACATAACACACGGCTGGCACCTAAAGAAATAGAAGCCCCTGTCCTATTTCCTGTGCTGTTTCTCCTTTCATATCTTCCATCAACTCTGAAAACTGAGTATTAATAGCAAACAAAAAGCTATCATTTATTTGCACTGAAGGTTGTAAAAGATCTCAGAGATACTGCATTTTTTTAGAAACAGGCTGGACACTACAATGGCTCTCAAACCATTTCTGGCATTTCCTGATTTCTAAGCACTTAACATTTTCTTAAGGTCATTTAAAAATGCTATTTATTACTATCCTGGTCTATTTGTCTCCTTCAAACAGTGTCCATTTTTCAAAACAAGTTTCCCAAACCCCTGGTGCTTATTCTGATCAGACTATTGTCTTCTGTGGGGATTTTTACAGCTGTATAAGCTCTTGTGCAAAAGCATGTTGGTAAATTAAAGAGAGACTAATTTTGTTAGCTTATGCCACATATGTTCAATCAAATTCACATATTAAATTTTTGGTTCTCATCTGGAGGCTCCATTTAGTCTCACTCCCTTCTAAACACTCTCCTGATCCTCTGCCTCTTATATTTCCTTCAGAGAATTTTTTGGTGGGATGCTGAGAGCCAGATTTCCAGATCAGCTATTGCCAGTCATACCCCACACTACTTCAGCAGCACTTAAAGCCCTGCCACACTCCTGTCACAGTGAACTCACTGCACTACACCCACCTGCTTGCTCTGGACCAATACAGCTACTGCAGCACTGATTTCCCCACTAAAATAACTCAAAAAGATCCCCTTAAGTCTGACTTGAAAATCCTTTGTTATTTACAGTAAAACTTCTCCAAAACCATAGTCTCAATTCATATTGACAAACAGAACTAATTCCAAGACTGCAGGACCAGTATTTATTGCTTAGCATGAGACCACCCCGCTTTAAAAAAAATACAGATTTGGGAACATGTAAAATGAACTTGCTCAGCAGCTCAGCATCCCTTGAGACTGGACACATTT
This sequence comes from Camarhynchus parvulus, assembly GCF_901933205.1. NCBI lineage: Eukaryota > Metazoa > Chordata > Aves > Passeriformes > Thraupidae > Camarhynchus > Camarhynchus parvulus. Next base: position 26,798,905 of record NC_044578.1, on the reverse strand, counting down.
TAAACAGTTCTATAAAGTGCTCTGTGCTCAGACAAATGGATTCATGGATGGGGAGGCACCAAAACACAAGGAAGTGCACAAATAAATACCATGTGAAGACCAAGACAGATATCTGCAACCTTCCCAACACTCCTGTAGCCCCTCCTGCCCCAGCAGGCAGCTCAGCAAAGGATTGAAGGGAATGGCACAGCCTTGCAGAGTCAGGACTCTAATGGTGATTCAGTCTTAGCTCTTTTTTTCTCCCCATCCAGCTTTATCCTCTTCTTTCCCTGCTGAGACTCCACCACCCTGGGAATTCTCTGACCCTGAGCTGACATGCTGAAGCTGCTGGTTCAGGACTGGGGTCTGAGCAGTGTTAACTCTGTGATAAAAAGGTACACAGGGGCAGTCCAGATGCTGATCATTTTAGCAATCTTAACAATTTTCATCACAGGTCACGTTTCCATGACAAATGGCACAATTTAATGAGGATGGATTCAGAGCTCAGACTCTAAATCCTTGAACAGCATCCCAGTTCACCTGCCACTGAATATATTTTTAAGTATAAAAAGTCTGTATTGGGGATTTCTAACAGTTTGATGATGAGGGGATTTCAGAAGAAATTGGAGCAAGAGCTTTCCAAGCATTTAATGCCTCTTAAAGGCAAACTAAGATAGTAACTTTTAAAAAAGCAGATGAAAAAAAAAAACAGATAAGATTTGTCCAGATTGGAAAGAGTGGTTCAAGACAAACTTGAGAATTTGCAGACTCTTCTGATCTAACAGTCAGGAAGTTTGGAATCATGTCAAAACCAGTTAAATAATTCATTTTAATTTTTTACTTTCCTTCAGAAAGTTAGAAGCTAGCTAAAATTTTGACACGGAAATCCACTTTAAAAATGTTGACAGCAAACATTTCTCTGGGCTTTTGGAAACTTCCTTGGGAATTAAGGCAAAATTTGCTTGGGAATTAAGGCAAATCTGACCTTCAGCCTTGACAAACTCTTATTTACAGGTGAAATATGTTTGCTGTAAGATCCCCAACATGACAAATCCTTTGAGGAGGGCAGTGAGATCTGGGAAGAGCTTCCCCATGGGCCCCATGCAGCAGTGTTTGCTCCCTTGGGATCACCACTGTCACACCACTACTGGTGTCAGTCACAGGAGATGGAAAGAAGGAAAATACCTCCCAGGTGTGCTGCTGGCCTCTGTCACCAGCACCAGTGAGCAGCAGATCTTGTCACAGTGCATGTAGGTCTTTGCTATCCTTTGCCCTTGATTAAACCCACCTCTAAATCCAAGAAGAAAGATGAGATTTGGGGGCAGGGAGGGGGAAAAAGAGTCTAACACAGTGAAAAGTGTTGTTCATCTTCATTTCCAAGTGAACACAAGACAAACATTCTGCAGGACTGCAGCCAAGTTGCTGACAAAGCCCAGCTGAAAAGCAGCCCAGAGCCAGGTGCAGCCATTTGTCACATGCCTCCAAGTGGAAGTGCTGTGCACAGGGTTGTGTGTCTGGAATCACTCTTCATGAACACTCATTCCCTTTCCCTCTTTCAAATGTCTCTGATTTTAGAGACATGCCTACTTGTCAGAACCCAGGAAATTCCTCTGGCTGTCCTGGAGGACTCGAGCCCCTGCCCAGGGGGCTCAGAGAGCTTGGCACAGAGCCCCAGACCCCTGTGCCTTTGATTTAGCCCTTGGAAAAAACAATTACCAACCTTAGATGAAGAATTACAAGCCACGAAAGTTTAAGTAGAATGATAGTGAATTTATCACAGGGTGAAAAATAGATTTTTTGGGGTTTTTAGCATGGGAGTTCAGGGGACAAGATGGAGGAATCTGGGCGTGTTCTGTCTTTCTCCTTCTTCTTCTTGACCTCCATCTTCTGCTGCGGTTTAGAGTAGCAGCTCACTGTCTAACATAGATGATAGGCATTGGAAAGTAACTGTAAATATTGTACATGTAGTTTTTGGTATAAAAAGATAACACCACCCTGGGAGCAGCCAGAGTGCCTCTGTCTGACCTGCTGAGCTGACCTTGGCTGGATGGGAGAAAAAATTTTATAGATAAGACACAATAAACAACCTTGAGACCGAGAACTGAAGAGCTCTGACTCCTTTGACTGCCAGGCTGGGAAAAGAAACTTTCTAACACATCTCGGGGTCACTCTGAGCAGCAGAGACCCTGAGACTGCCTGTGCCCTCACAGACCCTCCCACCTGATGGAACAGATTTCCCAGAGCAGATGAAAACACCTACACCTTCCTGACAGGGAAAACTCTTCCTTGTAGGAGAAATGCCTGATTTGTATGGGCATCAATCTAGGCCTGTTTTCCTTGTCTTGGAAAATGCTGTTAAATATTATCACACTGTGTAATAATTGCACACCTCCTGCCACTCAGGACTCTTTATTTGCTAACTCATCTCCCACGTTCCTAGAGGGATTAATTTTCTTTCTACTTACTTTTTAGGCATTGAACTCTTCCTTTCATTAATAATTTTCATTCTTCAGTCTCACCTATTCTCATTTTATAAAGTTGACAAAGTGTCAAGTAATTAAAGTTTTTCTACACTACACAAGGTGATACTGCCAGACTATTTTTGTCTAAGTAATTACAGATATTTTTGGATCAAGTTGCACTTCAAAAGGCCTCTGATTTTCAACCTACTCTTGCACAGCACAAAATTTCTCTTGCATTTACTTCATTCAAACTGCCTTGACAATAAATCCATAGTGGTGGGACGCTATGAGAAATGAGTTTTCTCTACTACAATGTTTATTTCTGTAGTGTTCCCTTGGTCTTAAAAATCTGCTGTATTTTTAGCAGGACTAACTGAAAAAACCCCAAATTTAGCATTGTAACTGAAACAGTGGAGAATTCTTCCATTTACCTGCTTACATTTTGTATCTATTTTTCACTTTCTGACTTGGACACACATGCCTGCGGAAGGATTTTACAAAGCAGTATAAACACACATTTCTGTTCCCTTCCAGCCTCAAACGGGCCAAGCTTCTTGGATTTCATTCCATGAAGTAACAAAGCAGATGGACAGAGAATAACATGAGAGGTTTCAGACTTACACCTTTCAAGTTATGTCAGCCTTGTGATGATGAAAGTGCTCCTGGATGCCTTAAGTTTGAGCCTTCATATTTTCCAGATTCTGTACCGCATTAATATGTAACTCTGAACTTCATATAAAAAGTCTTAGCTAGTTCTCTTCACAGTTTGGTTAAACAAAACAATCCTTTTCCTGCCCCAGAACCAAGGACACCACTGTAGCTTCAGGCCCAAAAAGTGCAAACAACAGTGAATTGAGGAGAGCAGACTGGGAGGATGGGCCTGCATAAACTGGAGCTGTAATTGGACCATAAACCCCAATATGGAAATGGACCAAAACTTATCAAAGTGTGAAAACTCATGACCCATCTTGGGTGTAGCCTCAGCCAGGCTCTAGTGTTGTCCAAGGTGTATCCTGTGAAGGCCTTTAATAACCCCCTACTTTATTCCATAACACTGCCCAGCCTCTGTTCCAGGCAGCCTCTCAAGGCATCCATCACTCCCTCTGGGCTGCAAGGGCACTGTGCTGTTCCCATCTCTTCCTTCTTCCCCCACACCCTCTCCTTTACTGGTGGGTGTCCCTCTGTCCTGAACACTGCTACTAAGATCCTCCTCAGCAGCCCAAAGGAATTCTGACCTACTCACTCTATCAATGACTGTGTTCAGAGCAGGAATCTCTCCTGCTCCTGTTCCCTATTGCCAGGTTTGAGTCAAAAAACACTTCCTCCAGCATCACCTTTCCAATAATTTTACTCTGAACATAATCTTCTTTTTTTTCCTAACCTCCCTCTTCTTTGTTCACCTGGTCTTTGCTTAAGCTCCCTGCACCAGTGGTCCCACCCAGGATCCTTTTATGATTCCCCTTATGCAGACTTTTCCATCATCATGCTCTTAACAAGCATCTCACCCCACTGCTGCCTTAGGCCTTTGTGCACTCCTGTTTCTAGATCACATTTCATGGAGCCTCTTTCAACTCTGAATGACTTGCCAAGAAAAATTTAACTGCGTTGCCTCCCCTCCCCTTTCTCAGGAAGGCTGCAAAGGGATACTCCTAGCTCAGAAAAATTAGAAGAAAGTGTAAATCCAGAGTATCAGCCCTGTGTCTCTCTCCTGACTGGCAGTTCTATGTGTTGTGTGTTTCTGTAAGGGACTCACAAGCCAGACTACATCAACCTTTGATTTTCCTACTGAACACTCATGGCTCTGCAAGGAGTTCCCTTTTTCCTTTCATTTCACAGTAGCCACAAATTACTTGAAAATCAGAATGGCAAATGTGACTCCAGCTACAGGCTTCTGAAACAAATCCCATTATCAGCATGTGGAGTCACACCTGCACCAAAGGCATGTCTGCTTGGCCCATCTGCATGCAGCATTTCCCAAAATAAGCTATTTCTCATTGTGGTAGTGCAGGAAGATTCCTTTGAAAGAACACTGCAGGAATTTACATTACTGCTTGCTTTTTTGGGGGTTATTGCTACACTTAAACCTCACGCCCTCTATAGCCTATATTGAATTTCCTCAGCTTCTGACAAAAAACAATGTTTTTAACCATAGAATATAATGTGATACATTGGACTTCCCACATTTACTCCTCAGGATCTAGTCAAAGGACTCATCTTACTCCCAGCAAAATGCTTTCAGCTGTCTGTGGCAGGGGAAATAGGAGCCCCTAAGTGCATGATCACCACCTTCAGGTAACTTTGTGATACGAGCCAGTGTTGTTTCAATTACATTTCTTAATGAGATGCATCCTTTTGGTACAGCCATGCTGGAACAGCACTGTTTTAGAAATGATTCTCATATCTCCTTAAGTTTCTTCAGTCTACACTTCAATTCCTCAGGTGTCAGTCCTGTCAGACTAGAAAAGGAATTACATAGTAAACAAATACCATTAAATGGGCCTTCCATTTTGCCTGCTTTTGATCACCTCTCCCACATATCAGCATTAATGCTGTTCCCTTCTAATAACTCAAGTCTTTCTCTAAACCATTTCCTCCCACTGTCCCCATGCAAGGCAATATTTCATTGCAAATAAACCTGAGCACAGCTGACTAATATTTTGTTCCACACCAGAAACAGGTCTCACTCTCAGGCTGTAACAGCCATATACAGAAGCTTCAAAAGAATCAAGAAAAACCACAAAAACTGGCGTCATCACCAAATATAGGAAACTATGGCATTAGACTAAAACTCATGGATAAAAGCCTTCACTTTTCCCTACCTTTATGCCTGCACTGCCATACAGAGGCAGGTTGACATAGCTGTGGTGGCTTTAACCACCACTTAAAAGAAGTGGTAACACAGGGGCAGACAAACACAGGCTGCAGAGCTCCAGGAGGGAGTTTGTACTTTGGCTGCTGTCACCTCTTCTGTGCCACCAGCACCTGGGCCAGCTGATTATAGCTGTGTGCACCACCCCATTCACACACAGGAGAGCTTAGCTCCCCTTTTCATAGAATGGGAAGGGGTTGGAAGGGACCTTAAAGATCACCTAGTCCCAAACTCCTGCCATGGGCAGGGAACCTCCCACTAAAACAGGGTTGCTCAAGGCCTTATCCAACTTGGCCTTGAACACCTACAAGGATGAGGCATCCACAACCTCCTGGGCAGCCTGTTCCAGTGTCTCATCCCTCTGGCAGTAAAGAATTTATTTTAAATTCCCTTTTCCCTCTCGCACACATTTCAAAGGATTTGTGAGTGAAGTAAAGGGGAGATGAAGAAAGCTGCCTTCTCCTTTGACCAATAAAGGCTGATGTCTTGTGAAGGCTGACCTAGAACAGAGACTAGACAGAGCTAAAGAATAAAACAGGGATTTATTAAGAGGCCTCAATGGATCCACCTTGGGCAGCACAACCCACAACGACCACAAAATGGACAACTGGTCACAGGTTGTCCATTTAAACTTATAAAACTTTTATAAGTTCTGTTCCATTTGCATATTGGAGTTAATTGTCCAATTACAGCTTTAGCCCATGAAGTCTCATCCGTCTTGTTTTTCTCTCTCCAGCCCATGTTGTCTGTGCTCTTGGGCCTGAGATTTGGATCATTTGTCCTTGGTCTCCAGCTAGAGCAGGAATTGTTTTGTCTCCCTGCTCTGTGCACAGAGCTCACCATCCCCTCATATGAAGCCCAGACCCACACACTAAAGCAGAACAGAATCTGAAAACCACAAAAGCTCAAACCTGAGGCATCATTTCCCCCTTGTTCCCCAAGGGCAGACACTGAGGCACCAGTGTGAGCTTGTCTCACCTCCTTCTCCCTGTTGAGCAGCACCAGCTGGCTGTCTGTCAGGATGCAGTATTTCCTCTCCCATGTTGTCATCTCCGTGTAGGGGGACTGGCCACAGGACAGTCGGTGGGTGGGTGGTCCTTTCACATCTGGGAACAGAAAACCACCACCTTGTTAGCACGTGGCATTGACACCTTCTTTGCTTTCACAGCTCTGCAGTGAGATCTGAACCAAAACCGCACTCTGTGCTGAGTGGGGCCTGTTTCAGCATTTTAAAAGGTGAAATGGGAATCCTGGGAGGCACCCATGTGCTACTAATATTTATTTACTTATAGCATGACTTACAAAAATAGCAATACCAGGGATGAATATGAATGTCTTTGTCAAAGGCTGAAATATATTGAAAAGACCAAGAGCTCTTATGAAAACTTAATCTTGCTTCCACTCCCTTCTCAAAACCATGGTTCAAAGGAGTACAGCCCCGAATGTACTCTAAATCATAATAAAGTGGATTATTTGAGACTAAGGATAGAGAGATATAGGAAGGAAGACAAGGATCAAGGAAGGCAGGCTTGAAGAAGGGGAGGAAAAATTCAAAGGGATGAGCATTTAATCGAGAAGGGCTTACTGGCACCTTTTGGTGGGGAACCTACTTGATGAAATTGTGCATTTTCATTTAGCTACAGACACTAGTGACAAAAACTCATGCTTGAAAAAAATACCAAACAACACCCCCAAACACCACAAATCAAACCACAACCCCACTTGTTTGGTTCCCAGTCCTGATCTATTAAAATTTATTTTAAAATCTATTTCCCATAAGTTTCTCATGATTGAGCTGCATATGACATTGTGCCTGTCACTACTAACAAGGTCCCTTCCAACCCAAACCCCTCTAGGATTCTGTGATTCATCTCTTTATAAAGTTTTGATATTACATTCCGATTGCTTTATAAGATTAATTTTTATCTCACACTCTAGTTCTATACAAGTTACTTGCAATGATCTAAAAATCATCCATTCTCTAGACACTGTAGATCCCCTCAAGTCCCAAGAGTCTAAAAGAGACATTGAAAAATTCGAGGGACTTCCTGCACAGGAGTCCAGGACCTGCTTTAACTGTTTCAGGAGCAAAGTGAGTGTTCAAACCCGAAATGTTTTGCAGCACTATCTGCCTTTTAGCACACCCAGCAGCATGCACAGAGAGAACACAGCTGCTTCTCGTAGCTTCTCCCCAGCGTCACCACTAGAGGCCAGCGAATCCTCAATCACCCAGCACCTTCCAGGGAGAGTCAGCCCAAAGGCCAGCCTTAAACCCGGCCTAAGGAACCCCTCCAACTCACTTCCCTCCTTGCAGACCCTGCTCGTGCCCCCTCTTTTATCAAAAAAGCTGCAGCATCTTCACGCTCTCCTCCTGCAGCTCTGCCTCTGCACTGCAAGGGATGTGTCAGACTTGCCTTTCAGTGCCTTGTTCAACCTCACATTGCATCAGGGTTTTGGTGATCATTCAGGAAAGTGCTTGGAACAGGCAACCTTTAAGCAAGAAAAAGGAGAGGGCTGCATGGCTCCTGCTGCTCTGAATAACCAAGAAGGGCACCTTTGTGCCCTTAATGTCTGGTAAAATCATTCAGGGAAGAAGCTGAGATGCAGACTCAGATGACACATTGTTACTTCTGATACAACTCAGTTTTTGAGAATGACAGCGAGTGCTGTGTGGCTCAAAATCGTCCAAAACTCTATTTAAGCATAAAGATAATGAAGGGAAACCACCATAAGCTCTGCGGAGCAGAAGTGCGTTTGCGCAAACTCCTGGAGCACAACAGACTCTCCCCCAAGTTCTGTATTAGTCCATTTTACAGACATGAACCCTCCAGGTAGATTTCTGGCATAACTGCAATTCACATTTATCATGGTGTCCAACCAAAAACCAAACCAGATGTAAAATTAAACCACTGCTGCTCCTGCTTTGACCTTGGCTTCCCAAGCAGCACATGAGTCCAACCCCTGCCTAAGCACGACAAACCTGACAGAGAGTAGAGGAGAAGGATGAAGCCATGAGCTCCTGGTATAAGACTGCCACAGAAATGGGAAGATGAGAGCTCTGGGGATCTGGTCTCCTGGGTAAGGAAAGCACGTGATAAATCAGCAGGGGGAGAAAAGGATGAAGGTGTGTGTGCCCTGTCCTGCTGATGTGGGTGGGCTGGCAGTGAGAGTGCCTCCAGCTGCTGCACTGAGCACTAACCAAGGAACTGCATTTGGAACTGCTGGTAAACTTCCTGATGGCAAAAGAAAACCCTCCTGGGCCGTCAGCTCCAACGCAGAATCTACGGTCACGACTTGCCCAGCCCCAAAAGATCTTTGTGTTATAATTTCTTCTAACTACAGGCCTTGGCAGGATACCATCCAACTGATCCATGGGCTGCACAAAAGGAATTAAAGAACAGAACGACTTCTTCCACTGCAACAACAACTCCAGGACTTAACTGAGTCATCAGGCACTGTGAGCCAGCCATGGCTGTGTTGCCAAGTGGGTTGGCTACGTCAGAACAGCTTTCCACAGGCTGCTGGCAGAGTGACATGCCATGCTGTGTCTGGAGCTGTCAGTCACCCCTAGAGAACACCACAGTGGTACCATTTTGTGTGCGCATTGGGGTCCTTTTGAACACAAGCTGGGGCACAGCCCAGCACCCCTGCAAGCCTCTCTTCAGCAAGCTGGTTTTCCAGAGCATGGAACATCATAACTCCAGGCTGATGCTGTGAGCACATTGCAAACTCCACAGATGTGGAAGGAACATTCCCAGAAAACTCACAGCAACCAGGACCCCAGTGTAGCTTCGGTGCCTCAGTCCCACCTATTTAAATTATTTCTCAGCTCTCCCTCCTGCATGGCTGATATCTTTGGAGCCTCTCACAACAGCTGTGACTTCAAAATTTATTCTGAAGTATGTTACCAGTTTAGACAGAAGACTCTCTGGGACTTTGCACAGTATCACATACACGCTTGGTCACCTCACAAACCCTGTTCTGCTTTCCGGTGCTCTTCATCTTCGGTTTTCATTTTACATTCTTGGCTCCAGCTTTTCACGTGCATGTAATAAAACCCACCGAGCTCTTCCACTAAAGCCCCATAAAACTAATTAGGCACCATGCTTTGAATCGCTACAGAAGTGAATTGCAAGAAGTCCACGTGTAACGAGGAACACAAACTTTTGGGAAAGACTGTCAGGTCAGGACTGTCCTTTTTAATTTTCTGTCAGCTCACACAGCAAGGCTTGAACTTTGGAGATGAATGATCACTCACTGATGAATGCAAAGATCACTCCTTCAGAGAGGAGCTAGAGAAGAGATCAGGGAGGTGCATCTGAAAGCTCTGAGTTTGCAGATGTTACATGTGGGATGGGCTCATGCAGCCACACACCTAAATAGGCAAGTTCTGGTGACAGAAGATTTCTCTCTTGGGTCTGATGCAATCCCTTCATTCTGCAGCACTACAATGAGGCATTCAAGTAAGCAGATCAGCAAATCTACACATAGGATTAAAGGTCAGGCCTTATGTGCCTTCAAATGCTAATATCAGTTAAGTAACAGCTTGGAAAAAATCCCTTTCTTGGTACATCCCTGCCACTGCCTCCTGCCACATCCGACATCGCTGAAGACTGGAAACTGTTGTTTTTCCTCAGGGCTCTGAAATGCCACTAGCCATGATATAAATATCCACAAAGCTCCCTTTCTTTCAGTCAGATGACAACTTGTACCTTATTATTCTTGAAGTACAGGGCTTATTTTTAAAGAAGGGGAAAAATAGAGGGGCAGTGATTCCATAATCACGTATCAACAACAGAAATGTTGAGTGGTGCAGGGTGAGGAAACGTGGAAAGCAGCAGCAGCCAGTGCCAAGCTAATCCCCACAGACAGGGAAAGACATCCCAGGAAAATGATGGCAGTTTAGTAGTATTTATGGAGCAAAGCAGTCGTATCAGATGGGAACATTTCTGAAAGCTTCCATTGCAAACACGCAACAATTATTTTCCTTAAAATTCCAAATGTGTTCATGAGCGGAGAATATTTTCCAAAAAGCAGGCAATGGGCAGAATCAGAAAATTATTTCCAAGAGATAATGGATGCTTCAGTGTCATTTAGTCCCCAAGAGCTCTCCTACAACCAAAAAAGCAGCATCTTCTCTCCTCAGAGCTAGTGAAAAGGACAGAATTACCAGAAACCAAGCCAACAAAACTACATTAAAGGCAAATTCATGCCTTCAGTCTCTGCCAAAAAGCACTCTCTACTTACCATCAATAAAAACACAGAAATAACCCTCCAGCCCAGTGATGACAAGAGCACCCCTGGCACGCCTCAGAGCTCCTTTTTCTGAACTGCACTATTCCTATGGTGAAATCAAGGGCTAACTGAAGTAGTTGCCAAATTTTCCTCCACTTTATTAGGGTCCATATTCTGTTCCTAGTATTTCCAACAAGGAGCTGCCAAGCAGCTGAGTAACTAATGTGGTGGCCAAGTTTGTATGCTGGGAGGAATTTTTTTTCCCCTGACGAGAGATTAGTAGGAGCCCTAACACCTTTTGACAACAGGTCTGCTTGCCCAATGCCAATGTTTCCACAGTGTTTTATGTACTTACCATAGAGACAGGATGAGAGGAAAGCATTTTAGGTAAGTGCTGTCATCTGAGAGCTTGTCAGAACCCCAACCTACCCAGCTGTGCATGACCACATAGTCCAGTTTGAATAACCATCAGTTCCAACCCTGATAAAGCAGGTTGAAACAAGCCTTACTACTGACAGCTTCAAAGATAAGTAAGAACTACAAGTCCTTCCACTGAACTTCCACCATCTCAAAGCTCATGAAGGGATTCAAGGGCAAGATGTGGCAGAAAAGGAAATACACAGTGTCTCAACATGCTCCATTCCTCAAATCTTGGAACAAGGCAGGATTTCTGCAGAAGGAGTCACTAATAGGAATGAAAATGAGCAGCAACAGTGGCTCTGTGACACACAGCTGGGTGGGTATGTGCACCCAGTTCAGAGAGCTGTTGAAGGTGAAGATCTGCACAGGCGTTGGAGCAATCCTGGCCCAGCTGCAAGAGGGGCAACATCCCAACATCTGCACAGGGCAGAGGATGAGAGAGGTCAGCCACTGAGGGGCTGCTAGGGAAAGCACAACCAAGGCAACTCCTATTTTCTCTCATGCTGCTGTACAGAGCTCTTGTTTGCATTTCTTATTTCTCAAACCAACCCCCAGCCATGTGCAATGGTTTCTGATCCAACCCAGACCAGAACAGGGCAGACAGACACTATTTAAAACAACTGCTCAAAGAGAAACCTATCACAATGCCCAAATTCACCTGGAAGAGGAAGGGACACTCCTCCTCCAAGTTTGTACAGGCAATCACCACACTGCCCCAACACAGAAAACACAATGCTCATGGTATAATATTAGAAAAATTCAGCACATACTGTGTGTGGCAATGCAGAGACTGCCATGCTACAGAGAAAACACAATGCTCTCAGGGTTGATTAATTTTCTCTGAATCCCAACACACTTAGAAATATGACCAGCACACATTAGAAGCAACACCATTCATTTTGCCATTTTGTTTCAAAGCACGATGTGGGCTTCCTTTCTAGGAAACCTCTCATAGCTACTGTGAGATCCAGCAGCGCTCACTTGCCCCTCTAAATCACTCTGTGGCACAGCTCCATTTCAGCTAAGAGGTGCCTACATTTTCGTGGTCAGCAACAGATCCCTGGTGCAGCAGGTGGCATTTTAAGTGTAGAAAGTGTGAGCAGATCCTTTGGGATGAGAGGCATGCCATTCATGTAGGATGTTATTACAGAGGTAAGTATCTGGTGTGAATTCTTCCCGTTACATATCATAGCCACAGTCAACAAAGTTCAGTCCACATGCAACGAGCAGCTCTCAATTCAGCTGAATCCAGTTGCTCTCCTCCAGCAGCTGCAGGCAACGATAACCAAATACTTAGATGGAAATCTAATATCCTGGGTAGGAGGTAGAGAAGGCTTAGTCAAACCATCAGGTTTCAGAGATCTCAGAAGCTCTCACGCCAACCGCTTACAGCCAAAACACTACCTGGAAAATCCATTCTGCACAGAATAAAGTCATAAAAGGTTTAAGTAGGTGAAAACAGTATTTTAGAAGCTGGCAGAAGCCATGACCAGTGCCATGGCTTTCTCAGATTCCAATGTATTTGGCACTGTAACACACGTTCTTCACAAGATCTTTAATTTTTCTAGTACAGGCCAATCTTGCCAATCTAACCTATGAACTTTCCACTGCTCTTTTATTGAGTGGCAGTGATCAGACACAGTCTTAAGACTGGTTTTCCACTCTCCTAGTGAAGACTCTCATGAGCCACAGGGAGATTAAAGTAAAAACTGTTCAGTCAGGTGCAGTTTTCATGTCCTATATCCCCAAAGAAATGTGGCTCTGGCAATTTTCGTGCTTGTTGTCTGTGCTTCCATTTCCCTACCATCAGTATGTCAGCTCTGGGAGAAGGAATCTCTCAAAATTTAGAGATGGGAAGTCTGAAGATGTCTGCTGTTCACTGCTTACAGGTGAGGTTTGAAAGATTTTCCCTTCCTCTGAATGAAGACTGTGTGTCTGTTCTGCCCTCAGCAAAAGGCATAGCTTTTCCCCAGCAGCTGCTGGGAAGCTTTGCTGAGATCTGTGATGATGTGGAAGAAGGGTCACCTTGCTGCTCAGAATTTCTCACATGCAGCAGTCTCACCTCGACACCAAGGAGGAAAAATTAACCTTTAAAACTCAGAGAGTGAGAATCAACGTTTTGTCCACTACCAGAGCTGCCAGTCAGATTCTTAAATTTCCTACAGATTTTCTGCACTAAGAAAACACGTCAGGAGCAATTTTTAAGCGGGGAGGAATAAACCATCAGATGAGCGAATGCCTTAGCAGCCAAGGGCTGTCTCCTCTGCAACCAGCAGGAGACCAAATACAGAATGCTACTGTTCAACAAGCCTGGCATCTCCCAGCAGGACGGGATCTCTGGCTGACATCATTCCCACCCCTTCAATTCCTTCCCTAGGAGAGATCTGACTTGTTTGTGCAAGAGTCGGCCGGCGGCGAGCAAGGTACAGCAGCCTCCCTGCTGCAGCTGAGCTCCCAGACAGCTCTGCCAACTTCCCCTGGGCCCAAGTCCATACATCTGCCCTGTTCTTGCAACGTCACCACTGTGCCTATCTACAGCTCAGGAGATTTCACACCAGGGCTGAGACTACGGCAGAGATCAGCCAAGATTTCCCTTCTCACCTCCCCGTAACACATGCAATTCCAACCCCAAACCTTTCCCAAGGCCTGTGCTCACACATTTGCCACCCTGACATTTCCTCAAAGGCCTCAGTGTTCCCTGGTACCCAAGGGCTCTGCAGAAGCTCGAGAGCACAAATTCAGTTAGGCCACAACCGTGCGAGCAGTTGCATCGAGATTTTATTTTCAAAAGGAAAAATTATGGAGCTGTTCCAAAAAAGAAACCGCAAGTCTTAAAATCTTACGACTAGTTTAGTGAGCAGATGCTGAGTGTGCCAACAGTCTCAAGCTTTCTTGCAAAGTCCTAAAAAATGAGAGCTAAGGAGCTAATAGCAGAGACAAAAATTAGGCATAAAGCTCACAGGGTAATTCTGACTAGAAAGCAGAAAGTTGCACCAGCTTGCTGTCATCGAGCAGCTTCTTTGAGCAAAAGGTGTGGGAGCTCTTAACAGCAGTTTAAAGCTACCAATTAGCTTGAACACTACTGAGCTCCTCTAAGCTTCTTACTCCCTGTATAGCCGATTGCTAAATGTTAAACTTACAGAGGGTAACTGATCCTCTCCTTGCTCTCTGTCCCCGTCCTCCTGGGCTGTGCCCAGCCCAGCTCAGGGGACACAGCGTGCAAGATGTGCCTGTCAGGAGACATCAGCACCTTCTCAGATGGATCAGTGCCAGCAGCTTCCAATCAGGCAATCAGTGTGCAGTTGGTGGCCCAACAAGTGGAACCAGAAATCACAGCCCAGCCAAGGTGGGGACCGTACAAACCACGCAGGTGCGCCCTGCGCTCGGCCCGGCCTCCCTGCGCGCCCGCGAACAAGGGGCTCTTTGTGCAGCCTCGTAAATCTCATGACATCACCACTACAGAAGCTGCTGTCCCTGTAAAAAACCAATTTGGTTCCCAGGATAACTAAGATTTCAAATAACGTGCAGTTGCTTAAAGCCATGGCTGTGACCCTTCCTTTCCTTCTTATTCAGCTCTCGTTCCCTGCCCAGGACCACTCATCTTTGCTCCTGAATATTAAGTACATTTTTCTCTCACAGTTAAATTCCCACTTGGCCTACAAAACACTTTGGAATCTCAAAACAGAAATGGTTATTACAAACCTGTAGAGAGGATTATAAAAGATTACATGCCCCTATTACATAGCTGCCAAGTTCTGAGAAGGTTCTCAAGTGACACTTCTCCCCAAAGCAAGGAGAGGCTTTCGTGAGAGGTTTAGAAAGCAGAAAATGGAGAATAGCAGAAAAGTTAATTATTCATGGGAGAAAAAAAAAAGTCTGCAGTTTTTCCTCCTAATTTATGCATGGTCCTTTTCTTATCCAGCTCTATGCCCTTCACCTTGCTCTGTCCTCTGCAGTGCTTGCTCCCAACCAACCCCTAATCTCGGTCTCACAGCCTCTTCAGCACCAGGCATCCAGAGTGGGCTATTCCCTCTTCATTCTTTATTTTTTGCAGCAGTGCAGGAAGAGGACAAAAGAAAAAATGTCCTGAACTTTAAAAGGACCTTGGTCCAAGGCAGCTGTGCAAAAAAAAAAAAAAACCCCAACAAAACAGTTTAAAAGCAAAAGCTGCTCAGTTCCTGCACATATTTTTGGGGCACACACACAAAAATGTACCAATGTACTAGGGGTCAAAATTAAAGATGTGTGGCACAAGCAGTGCACAGAGCTTGGCAAAAGCACCAACACCAAAGTTCACAGACTGCTTTTCCCCCCACCCTTGCCAAGGAGGCATCAGCCAGATGGCATTCATCTGTCACAGACCACTTTCAAAAGAGCAGGACCCTTCTGCTTCTTCCTGTCAAGGAGGGAGGTGTGGGAAGGGCAAAGGTAGGGAAGCATTTCTGCAGAGACAAGAGCCACAGGAAGGGAGCAGTGATGAGACAGTGCTCACAACAAGCTCCAGATGAACAACTGAGAACCAAGCAGGCTGCCTTTCCTTGCAGGCTGAACTACACCACGCAGGCTGTCTCTTTTAGAAGCTTTCACCTTTGCCTTTATTTCCAGAAAGCAGGTATTTTCATTGTCACTGATGTCACCCTATAAACTTCACTTCTCAGAGCAATGGCAGGATTGCTGAACTCCCCAGCTCTGAAACAGAAACACACCCTATGTTATCTCAAACCAACCCTCCCTGCGTGTGGTGGCGCTCATGACAAGAAAGAATAAGGGAAAAATAAAGAATAATATATTTTAAAAACCCCACAAAGATCTCACATGATGCTTTAAACACTTGCTCACCCTGCCACCATTGAACAGCCAGTTGCTGATGTGCAATTTTAGCTATTTTCAGTCTGAATGTTTCTTGACTGTTTCTGGGTAGACACACAAGCTGTTAGGTGCCTCTTTTGGGTTTGGGCTTTTTCTTGCCTCAACAGACTATGGGGAAAAGAGAACTTGTGAGCACTGCTGCTGTCTCATAGAGGGAAGTTTATTTCCCTTGTCAAAGGGAGGGTTCACAGGACACTAAAATCTGCTGCAATAATGTGCATGTTTTTGCATATTTTGCAGGTCATTCAGGCATACAGGCTAAAGTTAGCTTTTGTATTTTAACCACTTAAAACAAATGACTAAGGGACCTCCTCAAGGGATTCAAATATCATGTACAAGCAGCCCTGCAGTACTCCCCCTGCTATTTAGACAGACCCACTCTGCTTCCTTCTAGCATCTTCAAAATGTTTTCAGAAGAACCTGGAACCACCAGGTTATTACACATGAATTTGTTGAGTTGACCTACTTAAAAGCAAAAGCACCAGAACACTCCTCATTAACATCTGAAAAGCCTTCCTGTATCTCAGTAAATCAACGCTAATATTCAAAAGATGGGACTTTTTTCATCATTTAATGATAATAACACAAAACTTTAGAGGAAGAAGACTGGGTCTTATAAAAGTGCAATGGGATCCTGAGCCATATTTACATTTATGCAAAGAGATGTCTTGTGGCAAATAACCTGAATCCCACATTTAATGCAGTATGGCAATGACCTGTAGTACCTCTTTCATCAGCTCTACCCTTTAACCTTCAGTTAGAGGTTATGTGAGGTTGCTTTCCCTGTGTAATTTAACCCAGCTACTCCACCTGGTTTAGGGAGGGAAACTGGCTTGGGAAGAAAAATCCCTTTTGGTTCAGCATAAGGAGGTCACCACCAAGATGGTCAAAGCAGGACACTGAGCTGCAGGCTGGCATCAGGGTCAGGAACCTCCTGACTCAGAGTGCTTTGCTCTCCTCTTTACCACACAGCGTCAGGATTGGCAAACCCAGCTTCATTTTGTTCCAAAATTCAGAACACAGAGGGTGATTTCTTTCTTCTTGCTTACTCTGCGTGATATTGCCCAGAGAAGCTGTGTGGAAGTTTCAAAAACCAGGCTGGGCAGGGCTTGGAGCAATCCAGTCTAGAGGAAGATGTCCTTGCCCACAGCAGAGGGTTGGAAATGGAGGATCCTTAAGATTCCATCCAACCCCAACCACTTTGTGGGGGAAGCCAGCTGTGAAAGAAAGGCAACACAGGAAGAAGTAACAGTGCCAGGCAGAGAACTGCAAGTGCTGAGCTAACCCAGTGCCAGGGGAAGGATGTTTCCTGCAGGCCAGCCTGGTTTGGACATTTTGCCATGCTGAGCTCCAGGTTCCTGAGGTACCACCTGAACAGGTGGAGCAGGCTCCCCACCCTTTGGCAAACCCCAAGCAGCATGATTAATGTTTCCTTTGAGGATGGGCTGGCTAATTAAAAGGATCTGGAGGTAGGGTGCAGTATTTCAGGTATTCTTCAGCTGGGGTTTCCCTCTACTTAATGTTTCCTTCTCCTTCCAGTAGCTTAGGCTGTGATGAACAAAGGCCACATCCTTGCCCCAAACACTCACTATCCTTGAGCCCTCACCTTCTCACTTTCTTCCTCCTTACTCCTGCTCTGCTGCTCAAAACTTGTCAAATATAAAGCTCATGAAGGCCAAACCTTTTGTTCTTCATTACATTCTTTTTAGCTGATTTGTATTTTCAAGCTGGATTTTTTTGGTATAAAAATTTATATTTTATATTTTAATTTATATTTACATCTAATGCCTAAGCAGAAACATGCACTTGTTCCCAAATGTCCTCCCTTCTGTATGCTTTGCAAACTGACAGCACAGAGCTCCCAGGGCAAATCCAAGTCCCCTTCTATCTGAAAGGTACTCCTCTCCAAAATCTTAGAAGGAGAACACAAACTCAGCAAGGATAAATAATAACCAGTGGAGAGAAAATGTCTGTCCTACAGCAATGCTAAACAGAAATTTATAGGTCACAACCTTGCAGAAACAGGCCTGGTAACATCTAATTAGCAGTCCTGCTGAGCAATTACATCTCATAACAGTAAACCCAACCAGACTGGGGGAAAGGGAGAGGGGAATTTTTATAGAAACACAATAATTACAATATTTTGAAGAGATTTGCTTTATGTTGCTGTTTGGTGGGGATCCCCTCCCCAGTAGGAATAATCAACCCACACAAGTGAATTAATGAGTTATTACTGAATTACATTTCACTCCTATTGGGAAACAATTTAGAAGGGCAGCACAGATTTTTATTAATTATTTTATTTCTAAATTGAAATGCTAAGAATTCTGTTTGCTGCCAGAAGATGGGTGGAGGAGCCAAGGCAAGTTCACATACCCAGGAGACTATTAACTAGAACCAACTTGGACAATGCATTTGAGAAGCATTTCCTTCCAGCTACTGTAGAGAGCTGTCCTTAACATGCCTTTACTTAAGCAGCCAACTTTCCACCACTGAGTACAATGAGATTTCAAAACACACAAGAAATCAGAGTATAAACAGACACAAACATCCCACTTAGTGACATAACAAAAGAAAATCCGGGGCAAAAAGCTTGAGCTTCTCTATTTTGTGTCCTTCATAAAACAGCTTGGCATTTTACACAAACTCTGCTCCTCTTTTTTTTTCTTTTTTTTTTTGACCTTTTTTTTTGTGACATTATTAGCACAAAATACCTGGCTTAGCTGCCTAAGCAATGGTGCTCCTGACCAAAAAATTATTTCTGGGGGTTGAGGGATAAATCTCACCCAATATGGAATTGGAGGGATGGAGTTCCAGAGGAAACCGGCAGCTGAAAAGCAGGAATGAGGCAGCAGCAGCAGGGCCAGCAGGAAGGAGTGGTGGACTGGGCAGAGCTGGTCCCTGCCAGCAGCACAAAGCAAGAACATTGAAAATATGTATGAAGATCATGTCACAGAGAGCAGGAATGGCAAACAGATGAGAGGCAGCCCCAAAGAGTGAAAGAGTAAGGAGCAACTCCCTTTCTTCAAGAGTTTTAGTTTGCCAGAGACAGATGGTGCTGCTTCCACATGGTTAGAGCTGGATGGTACCCTACCCCCCAACCCCTGATGGATGTCAAGCTTACTTTTGTAAATCTCTGGTGATAAAAACCATCCATGGCATCTTGCTCATTTCCCCCTCACTACTTTGCCAAAAACTTCCAGCTCTGCTTTCCTTGCCACATCTAGCCTGGTACTATTTGTCCTGCTCTCAGTGACTAATGATGATTGTGCACATCCCTTGTCTTTGCAAAAGCCTTTTTTAACAAGAGCACAAGAACTGAAAACGGTACCTCAGTACCTGGGACCATTTTTGTTAGCCCTGAAGCAATCAGACACGATGATGAAAAGAAAAAAAAAATCTATTTTTTCCCCCCCAAACTCTCATGTGATTAAAATCCATTAAAATGCAAACAGACATGAATTTTATTTTATCCATCAGTGACCACACTTCACTGTCCCTGGGCTATGGCTGTCTCTTTGTGAATTCTCTGCACGTAAGAGCAGCCAAGCTCTAGGTTTAGGAGCAATCAATCTAGCAAACCTCACTAAATATATATGTGTGTGTATGTTTTATAATGATTTCCATTTTTCACGTTGATTTACATTGATCATTGGAAAGTACATTCAGCTTCATGTTTGCTTAGCTCTGAATAAACAAAGCGAAGGCTGTTGGGTATCCAAAGACAAATGAGACATTACAGATGTAGACAAAACCTATCATCACCCTGAAAGCATTTCTCTTTGAAATTATATAGCCATGCAGAAGTTATTCAGAGTGGAGATTGCTGTTTGTGTTTTTAATTCAGGCTGGGCCTGTTGGGGGCAGGGAAGGAGTCTGATGAGCCTCTCTGCTGTCACTTTCTCCCTCCTGCATACCTGATAATTCAGAAATGTCTGACTCTCTAAAGATGTTTTTTCTTTCCCTTGCATTAAGTAGTTTCCACTTCTCGGGATAGGTCTCCTTAGGTCCATATGTCTCATTGCATTTACAACACACCCACCTGGATTTTTACCATTAGAATTACAATGAGCACATCAGCATCCATTTGAACAGGCAATTCCACATCAAGCACAACCATGCAAATCCAGCACAGTTAGTGCCCCAGCTGGCTTCACATGGCACAGGAGTATTTCTTTCTCATCTGCAGCCCTTGTCCCCTTTTGCAGATAAAACCTCCCTGTTTCAGGGCTGTGTTGGAAATGATAGTTTCCACAGTAACAGTAGGAAGGTGTCAGAAGTCTGGGTACAAATGCTGCACAGCACAGCCAGGCTCCTGCATTTGGTGGCTGCTGGCTCTGCAAGATGCTACATATGCACCCAATACATTGCTTTGGTTCCTGTGCAAACAGAACTTTTTCAATTAGTGTGTTTGAGCCATTCATGTCTTTTGTCAAAGTAACTCAAAACTCCTGTTCTACACATATAATTCCCCCAGAAAAAATAACAATGCGTTTTACAATTATATTTAAGGGCCTTCACTTCTCTTTATAGGCATGAAGCATTGACAGAAAACTCAAAAGAAACTCCACAATGAAGAAGGGAAAATAGATTTCCTGGAAAGAAGCCTTCCCCTTTTAGAGTATATCCAAGCAGGAGCTGAGGAATTGCCATTATAACGAGCTCCTTGGGCAGGTTTGGTGGCAGCCTCCTCCCTGCTGCTGTGGGTCCAGCAGCTGAAAATACCTTGTTAGCACACCTAAAGCAGTGAACACAGCAGCCACAGCAGTGTCTGTGTGGGGAGGGGACAACAGAATTAGCAGAGCTGTGTTGGGTATGAACATAACACCCCACAGCAGCCCCAGCTCCCCAGCCCTGGCCTGTGCTCAGCAGCACTTGAGTGTGTAGGAGGGTACCAGCCTGATTTTGCATTTTTCAGGATTTGTCTCTGCACTGCCAAGATGTAGAAAACTTTGCATCACCTTTTCCTGACATGTCTTGGTTTGCTCTTTCCTTAGTATTAATCACACAGACTGATTGTGCTGAAGTACCAGGGAGACTGCCACAGGAGTTTTCTTGAGATTATGTGGTAGCAAGAAAAGATACAAAAAAGACATAGAAAAGATATACAAACCTCTTGATGCCCAACGCCACAAAGGCACAAGGGTCTCACCTGCCAGGGTATCAACACTCTCCTAGATGCCCTGTGCTGTCAACCAACTCTTCTGGACTGAAAGGCTTTTACCAACACAGGTCAGCCCTAACACTGTTTTACCATAAAGAGCCAAATTATCACATGACAGTTGCATATGCAAGTGGGGGTGGGAGTCACAGTTGGAAATAATGAAAACCAAAACCAAGACAATTTGTCTCTGCCACAAAAGATTGAACACTTATCCCTTCCTTCCCCACTCCTTTTCAAAACTTCATCCCAATTTCTGTAAGAGTAAGTCTCAGTATCATTTAAATACTATCTCAATAAAGGAACAGGCTATCATACAAGACATCAGTGGCTTGAACCACACATTTTATCAGCTACAGGAGGGCTGACAGGAAACCTACAAATAAACCACAGTGCAGCCAGAATCCTCCCCTTGCTGAGCACCACGCGCTCAGCCAGCCCAGCCTGCACAGGCAGCACCACAGTACATCAGGCATGCAAGGATTCACTGCTTCACAAAGCTGGCAGAGGAAATGGTGACTGAGAGAGGCTATTTATACAGGACACAGCCAAAATAGCCCATCAGTAATGTTAAAAAAAGCCCTGCGTGAGTGGAGATAACTGAAGGCAACTGGGAGCTGTTTGGATCTGTGTGTTCACCTTCTTCCCTTTACAGGCAGTTCTCTCAGGGCCACTGCCGGGATCTGTGCTGCCCACAAAGCCTCTTCTTGTGTTACAAGTGCAGTCAGAACTAATAGGAGAGAGAAGGTAGATGGAGACACACTGCAAGAGTTTGGCAGATTTTTTGTAGTACTGTGTCAAAACCTGCCAAACCTGCCTGCCAAAGCATCTGTGTCACTAAATGACTGTTAGAGGAAAATTGCTTTTAAGAGTATCTACATCAAAAGGGCTACTGTTTTTTCTATGAAAATGGGTTGTAAATTCATAGGTGTAAGCAGAAGAAAACCAACAGCCATTCATCTGAGATGAGTGAGGTGCAGCTAAGACTCTGACCATACAATCATCACAGAAATGTCTGATAGTCTCAGAAGATTTTACTTGGGATCAGTCAGAATAAGGGATACAGGAAAGCTCCCAGGAAAGAAAGTTTTATAGTTTTTAAAGTTTTATTTATATATGTAAAACATGCAAAAGCAGCTAAAGTCAGACATAAAATGAGTAAGCAGTTCTGCTTACAACTTGCCATTGGACTTGACAGAGTACCTTCTTGCACCTTTTAGAATGAGGGATTTGTCTTTGGCAAGGAAGGGCAAAAAGAATAAGAGATCTTTGCACAATTAACAAACCTCAGGAACTAGAATTCAAACCTCAAAAAGACACATAATTCTGATCCCTTAAATCTCAAACCTACAGACAGCATCAATAGCAATGTGTGGTGATAGCTGACAGAAATAAATGCATTTGACTGCAGCAGTGGCTTTGCTCACTCCTGTTCTCACACATCACTGTCACTCATCTGGCTCCTCTCTGCAGCAGTTTCCAGACAAGTGGTTTTTCACAGAACCATAGAACCCCAGAATGGTTTGGATTGAAAGGGACCTTACAGATCATTTTGTTCCATCCCCTGCCATGGGCAGGGACACCTTTGACTAGACCAGGTTGCTCCAAGCCCTGATCGGGCCATGGATGCGCCCAGAGATGGGGCAGCCACAGGTTGTCTGGGCACCTTGTGCCAGAGCCTCACCACCCTCACAGCGAAGAGTCTCTTCTGAATATGGAAACCAAATCCCCCCTCTTTGAGTTTAAAACCTTAACCTCATATCCTATTACTACATGTCCTTACTAAATTCCCATGTTTTGAGAAAGATCTATACTAAACACACAGATTGAAATGACCAACTTATTCCCCACAAGGCACAAAGACAGGGAATGCCTTCTCTCCAAAACATTTAAGAAGCTATTTTGGTAATTTTTCCCTATCACCTTCTCTGTAGGAAATATTTTTTAACTTCATTTGAACAAGCAGTCCCGTAAGTTGTAAAAAGCTCTCTCACCCACGGAAGAGCAGATGTTGAGCTTCAGCTTTCCTCAGAGAAAAAAGGAGAGACAGTTGGTTTCGATGCTAACATGTCAAGAGTTTCATGCATTAGCCTATTGTTTACATAAACAGCTTCCTTTAAACAAGTGATGTTTTACAGGATTATGAAGTATTTATTTCAGAAGAGTCTAAAGAGTCTCTTGAGTAACTACCCCAGAGAAAGTATCACCACAGAAAGCATAAGGCTAAATGATAATACAAGTTAATTAGTTAAAGCAGGCAATCAAGTAACTCTATAGCAAAGTAATGGGATAAATAAGTGCACAGAGATAATCTTGCACATGTTTACTTCTAAAATGCCATTGCTTTGAGTCCTAAATCACATACTGTTAGCACTGCAAATCTGCACCATTCGTTATTTGGAAAAAAACCAAAGGCCTAAAACCCAAATACTTTCCTCTGGGTTTGTTATTTTAAGGAAAAAAGGGTCAATGTGCCTCGGAAGCGCTCGCTCTGTGAGCACGCAGGCAATTCTCATCTTGCGCCAAGCTCCATCACAGGCAGCGTCTGTGCAAATGCAAACCAGGGAGCTTTGCCTGGAGAAGTTACCCTCTCACTGCAGGCCCCAAATGTGTGTGTGTCAGGAAGAGTTAAGGCTCCCATTTCCAGTGTCAAATAAGCTTAGCTGGAACTGAACCACTGGGTACACTTCCCTTTTCTGTACCCTCTGGCAGCTGCAATTTAGGGCTGTCTTTAAGAACGCAGACTTTTGAGAAGAGTCTAACACAGTTTCTTTCACACTTCCCAAGCCTGGGCTTGCTGACCCCTCAAGGCAATTGGCAAGGACCAGTCTGGGCCCCTCCTGGGCTGTGGGGCAGGTGCTGACATTCCTCAGACAGCCCTGGGCTGTGAGCATCTCCCGCTGCCCTCCAGGACATCCTTCCCTGTTGGGTCTCACAGCTCAAGCTTCTCTTTCTGGAGACTCCACAGCTGGAACACAGAGCTTTGTCAGAAGCTCCAAACCCGCCTGCTCCAGACATAGCTTCTCCTTTGGAAAGCAAAGACTGTTTTTCCTCCTCCAGCCACCTCTTTTCGACCCTGTCTGGCCTGTTATCAAAGGAAAAGCTTCTCCCACCAAAACCCCAGAGCTTTACTTCACCAGGAGTCTTTTCTCCTAATCTCCACACTTCCACTCTTTGGCTGCCTCTGAGAAAGCTGCATCTCTTCAAAGGCCTCTCTCCCTGCTAAGAAAACACGGGAGACAAGACGTCTCCAGGACACGATTACCCTCTCCTCAGATAACTCCCATGCAATAATTTCTCATGATCAAGGTAATCATAGATAATATTCCTGCATGCACCAGCTGTCAGACTGCTCTGCACAAGCAGCACAAAGTACAGCATCCCAACAGTCCCACAGATACAGGCCACAAAAATGGCAAAAAGGAACATAACACCCTGCCAGTCACTTGCCATGATTTCATGAGTCAGAAAAGAGCTCTTACAAATATAAATATCCTCATTCATCCCACTGAATGTGAATTTTTGGATTCTGACAAAGTGGTGTGGGGATTAAATACATGAAAATCACTGGTCAACACTGAAATGACTGCAGCTACTTGCATAGAGATGTTGTCCGTTAAGTGGAATTAAAATCAGATCAGCATAATTTTATTGGCTTCAGATATTACAGCTAATTATCTTGTGTTGTGTTCATAAATATTCAGCTGTGCAGCATTAGCCTATAGCCCACATTAAATATTACAATTGCTGGGATGAACCAGGCAGAAGGAAGTAGTGGGGAGGGATGTTTAAATGATGCTTAAAGCTGTCAAATGCCAGAAATGTTCCCTGTGCATCCCCAGATCCCTGTAATTTCAAATATACCATGTTACCATAGCATTTACTACCATAAGACCCCATTACAGTTTAAAAAAGAGAGAGAAACCAGGCAGCAATGTGTTATTTTTGTATTTATAACTACACAATTATTTTAATATTTATAACTACAAAAAACTGCAGTTTAATACAACGAGGGATTTTGTACAAGCAGCTATCTTGAATCTGGTCTGATAATTAAAAGTGCTGGAGTTTGAACATTAAGACTACACCTTTCCACAACAACATCAGGTTTCACAGCACAAGGCATTTGAACAGCACTTAAAGGAACACTTGAATAAGCTCAATTGTGTAAAACTTCCCTAATAAAAACCCCACCAAAAATAAACTACTTAAGAGCAAGAGAGATTTGGGAGTGCAGGAACATGAGTCAGTAGAAGGGCTTCTAAAATGAGCAAGTGGTTTTAAAAACATGAATACCGAAAAGCTGCTCCAATGAGTAATAAATACTGAATTCCTACTCAGGAAGAAACAGCTTTGTATTTTGGGAATTGCTGAAAGAAGCTAAACAGGGAACTGCCTTGGTTTTGAGTTATAAATGGGAAAATACAAATCTCTAGATAAGTTTATATGGAAATATGTATGAAATGTAATTTAATAAACCTACAGTGTAAAGATCTTAAAGAGGGCATAGAGTTCAAATTACTTTAGTGAATTATAAAAAAACCCAAGCACTTCTAGAAAAGCAAGGATATAAGATATTCCCTCACTCAAGGCACAAAAATCCTCTTTAAAATGAATGAAAGCTTGAAATCAAAATTAAAAGACCAAAGAAACATATCTTTATCCAGGTGACAAAAGAGAAGGAAGGAATTCTGAAGAACTGTCTTTATAAAAACATTAACAAGAGAGT